>NW_027507686.1:19891223-19921379 GCF_037356315.1 Lithobates pipiens
TCAGCAGGGAGCACCGCAGGGGGGCTCAGGAGGGAACAAAAGTGGTTTCTTGATGCAGCTTAGTAAAGAAACCTACTACAGCTGATCTACTTGTTCTGGTTCCTGCCTCCTCACTTGTCCATTTCATATGATTTCATACTCCTTGGGTGGACTGGAGAGGGGGGCCAGTGGGGATCAGCGCTCACACTGAATGGGTTCATTCACACAGGCAGCAGGGAGTACTGTAAAAGCAGGTTGAGCTGCAATTTTACCACCCCCCAAACAACGCTTTGCAGCTGCTCAGGACTGTAATGCCGCAGCAAAATTGAAGCAACATGTCACATTTGGCATACCGGAGGAGTGTCCAGGAAAGCCGCATCCGAATCCGTCAGAGGATATAACTTCTGAAGTCTATTCAAGGAAAAACGTTTGTCCGCTTTTTCCCCATTCACCCTCCACTAGATCTTTCAATTCCTCCAGGAAGGGGAAACTATTTTTTTCTATTTTTTTAGAGGCTCTACTGCTTCTTCCCAACCAGTGGCTTGTTTAACCGCCAATACAACTGGTTGTGCTAGCGAAAAAATGGAATCCACACGCATCCGATTCATCTATGGAGTCCTCCGAGTCACTTTTGTCTCCTGCTCAGGTAGGTGGGCTTAATGTAGCGCCTGCAGGGGCTGCAAAAGACAGGCCAGTAACGGATAACTCCCGCCAGAGGATCCCTGCGGAGAGGGGTTCACCTGCATTAGTTCAGTTAAGGAGTCTTTGACTACTCTTTTAATAAGGCCTGTGACCTGCTCAACTTCGGTCCCCTGAATCGCATAACCCTGCAAGCAATTTTGGCAGATATGTTTATCTGGTAAAGGCGTCGCTCCACATGCCCTACACTCTTTTATCTCTCGTCTGGATGGGCTGCTTGACTGCTGCCTTTTGGAGGATGACCTTTAGACTGATGATGAGAGCTAGACGAACGGCTGTGTCTTGAGCTAGGACTGGAGCGTCCAGGGGTCAGCAGTAGGTAGAGCACTGTGCAAAGGTCAGACGTTTGTAGAGCAGTGTCCAGGGGTCAACAGTAGGTAGGGCACTATGCAAAGGTCAGATGTTTGTAGAGCAGTGTCCAGGGGTCAACAGTAGGTAGGGCTGTGCACAAAAGGTCAGAAGTTCTTAGAGCAGTTTTCAGGGGTCAGTAGGAGGTAGGCCAGGGTTGAGTAGGAGGCAGAGCAGTGTACTAAGGTCAGAAGTTCTTATGGCAGTGTCCAGGGAAAAGCAGGGGATCAGCAGGGAGCACCGCAGGGGGGCTCAGGAGGGAACAAAAGTGGTTTCTTGATGCAGCTTAGTAAAGAAAACCTACTACAGCTGATCTACTTGTTCTGGTTCCTGCCTCCTCACTTGTCCATTTCATATGATTTCATACTCCTTGGGTGGACTGGAGAGGGGGGCCAGTGGGGATCAGCGCTCACACACTGAATGGGTTCATTCACACAGGCAGCAGGGAGTACTGTAAAAGCAGGTTGAGCTGCAATTTTACCACCCCCCAAACAACGCTTTGCAGCTGCTCAGGACTGTAATGCCGCAGCAAAATTGAAGCAACATGTCACATTTGGCATACGGTACTGCTGCAGAGCGCAACCCAATCAAGTGAATAAGGCCACAGAGCAACCACGTTGGTTTAGGATTTTTGAGGGATAAAGCAGGGGATAAGTTGCCTCCTCACCCCCTGTCAAATGCTCTCTGAAAGGTGATCCACCACGGATCTCTTTTCCAGAGGGGTGGAAGAAATTAACTCAGGATAGTAAAATTCAGAACAATCTATGACCACATTCACGTCCACAAGCAGCCTATCGAAACAGAAATCTCATTCTACATCTACTAACAATGGATGGAATAATAGGAGTCGTGTTAATAAGTAGCAGCCTTGGATGATTCAGCTGAATGCAGCAACTCCGTTGCAGGGAAACCAGAATCCGTTGAATGTTGTTATAGTCAGGGTGACTCAGCGCGAGGTTCAACCCGACCTGTATGTTCCCGGGCCTGTCTAAAGCCCCCATACACCATATCAGATTTTCTGCGGATTTTTGTCTTCAGATTTACTAAAACCATATAATATGAGGTCAAACCTTAGAAGTTTCAATTTGTATGTAATCGGGCAGGCCCTTGCACTACATGGTTTTGGGAAATCTGAAGACAAAAATCAGCAGAAAATCTGATAGTGTGTATGGGGCTGTGTGGAGCTTCCACACATGCTTCACTAGGGTAAAACAGCTGTAGCTGATCTCTCGCCATAATGACCGCTATGCCCCTCCTATCAAAGAATACCTAATATAATCAGACCAATACCAATTTGTGGAGATCTTTGAAGGAACAAAAGCACCAACCTTTGTTTTGTGTCTGCAGAACCACTTAAAGGTTCCCAAGCCGCAAGACACCAGCTCATGGACAATCCCAACTCTCCACAGATACCTCCATGTCCCAACTTCCCAGTTAAACCACCATTAACTGGAAATTCTCCAGAGGACACCATACCCTAGATCAGTGACAGCGAAATTTATCACCCGAGATGTTTTTGGAACTACATTTCCCATGATGCTCATGCACTCTGCAGTGTAGTTGAGCATCATGGAGAAATGTAGTTCCAAAACATCTGGGGTGCCAAGGTTCGCCATCACTGCCTTAGATGGATCCCTAGTATGTACTGAAATATCCGTGTTAATTTTGAGCACCTCCAAAGATCTCAACCTCTATGACACCCAAGGAGCACCCATCCTTACCACTGGATGGGATGGAAGTTTCTTCTGTGTCCACTTGCTTCGTACGGAAGTTTACTCTATTCCTCCTAGACCCCGTCTTGAAGCTCCTCTAAACATTCAGTCCCAAAATCTCATTGGGTAACCTTATGTCTCCTGATTCCAGATGTTAATCCTATATCTCAGCTTGACAAGGAAGCGCACATGCTCCGAAACGCGGCATGTTGCTTTCTTGTCCTTGGTGTCCGCTCCGCGGAACACTTATGTACACAAGACCAGCCTTTCCAACAGAAAAGGTCAGACGGAATAATTTCATCGGATATTCCGATTGTGTGTGGGCTTCAGCTGACTTTGTTTTTTTTTTTCAAAAAGCATGACCGACCTAGAAATAGAACATGTTTTAAATCTTTCTGACGTAATCAATTCCTATCGGGAAAATCATTCATCTGTGTGCTAGTCCGACGGACCAAATACAACGCAAGGGCAGCTATTGGCTACTGGCTGTTGAACTTCCTTTTCTAGTCCCCTCGTACATCATCGCATTCGAAACAAACAAACTTTGGTGTGATCGTGTGTAGGCAAGTCCGTTCGGTCAGAAACTCAGTTGGAAAGACCGTCAGAGTTTATTCTGACGGAAAGTCCGGTCGTGTTTACGCGGCATAAGGGTATATTGTCCGGCCTCCTCCTTGTTCCTGTTGCACATACAGCTGGACACCCAGCATTCTCTCCCTGGCAGACTTCCATCTTGGTACCCCGGACCTTCATCTCCACGTTGAGCTTTCTTTTATCATGTAAAGATGAGTGGCCCTAATTTATTAAACTTATTGGTCCTGCTGCACTTAGAGGTGCTCCTTCCTTTGTTTTGTTTTTTACCTTAGCATATCTCCTTGCCTCCCCTGTTCACCTAGTCATGTTTGACCTTTGGGTATTTTCTTGTTGCCTCTGGCCTATCTTTAACCACTTGCAACCCGCTAGCAGTAGATTTAATACTAGCAGGTGGCAGCTGTAGGCTCAGCGATGTATCCATGTGTCTCTGAGCACACGCGCATGGGTGTGCCCCTCGGTACATGCCCACTGTGAGCAGCCGGAGTAATTTGAGCTATACGTCCAATCATAGCGATCACATGATAACTTGTAAGAAAACTGCCAAGAATGGCTTTCATTCATGACATTTTGCTTACTGATGTAATCAGAACTGTGATTGGTCACAAGCAATCACATGGTACCTGAGCCAATCATAACACCCTGTACCACGTGATCCATTGTGACCAATCAAAACAGTAAACACTAAGTCATGAATGGCTTTTAAAACTATTGCTTATAAAGCCTCATACACACACACGATCGGACTTTTGTACAAAGGGTGTTGGCCCTGAACTTGTTAAGCATACACACAATCTGACTTTTCAGCCAACTTTCTGCTCTTTACCGCCACCTTTGGCCAACTTCTGTATTGTCTGATCTTTTGCATTGGTTCTGAGCATGCGTGTTTGTAAAGTCCGATGGTTTTCTGTACACACGATCGGACTTTGCTCCATCGGACTTATGTTTGTCCATTCGCACAGCCAACAAAAGTCCGATGAAAACTGAAAAAGTTTGTCCGATGAAGTGGACACGCGGTCGGATGTTCTGATCGTGTGTACCGGCCTTTACAGTGATCATCACTGTTATGAACAATAATGGTGTAAAAAATAAATAAATCCCTGATCACCCTAGTACGGCATCACTATCAGGGCTACGGATAGGGCAGTACAGCCAGCCCTCTTGTACTGGGCCCAGATCTCATCAGTTCAAAGGGGGGCCTGGGCCAAGTAGGAGGGCCAGCAGTACTGCCTTATTGCCAACACTTGTGACTCTTGTGCAGTGCTGCCAGCTTCTACTTCTCTTTTCTTCCTCTGGCTGCACTGCAGGAGGATCGGTTCTAGTATCTGCACCCCCTTTTCCATGCTGTCTGGGACCCCTGTGTGCCTCTTTCCTCTGCAGTGCTGCCATTTTCCCTCCGGCAGCTGCTGAGGGCACACAAGCAGGTTATTTCAGGATGGTGAGCCCCCCTGCTGCTGGTGGTGAAAACACCACACTGAATGAACACAGCACCGATCGCTCACTGTGGAGGGGCAGATACACTGATGTGCAGTCATGTTGGAACAGGGAGGGGCCACCCCCCAAACTGTTCCCACAAAATTGGGAGCATGAAATTGTCCAAAAAGTCTTGGTATGCTGACGCCTTAAGAGTTCCCTTCACTGAAACTAGGGGGCCAAGCCCAACCCCTGAAAAAAAAACCCACACCATAACCCCCCCTCCACCAAATGATTTGCCCCAGTGCACAAAGCAAGGTCCATAAAGACATGGATGAGCAAGTTTGAGGTGGAGGAACTTGACTGGCCTGCACAGAGTCCTAACCCCAACCCAATAGAACACCTTTGGGATGAATTAGAGTGGAGACTGCGAGCCAGGCCTTCAAGTCCAACATCAGTGCCTGACCTCACATATGTGCTTCTGAAGGAATGGTCAAATATTCCCATAGACATAGACACCCTCTTAAACCTTGTGGACAGAGCTTGAGCTATTTTGCAAAGGAGAATGGGCAAAAATGTCACTCTAGATGTGCAAAGCTGGTAGAGACATCCCCAAAAAGACTTGGAGCTGTAATTGTAGAGAAAGGGGGTTCTACAAAGTATTGACTCTGGGGGGCGCCATACAAATGCCCCCCCCCCCCCCCCCACACTTTTCAAATATTTATTTGTAAAGAAAGTTGAAAACCATTTATTGTTTTCCTTCCACTTCACAATTATGTGTCACTTTGTGTCCGTCTATCACATAAAATTTCAATAAAATACATTTACGTTTTTGGTTGTAACATGAGAACATGTGGAAAATTTCAAGGGGTATGAATACTTTTTCAAGGCAAGGTATAATTACATAGTATCCTATGCTGTCTATGTAAACCTGTATATACAAAGTTTATGTATAGAATTATAATATACATTGTATCCATGTCTCTCTTTCCACCCGATGTGTTCTGCCTGCTCTCTGCCTTGGGGTTCATATCTGGGTGTGAACTGAGAAGACATTTGAGAACCCTGTAATAACGAATGTTTAGAGGAACCCGTCTGGTTGATCGATGCCTGTCATCTTCTGGGATGGGAACTGTTTGGCCTGGAGGGAGTGCCCAATTATCTACCGGTGAACCCAATGCTCCCTCACTTTCCACCTTGTCACGGTGAGAAGTGTTCTCAACATTTCCTATATAAAGCCTGTCAGACTTCATTTTCACCATTCTTAGCAGCTGCAGAAAGGACATTCTATAGGACACCTGAGAGGAAACCATGGCTGGTGAGTCCCGGGCAGAATCTGACATTATTTCTGTAGGGCCTGGCTGTCCAGAGACAAATTGCTGCAAGTTCACCCCTTCACTAAGTGTACGATGTCTGAGATGTAGGTGACCCATGTGTGGGGGGGTTGCCACCTATTCTTCAAGTCAAACCCGAACACTTTAGCGGCACACAACAATTTGTTTATTTATTTTTTGGTGTCAGTGGAGGGAATTGTGCCCCATTGTTGGTGTCAGTGGGGGGAAATGTACCTACCCTATTGTTGGTGTCAGTGAGGGGGAATTGTACCCCATTGTTGGTGTCAGTGAGGGGAATTGTGCCCTATTGTTGGTGTCAGTGGAGGGAATTGTACCCCATTGTTGGTGTCAGTGGGGGGAATTGTACCTACCCTATTGGTGGTGTCAGTGGGGGGGGAATTGTACCCCATTGTTGGTGTCAGTGGAGGGAATTGTACCCCATTGTTGGTGTCAGTGGGGGGAATTGTACCTACCCCATTGTTGGTGTCAGTGGGGGGGAATTGTACCCCATTGTTGGTGTCAGTGAGGGGAATTGTACCCTATTGTTGGTGTCAGCGGGGGGGAATTGTACCATATTGTTGGTGTCAGCCAGGGGGAAAGGTTTAACGATGTTGCATTATTAAGAACTAACTGTATCTGCCGCACGTTTCAGGAAAAACGCCAGGGATTTTTTTTTGCCAAACATAAATCTCAGCACCAGACTTCACCTAATCATTAACAAGCAAGGTTTTTATTTCCCTGTGTGGATAGGGTGGGGGGGGGTTACAAAATGTGTTGGTTTTTTGTTTGTTTTGTTTTTTGCTTTCTGTGTCCCCACTGGGGAGATTTCCCCTTACTTCCTCTCCCATTGACACCCAAGTGAGGAAGAACAAGGGGCACCGGGACAGAAAGATACTGACAGCAAAAAGATCCTGATCAAGGTTCCAACCTTTTCCCACTGTGCTAATTAAAAGTATTTTCTTACCTGTCCTGCGTAAAAATGCTGCTGCAGGCTGTCACTGTAGTGATGGATGATAAAAATCCTAGGCCTTGGTCACATGATCGCCGCTGATCCCCCCCCTTACTTCTCTTAATCCTTTATCAGATCTTCTTTCCTATGTCATCTTATGTCACTGAGCTTTTATTGAGTATTCCGCTTAATCAGCAGCTTAGTCTGAATACTATTACATTCATATTTTAGACTTTCCCTCTAAAGCTGGAACAGCCTTATCGGTCCGTCACCCTTGACACAACCTCTTCTGTACATATTCTGCACGGAACAGCTTTCATCAGGCGTGTGCTCAGTCCCGGGAAAACTCCATGGCCACTTCTATTGCAGCAGGTATTTAACCTCTCCATCCCCGGAAGGTTTTACCCCCCACCTCCCCTTAATGACCAGCCCATTTTTTTGCAGTAAGGCACTGCATCGCTTTAACTGACAATTGCGCGGTCGTGTGACATTGTACCCAAACAAAATTGATGTCCCCCCCCCCACAAATAAAGCTTTGTTTTGGTGGTATTTGATCACCTCTGCGGTTTTTATATTTTGCGCTATAAACAAAAGAAGACCGACAATTTGAATATATATATATATTTGGATATATATTATAGCAGAAATTAACAATAAAAAAAAAATATATATATATATATATATATATATATATATACATTTTTTTTATTTTTTATTTCTGCTATAATACATATCCCAAAAAAATATATATAGCAAAAACACATTTCTTGATCAGTTTAGGTCAATATGTATTCTTCTAAATATTTTTATTTTTTTTTCTTAACAAAAATATTGCAATACGTGTATTTTGATTGGTTTGCGCAAAAGTTATCTTGCCTACAAACTATGGGAAAGATTTAGGGTCCTTTCACACTGACGTCCCGTTCAGGCCCGCCTGTCAGTTTTTCAGGCGGACCTGAATGGGTGCTCCATAGAGCTCTATGGAGCGTCGGATGTCAGCGGTGACATGTCCGCTGACATCCGACCCGCTCCGATCCGAAAAAGTGTAACGGAGGAAAAAGCTATTTTTCCATCCGTCTGTGGATCGGATCGGATGACGACGGGCACTGCGGTCCGTCGTCATCCGATCTCCCATAGGGGAGAGCGGCGCTGTGACAGGTCCGTCCCTGCGCAGTGTGCAGAGACGGAGCTGTCATCTCCCTGCTCAGCGGGGATCGGCGGAGTGATCCCCGCTGAGCAAACGGATATCCACGGGGCGGATCAGAACTGATCCGCCCCGTGTGAAAGGACCCTTATGGACTTTTTTTTAAATGTTTTTACTGGTAATGGCGGCAATCTGCGATTTTTTTTTAGCAGGACTGCGACTTTGCAGCGGGCAAAATCTGACCCTAAGTGACACTTTATGGGGACCAGTGACATTATTACATTGATCAGTGCTAAAATAATGCACTGATCACTGTAAAAAAAAAAAGAAACAGGGAAGGGGGCGATCAAAGGGGTTTACCGTGTTCCCTGGGTGTGTTCTAATTGTGCGGGGGTGGTGGGCTTACTGGAACAACACAGAGGTCGCTGTTCCCGATCACGGGGAATAGCAAATCTCCATGACGTCTACTGTTAGAATGGGAGTCTGCCTTATTTACATAGGCAGATCCCCCTTCTGCCTCTGTGAACCGCGATCGCGAGTCGCCAGCAGACATCGACCCGCAGCCGCGCGCTCCCACAGTATCACATGCACTATGGGTATGGCAGTTGGCGCAAACAAGTTGACCTGCCGCCGTATATATTAGCAGTGGAAACAGACATATCCTTAGATTATAATCGGTAAATTGCCATGAGAACATTTGTGGTAAGCCACGGCTTGTACTAAAATGAATTTTAGTGCACACAAACTCTATATAATATCCATTTTTTGGTAAAAAAAAAAATAGGACGGAGTTGCATCAAGTAAATAGATACTAAACATCTTTTTTTTTAATTTTTTTTACAATCTAATTTTTAAAAACATTTAAAAAATTTAACAGTATTGCTATCACAAGAGGGGCTAAAAAGTCGGCTATGTGATAGAATGGGCAGATGACAGGTACTCTTTCAGTCATTCTTACTTATTCATAGAGACAGGGTTTAGGTTAGTCTTTGTCTTCCCGCTCTTCAAAAGACTGGAAAAAAACCTCCTCTGTGCCGCAATTATCTGATGTAGAATTGTATCAGATTCGACTTCTATAGCCCCATACACACCATTAGATTTTCTGCAGATTTTTGTCTTCAGATTTACCAAAAACCATGTAGTGCAAGGGCCTTCCCGATTGCATACAAATTGAAACGCTTAAGGTTTGAGCTCACATTTTATGGTTTTGGTAGATCTGAAGATAAAACATTCTGCAGAAAATCGAATCTAGTGTATATGGGGGCTTTAGTCTTAGTGAAGAGTTAAGCTGCCTGTGGATGATGCCAAGTAAGCAAGTAACCATACTGTCAAAACGGACTGGGGCTAAAGAGTTATGTCAATGCGTAAAGCGATCTTTTTATACAGAACTGTTATGTTCATCTGTTCCCAGGTAAAACGGCGCTGATTGTCTTAGCTCACCAGGAGCGCACATCTTTTAATTATGCCATGAAGGAGGCGGCAGTGAGCGCTCTGAAGAAGAAAGGATGGAAAGTGATCGAGTCTGACCTCTATGCCATGAATTTTAATCCTGTGTCATCACGGGATGATATTAAAGGTAAATTCTTTTACATTGCAAACAACAACCAACTGCTTTCCACTGATTATATTTCATGGGTAGGAACATAGGTGTGAAAGGTGAGGGCTAGTTCCCACCGCCGGCCACTGGGGTGTGTTGTGTGGGTAGTGGAGCCGGTGCATTGAAAATAAAATTCATTGTACTCTTTCATTTCTTTCAACTTTATTGTAGTTTCACAAAGTGGCAGTTCATTCCTCTTTGGGCTCGTTTACACGAGGGGTACTAGCGGGGGGGGGGGGGGGGGGGGGGGTGGCGGATGGCAGCCTTAGCCCTGGGGGGGCAAGTCCAGTCAAGTGGCCCATTGAACCACTGAATCAGCTCACCATCCATGCCCACCGTATTTTTCAATGCAGCCTCATCAGTACCCATCAGTACAGCTTCTACCTTCAACAGTGCCCATCAGTGTAGCCTCACCAGTGCCCATCAATGCAGCCTCATCAGTGCCCATCAATGCCCATCAGTACAGCCTCATCAGTGCCCATCAGTGTAGCCTCACCAGTGCCCATCAATGCAGTCTCATCAGTGCCCATCAATGCCCATCAGTACAGCCTCACCAGTGCCCATCAGTGTAACCTCACCAGTGCCCATCAATGCAGCCTCACCAGTGCCCATCAATGCAGCCTCATCCGTGCCCACCAGTGCAGCCTCATCAGTGTAGCCTCACCAGTGCCCATCAATGCAGCCTCATGAGTGCCCATCAATGCAGCTTCATCAGTGCCCATCAGTACAGCCTCATCAGTGCCCATCAGTGTAGCCTCACCAGTGCCCATCAATGCAGCCTCATCAGTGCCCATCAGTGTAGCCTCACCAGTGCCCATCAATGCAGCCTCACCAGTGCCCATCAATGCAGCCTCATCAGGGCCCATCAGTGCAGCCTCATCAGTGTAGCCTCACCAGTGCCCATCAATGCAGCCTCATCAGTGCCTATCAATGCAGCCTCATCAGTGCCTATCAATGCAGCCTCATCAGTGCTCATCCAATGCAGCCTCACCAGTGCCCATCAATGCAGCCTGATCAGTGCCCGTCAATGCAACCTCACTAGTGCCCATCAGTGCAGCCTCATCAGTGCCCATCAGTGTAGCCTCACCAGTAATTGTCAATGCAGCCTGATCAGTGCCTATCAATGCAGACTCATCAGTGCCCATCAATGCAGCCTCAGCAGTGCCAATTTATTGCAACCTCACCAGTACCCATCAATATAGCCTGATCACTGGAGCAGGGTAAGTGGTGTGTATGAGGGGGGAGATGGGATGTGGTGGTCATCTGGGGGTGTCAGAGTCTCTCACCTGGCAGCTCAGCTCAGCAGGTCCTTGCACACCATGGCCTCCTGGGGGTGGGGGGGGGGGGTGATCCTGGTCCTGGGGGCAAGTTGCAGACAGCGGGGGGTGTTGGGAGGGAAGATTTTAAGAAAACAGAACATGATTATTTATTGCTTTATTGCTGATGGGAATAAATTGTCGAAGATGACATGGCGCCAAATGTCTAGATGTAGATGGAAGAGGGGAACAACCGAGAATAAACCATCAGAGGTTCTAGGCCTAGGGCTGGTCTTATTTACCAGACTTGACTGTAACCTTTTCATTATTTCCGCAGGTAAACCCAAGGATCCAAAACATTTCAAATATCCAGCAGAGACTGCAGAAGCATATAAGGAAGGCCGCCTTGCCAAAGACATTGTTGAAGAACAGAAAAAGATCGAAAAGGCCGACCTTATCATTTTCCAGGTATGTCTATAATGTAACGCTACTCCCATAGGAGTCTTACCCACAAGTTTCGCCCCACAGCTAGGCACACAGGCTCATTCACACGTTTCTCCAATGAGAAGTCTAGGGGGTGTTGTTTTTATTTTTGGAGAACTTGGATAGGGTTGAGGAAATTAGGTGGCTTACTCCAAAACCAAAACTATGTACAACTTGGGGACTCAGTTATTCGTTCAGGACATGCTATATTAAAGTCCATGCTTGTAGCAAACCGTAGACTTCAGCTTTAAGGTAGTAGTAACAGTAGTAGTTAATTGTAAGTAGCAGATTATCTGGACAAAGCTCTCCGGGACACCAGCAGGTGTCCCCTTTAACTAGACCCAGAGCTGACTCTCTAGCACCAAAGGGGTGGCAGAAGCACAAAGGTCCCCAAGATCTCTCAGAAGCATCTCTACTCACACAAGGCCCAAGGACAGCGGGTTGCCTCCTTCCAACTTCCAAGCAACACCTTACTCCAGTGATACCAGACTAGATCTTCAGCGGACTACCCCCCTCAGTCAGCTTTCTTTCTAGCTCCAAGGTCTCAGCATCCCAGGCCCTCAGGTCGCCCACCTGAGGCCTCATGACAGCAGACATGGCAGCATTGCTTGGAAGGGCAGCGTGCCCTCCAGGCTGGACTAATCCTCTCCAGGAAAAGACCCCAAGCTCAGTGTGCTCACAGAATACACTATATTGTCAAAAGTATTGGGATGCCTGCATTTACACACACATAAACTTTAATGGAACCCCAGTCTTAGTCCGTAGGGTTCAATATTGAGTTGGCCCGCCCTTTGCGGCTCTAACAGCTTCAACTCTTCTAGGAAGGCTGCCCACAAGGTTTAGGAGTGTGTCTATAGAAATGTTTGATCCCAAAAGTGTTCTGTCGGGTTCAGGCCAGTTAAGTTCCTCCACCCCAAACTCACTCATCCATGTCTTTATGGACCTTGCTTTGTGCCCTAGTGGGCAGTCATGTTGGAACAGGAAAGGGTCTTCCCCAAACTGTTCCCACAAAGTTGGGAGCATGAAAAATGTCTTGGTATACTGATGCCTTAAGAGTTCCCTTCACTGGGACTAAGGGGCCAAACCCAACCCCTGAAAAAAAAAAAACCTGCACCATAATCCCCCCTCCACCAAATGATTTGGACCAGTGCAAAAAGCATGGTGCTTGTTTTTGGATAGAGTAGCAAAAGAGTTAGAACCCCTGTCAGGTTGAATTTGCTGTCTGTGCCTTCTTTGCATTCTTTGTTTGTCCTGGTGACCCTTAACACAGTGATGGGAAATTCAAAAATGTTACATTTGTCACCAAAATAGAAATAGAGGAGAAACCTTGTTCTGGTGACAACTGTCTAAGTGGGGTTTTCCTTCACGCTGAAGAATTTCCTCCCAGCTCCGGGACAAGAAGTAAAGGAAAATCTCCCCCATTAGACAACCAAAAAGGAAAAAAATCTGAAAGGGATAGGCATAATTGTTGGGAAGTCTGAACCTAGCCATACACGAGTAAAATTTTGCTCGAAATAGTTCATTTTATGGTTAGTGGGGGTCAAATTGAAATTTGTTTTTGAGCACAGTGACGAGAAAATTTAAAGGAGCAGGATGGACATTTTTTATTAAATGAACACACGGCCCCTTCCCGGCCCCTTACCATGTGATCAGCTGTCAGCCAATGGCAGCTGATCACATGATCTTTTTTTTTTCTCCTCACGCTCACGCTGAAAGTGGAGGAGGAAAAAAAAGCCAATTACCGGCTTATTTTAAAGGGACATCAGTCCCGAAAAGGAAGAGGCAATTATGCCTCATTTATAGAGTCTAACAGTGCCCACAAGTGCCACCTATCAATGCCCACAAGTGGCACCTATCGATGCTCACAAGTGCCACCCATCAATGCCCACCAGTGGTGCCAATCAGTGTCACCTAGAAGTGCCGCCTATCAGTGTAACCGATCAGTGCCCATCACTGCCACCCATCAGTGCCCATCACTGCCACCTATTGGTGCCCATTAGTGCCGCCTCATCAGCGTACATCAATGACAGACAAAAATTACCCGTTATAAAATTTTAAAACAAAATCAAAAAAAAATTTGTTTTTTTTTAAATTCGGTCTTTTTACATTTAAAAAAATATATAACAATTGCACATGTGATCAAATACCACCAAAAGAAAGCTATATTTGGGGGGAAAAAATTATAAAAATTTCATTTGGGTACAGTGTTGTATGACCACGCAATTGTCATTCAAAATGCGACATCGCTGAAAGCTGAAAATTGGTCTCAATAGGAGGGGGATTTAAATGCCCAGTAAGAAAATGGTTAAGTAAGGTTGACAAAGCTGCTTCATGCTGCACGTTGGCTTTGGTCTCCTGAATCCCGAGCTGCTCTGTAATTTATTTACCAACCCACATCTGACTCCCCCTATTGGTTTACTATTGGTTAGTCAGGCTTTCCAACAAAGTGATGGGCAGATAGTGTGCATAAGACAGCCAGAGAAGCTTTTACCCAATGCTACCCCATCTATTACATTGTTTGCTGGTCGTCTTTTATATTTCTGTAGATGTTTATTTAGGGTTTGTCATGTGTATCAGTTTAGTATCAGTTGATGTACAGCACTATGTATTCTAATAATTCAAAGGACAATGATAATGAAAGCTATGTGTTATATGTTACAGTTCCCCTTGTATTGGTTCGGGATGCCCGCTATAATGAAAGGATGGTTTGAGCGAGTGTTAACTTTGGGTTTTGCCTACAGTTTTCAGACCTTGTACTCTGAAGGACCATTCAAGGTAAGAAAAAGTGAACATCGGCCATTTAAATGAATATAGGGAACCTGTGTGAGACTTCGTCAGGGGTGCCCAACCTGTGGCTCAAGGCAGCCCCAGGCGCCCATGAATGAGGCCTGACACAAAATCATAAACTTACTTAAAAGTGCTGATTTTTTGCAATTGTTTGCATAAATGCGTTCACTAGGGGCTTTGCTAGGTCTACAAAAGATCTGGGGCTAGAGCCCATAGCAGCGTAGTAAAGAAAGTCATACCCTTGGGTGGGCATACACATGTATAAACAGTAATATACGTGTGTGTATATATCCCCAGAGAGCCCCCCACTTACATTGAGGTCCCCATAGAGCCCCACTTACATCAGAGTGCCCAGAGAGCCCACCTTACACTAGGGTCCCCAGAGAGCCTCCCCCTTAAAATCAGGGTCCCCAGAGAGCCTCCCCCTTGCATCAGGGTCCCTAAAGAGCCCCCCACTTACATCAGGGTTCCCAGAGAGCCCCCCTTACATGAGAGTCCCCAGAGAGCCCCCCTTACATTAAAGTCCCCAGAGAGCCTCCCCCTTAAATTCAGGGTCCCCAGAGAGCCTCCCCCTTGCATCAGGGTCCCTAGAGAGCCCCCCACTTACATCAGGGTTCCCAGAGAGTCTCCCCTCCCCTTGGGGACCCCTGCAGAGACTCGGGGCTATGGGCCCCAGATTCAAGGCTATAGCCCCAAAAGCCATCCCCATAGCGACACCACTGGCATTCACACTTTGAAAAATTTGACAGCGTCTCTTTGTTGGACTTTTTGGAAGTTTCATCTTCCCATTGAAAAATCTCCCACTCTTCACAATCGCAGCTTATTCATGTTATCATTTTTCGGCAGCACCTATATTTTTAAGAACCTGTTTTTAAGGATGAATCACATGAAGGGCAAAAGTAGAGACAAAATATCTGATGAGAAGCTTGAGAATTCGTTGCGAATTGCTACTCCTTCCATCCAACCAGATATTGATTGATATGTGATAGACTCGGGTCAGAGGCATAAACATAAGTTTCAGGGCTCTGGTGAAAGAAACCACGCAGGGCCCTTCCCTCCCAGCCCGGGTCCCTTTACTCCCATCATGGGACCCCTTTCACATTTTCCACAGTGGGCCCCCTTTCCTGCCGTCATGCCCCCCCCCCACAGTGGTGGAACACCATGGCCCCGTCGTAATTGCAACCTTTGTGACCTTGGTAGTTCCGCCACTGGTGTTAGTAGTTTTGTATTTTTGGTATTTTATTTTAAAAATATTTTTTTTACCAAATGGGCATTGTTACAGTAGCTGCAAATTTCTCACCCTAGGCTTATACTCGAGTCAATAAGTTTTCCCATTTTTTTTGTGGTAAAATTAGGCTCATATTCGGGTCGGCTTATACTCGAGTATATATGATAATAATAATAATAATGTGGCCAGCTTTAGATGTGATCATTTCCCAAAGAGAAGAGGACCTGGACAATGCAACACCACTAATAACAAGAATGGAAGCTTCATGTTTTGTTTGACACTAGATGACCCCTCTATGTAGGATCTGGAAGAGAGAATAGTGGACTGCAGGGGTACTCTAAGATTTGGTTTTTATTTTTGTCTTTAATTACAGAATAAGAAAGCTTTGCTTTCGTTCACAACTGGAGGCCCACAATCAATGAACACAACTTCAGGGTTGAATGGAGACATAAATGTCAGTCTATGGCCACTCCAGGTAAGACATTGTCTTTTTTATGTTACCCGTAAGTATAATAACCCATCCTGATGTCCCATCCTGTCCAGGGTTGGCGATGTATTGAAGGACTTGGGTTCTGTGGCTGATTAGGGAATGGCTCAATCCGACTTGCCAATATACAGATTAATAGGAAATGCCAACATTCTAAGTGCAAAAATGTCTGATATTGACCGATACCGATACCAATCATATACATCAGTCAAAATCCTTTTCCAGCTTGAAAATCATTCTCCATAGAAAGTCTTTTTTTTTTTTTAAGAAATCTAACCAGTAAACCTGACTGCTTAAAGGGCAATGGCAATGCTAAAAAAAAAACTGTATGTAACTATTCAGTGTGCAAACCAGGGAAGGCCCGTCCATTACGAGCGCACGGGCACTGCCCCCCTATCCATGCGTCCGGCCCCTATGCAGGACGCATGAATAACAATGAGGTGGGGGTGTTTTTTTGAAGCACCTAATTAAAGGCAGAGACTCTAATAGGCCTCAAAATAGGGTGGGCTTGGGGCGCAGAGAATGCCAAGGAGCCCACCCATGTGTATTACAATAGCAAACTAATATTCGCTGTTTGTAACACTGGACCTCCTCCCGGCCAATCAGGAAGCAGGTCTTGAGACCCGTCACCCGATTGTCTGAAAGAACAGGTGATCCTATTGGATGCCTAGGAGGAGGGGAGGAGCCACACGAGGAAGCCGTGTGATGGAGAAGAGGATGCAGGAGCTGCTGCCCGATACCCGCCACCTAGATGGGTTAAGTGCTGGACCGACCGGCAGACAGCGGATGGGCAGGGGAGGTGCTGCTGGGGGAGGGGGAATGTTGTTTGCACCCCCCCCCCAAAAAAAAAAACACCAGCCGCCACTGGTGCAAACAATTAGGGACAAGACTCTAAACACATACATAAAACAGCTGAAAATTTAAAAGCCTAACTGCAGTGAGCTTTTTATTTTATTTTTGTTTTTTTTGTTGCACATTGGATATTTTTACATCTGCTCCTAGGGGTGTTTTTTACAGCTTAAAAACACCTCTCCATGTTGTTCTATGTGTCCATGCACACAGTGGCGGCCCGTCCATTAGGAGCGCAGAGGCGCCGTCCCCCTAATCCATGCACCCAGCCCCTAATCTACATGCAGGGCACCTGACGCATGGATTTCAATGATTTTCAATCATTTGGAAGCACATGATTAGAGCCAGAGGCTCTAATTGGTATAAAAAAAAGGTCGACTCGGGGCGCAGGGGATGAAAGGCCAAGCACATGTTCTCATTCAGATGTAACTCCTGACGCCCACCGGCTTTCTGCTCATCCATGCCGCCTTTGTCATTGCCTCCTCAGTGCGATCCTCCCTCATTCCTCTGGCCCCTGCTACCGCTTGGCCCCTGCCACCCTGCAGCTACATTATGTGAGAGGGATGGATTGTTAGGATGTTGGGCCCATCAACATTGACAGGGCCCTGGACAGGTGCCCCTTTTGCCTTTCATTAAAGATGGCCCTGGGTCAAACAGTCCCATAGATGCACTCCTAAACCTTGTGGACGGCCTTCCCAGAAGAGGTGAAACTGTTATAGCTGCAAAGGGCCAACTCAATATTGAACCCTACGGACTAAGACTTGGGTTGCCATTAAAGCTCATGTGCATGTAAAGGCAGGTGTCCCAATACTTTTGGTAATATAGTGTAGATGGCCTTATGTGCAATCACTCATAACAAAGAAAGGAAAACAAGGTGTTATATATACCCTTTACTGATGAGTGTGAGTAATTTATGTGAAAAAATAATGAACCAAAAAGGTATGTTGTCTCAGCCCAGACAACATGACAACATGCAGGTTGTTGGCCTCATTGGTTGGAGGTTTCACCCAGTCACCTACCTCTTCACCAGGGTAGTCGTTTATACTTTATTATACCTTAGAAAGATCTTCATCAGACCACCATATTCATGAACAGGCAGATACGTTAAAATGTGTTATAATTGGGTCTAGTTATTGACCTCCATCCGGACACTGCTCTAGGCAGCAGGAAAAACAATACGCACCCTCAAAATTTCATGCATCACATCTTCATGACCCGATTATTGCTATAACTCACCATATTATCCCATTCTGTCTGCAGAACGGTAGTCTAAATTTCTGTGGCTTTAAAGTCTTGGAGCCCCAAATCTCGTACGCCGTGGCTCACGTGCCCCAGGAGGTCCGTGTGGAGATACTGAAGAACTGGGAGAAGCGACTGGAGACTATCTGGGATGAAAAGCCCATCAAATTCCTTCCACTTCAAGACTTTGAAGGCTTTTCTGGTGGATTTTCACTGAAGAAAGAGGTGGAGGAGTCGCTGTCTGAATCCAAGTATGCTCCAACGGTGGGGCAGAACCTGGGGAAGCCTCTACCGCCTGACAGCCAGACGAAGGCATAATGCTCCAGGCTGTAAAAAGACTATATTATGGCACACTCAGGGGATCCAGTACTGTGCCACCAGTGGGACTGGGGTGACAGTACAAAGCTGTGACTATGTACTTTGTTTATGAGTGGATGAGGGAAGGATGATCCCTTAGCCGACAGAAACCAATCCGATTTCCCGTTTCATGTTTCCATTGCAAAAATTAGAACATGAAATGGTAAATTTGATTGGTTGCTTTGTGTAAAAGAAGACTTCCTCTGGACATTTATAAGCCTGAGACCTTTTACAATGGCCAACCTTGGCAGTTCTCTTACCATATCTTCTATCTTTCTACTGTATATCTGTATTGTGCAACCAAATATTTGTACAGGGATGCACCAGGTTGTCAGAAACGTCAATACCTCATTGTGTCTGTCCTCGTAGATGTTTTTAGGTGATAACAATAAAAATAAATATTTTAAAACTAAAGTTTTTTTTTTTAATCAATAATACATGTTTTCCAGTTTTACAAAAATCCCACTACAGTAAAAAGGCATAATAAAAGGCTGAAGTGCAACTGGCAACTGCTGCATTCTGTATACAGTATCTCACAAAAGTGAGTACACCCCTCACATTTTTGTAAATCTTTTCTTCTATCTTTTCATGTGACAACACTGAAGAAATGACACTTGTCTACAATGTAAAGTAGTGAGTGTACAGCTTGTATAACAGTGTAAATTTGCTGTCCCCTCAAAATAACTCAAAACACAGCCATTAATGTCTAAACCGCTGGCAACAAAAGTCAGTACACCCCTAATGCTGCATACACACGATCGGAATTCTCGTCGGAAGAGGCTCTAATGGTTTTCCCGGAATTTCGCTCAAGCTGGCTTGCCTACACACGGTCACACCAAATTCCGATTGTTTATAACACGGTGATGTACAACACCTATGACAGGACTAGAAAAAGGAAGTTGAACAGCCAGTAGTCAATAGCTTCCATCTCGTAGTTGAATCTGAGCATGCGGGATTTTTGGCGTGTTGGAATTGCATGCACCCGATCGGAATTTCCGATAGAACGTTTTTCCGTCGGGAAAATTGAGAACATGCTATCAATTTTTGGCTGGGGGAAATTTGGACAGCTAAATTCCGATGGAGCATACACACGGTCGCATTTTCTGATGAAAAGCTCTCATCTGTCTTTTTCTGGCCGGAATTCCGATCGTGTGTACGCGGCATTAGTGAAAATGTCCAATTTGGGCCCAAATACCCATTTTCCCTCCCCGGTGTCATGTGACTCATTAGTGTTACAAGGTCTCAAAGTGTCATTTCTTCAGTGTTTTCACATGAGAAGATAGAATAAAATATTTATACAAATGTGAGGGGTGTACTTACTTTTGTGAGATACTGTATGACAAGAATACTTAACTAAAGATGCTGTTCTGCCATATATCCCATTTGCTGTTAAGCAACATGGCCAGAGGATCAGATCAGACGCTTGCATGGTTACAAAGCTTTGGTATGAGACAAACTTATTCCAGTTTGGCTGTGGTATTTAGACTTGAATCTAAGGAAAAGACCACCCCTGGCCAACACCTTATCTGTATCTGAACGGAATTCTCGTCGGAAAAAGCTCTGATGGTTTTCCCGAAGGAATTCTGCTCAAGCTGTCTTGCCTACACACGGTCACACCAAATTCCGATCGGTTAGAACGTGGTGCGGTACAACACGTACGACGGAAATAGAAAAAGGAAGTTGAATACCCAGTAGTCAATAGCTTCTGTCTCGTAGTTGAATCTGAGCATGGGTTTAATTACGTTTAATTCATGTTATACTTTTAAGTATTTTTGTGTTCTCTCTCTGCACATATCGAACACAGCCCTAAAAAAGTGACAAAACACTTTGACATTTAAAGTCATATTTTATATATATATACTGTGTATATATGAGCACTATATAGAAAAAAATCTGCGCTAGTGTGTTATAAAGGGTGAATACAGCAGCTGCGCACTAAAACCTAAATACCAGGTCAATCAAAAATGTATGTCCTAAAAGTGCAGCGCTAAATAAAATTAACATGTGCAAAACACCATATATGACATACCGTATATACTCGAGTATAAGCCAAGAACCTAATTTTACCACAAAAAACTGGGAAAACGTATTAACTCGTGTATAAGCCTAGGGTAGGAAATGCAGCAGCTACTGTAAGTGGAAAAGAGGGTCAACAAAGCCCATTTGCAGCCTTACTGTGCCTATTGCAGCCTCCCTGTGCCCATTGCAGCCTTACTGTGCCCATTGCATGCCTCACTGTGCCCATTGCAGCCTCACTGTGCTCATTGCAGCCTCATTGTGACCATTGCATGCCTCACTTTGCCTATTGCAGCCTCACTGTGTCCATTGCACACCTCACTGTGCCCATTGCAGCCTCACTGTGCCCATTGCAGCCTCACTGTACCCATTGCACGCCTCACTGTGCCCATTGCAGCCTCACTGTGCCCATTGCAGCCTCACTGTGCCCATTGCAGCCTCACTGTGCCCATTGCAGCCTCATTGTGACCATTGCATGCCTCACTTTGCCTATTGCAGCCTCACTGTGTCCATTGCACACTTCACTGTGCCCATTGCAGTCTCACTGTGCCCATTGCAGCCTCACTGTGCTCATTGCAGCCTCATTGTGACCATTGCATGCCTCACTTTGCCTATTGCAGCCTCACTGTGTCCATTGCATGCCTCGCTGTGCCCATTGCAGCCTCACTGTGCCCATTGCACACCTCACTGTGTCCATTGCAGCCTCACTGTGCCCATTGCAGCCTCACTGTGCTCATTGCAGCCTCATTGTGACCATTGCATGCCTCACTTTGCCTATTGCAGCCTCACTGTGTCCATTGCAGCCTCACTGTGCCCATTGCACACCTCACTGTGCCCATTGCAGCCTCACTGTACCCATTGCACGCCTCGCTGTGCCCATTGCAGCCTCACTGTGCCCATTGCAGCCTCACTGTGCCCATTGCACACCTCACTGTGCCCATTGCAGCCTCACTGTACCCATTGCACACCTCACTGTGCCCATTGCATGCCTCACTGTGCCCATTGCATGCCTCACTGTGCCCATTGCAGCCCCACTGTTTTGCACTACCGTATATATGAGTTTTTCAGCACATTTTTTTGTGCTGAAAATGCCCCCCCTCGGCTTATACTCTAGTCTGTGCCAATCTGCATACCTGATCAGCCCGTGTCATGCAGTCAGACTGCGGCCATCCAGTGTATAAAAGCCGCACCTCCTCCTCACCCTTGTCCTTGATAGGTGGAACACTCAGTTTCCCAGCAGTGAGTCAGTGTTCAGTGTTCTCTGTTCACATTTAAGACCTGAGATTTACAACCACTTTAATTAAATGATGAAATTAAAACAATAAATTAAATTATATAAATTAAAGTGCATTTCCTGCAACAACTTTTTCCTAGTTTTGGATAGAGTGGGGGGGGGGGGGATTAGAATCCCTGTCTGGTTTGTACTACTATCCAGGGCTCCGTTAGAGACATTAGTTCTCACTTCCTGTCAAAGTGACACTTTTTTTTAGCACACAGGAAGTATAGGAAAATCTGCAACGGGGATAGACATTAATAAAAATCTGACAGGGGTTTTAGCCTTCACTTACTCTGCAGAAAAAGAAAAAATGTATTGAAATCCTGGCCACCTTAACACTCCAGTCCCTGTACAGCAGGGCTGGAGTGTGAGAGGAAAAAGCAGCACAAGGAGCCTAATCAGTTCATGTGCTGACAAGAAGCATGCTGATAGGAGGGGAGAGCAAAGTGACAGAGAGATGAGCTCATCACTGTGCTACATTTCCTTCCACTTTGTGTTAACAGATTGGGGGGGGGGGGGGGGGGGGGTGTCCAGGACAACCTGAGTTGGGACGAAGTTGGATGAACGATGTGGGCCATCAGATTGAGGACCTCTAGTGGTAGAAAAAGAAAACTGTGGGGAAAATTCCTGGATTGAAGGTGAATATTGCAGCAGAGTTGATTTTTTTTTTAAATCTTTTAACCACTTCCAGACCAGCTCACGCCGATATACATTGGCACTTGGCAGCGGCGATCGGATCCTTCTCCCCGTTAGGTATGGGAGAAGGGCAGAAGCGACGTCAAAATGTCACTTCTGCCCACAGCTCCTAAAGGGCCTTTTTTTTTTAAACATATATTTTCAACTTTCATCTTAAATCGTCTAAAAACAATGACCACGCTGAAAAGTGAATTGCGGCAATGTGAAACTGGATGAATTTCCTTTTTTTTTTATATATAATTTGAAAAAGAAGATTATAATGAGTATTATAATTATTTATGAAAATTTTCTAAAATGAAATACTACACTTTTAATCATCATATAATATATAATATAATATAATATACGATTATATAATTGATAATATTTGAAATTTTTTAGTTGTTGGTTGACATATCCGTGTTTGATCGGCGAGCATCAGAGGGCTGAATACGCTACACACTAGCTCCCTCTAGTGTTGAACACAGAGAATGCGCTGCAGTGGACTTCAAATATGTCGTAGCTCTTTAACCACTTAAGGACCGGAAGGATTTGCCCCCTTAATGACCAGGTCATTTTTTGTTGCGCTACGGCACTGCGTCACTTTAACTGACAATTGCGCGGTCGTGCGACGTTGTAACCAAACAAAATTGATGTTCTTTTTTCCCCAAAATTAGAGCTTTCTTTTGGTGGTATTTGATCACTTCTGCGTTTTTTATTTTTTTTCCGCAATAAACAAAAAAATACCGACAATTTTGAAAAAAACAAACAATCAAACAATATCTTTTACTTTTGTTCTATAATAAATGTCCCAAAAAAAGTAAAAAAACCTAAATTTCTTCATCAGTTTAGGCTGATATGTTTTCTTCTACATATTTTTGGTAAAAAAAAAATCACAATAAGCGCATATCGATTGGTTTGCACAAAAGTTGTCGCGTCTACATAATAGGGGATAGATTGATGGCATTTTTATTATTATTTTTTTTACTAGTAATGGCGGCGATCTGCAATTTTTAGGGGGACCGCGACATTGCGGCGGACAGATCGGACAGCTTTTGACACTTTTTTGGGACCATTGACATTTATACAGCTATTGACAATTAAAATGCACTGATTACTATGTAAATGTCACTGGCAGGGAAGGGGTTAACACTAGGGGGCCATCAAGGGGCCAAGTGTGTTCCCTAGGGAGGTGTGTTCTAACTGTGGGGGGAGGGGACTGACTGGAGGAGGAGACAGATCACTGTTCCTAATTACTAGGAACAGCAGATCTGTCTCTCCTCCCCTGTCAGAACGGGGATTTGTGTGTTGGCCGTTCTTTTTCTCGTGCCCGTGATCGTGGGTGGCTGGCGGACTTTGCGGCTGCCGGCTTTACGCATTGGGTCCCCCCGCCATGCAGCAGGTGCATGTGCCTTCTATGGCTCTTGAAGAAACCGGCGTACAGGTACGACGATTCGCGGGAACGAGTCAGCATGCCGCCGTATAATGGCAGTGGCTGGTCGTCAAGTGGTTAAGGCTCCATTCACATTTGTGCGACTTCAAAATCGTGCAATTTCCACTGTGTCTTTACAGTGCGTCTTGATGCAACTTTGGATGAGTGTGACTTTGTTGCAACTTTGGCTTTGACCATGCGGCTGTGTGTGTGCTCTACAAAGTTTCATGTATATCATTCTGGTGCAACTTTAAGGGTTTACATTGAAGTCCATGGACCTCAATTTGCATGAAAGTCAGACCAGAGTAGCACAGCAACTACTTTTAAGTCACACAGATATGAATGGTGCTCATTGGAAAAAATGGTGAGCGACTTGTTATGTGACTTTGGGGGTCAAAAGTCGCATGACAAACCGCACAAGTGTCATTTACAGTTGTGTTCCACTCTGAAAAGAATTCTGCATTTGCATCACTCTTCAGAGAGTATTTGGCAGGCAGCGAGGAGGCGCTGCATCTGAACACTCCTAAATACCAGGCTTCAACTGTGTGCATTGCATGCCATTGTGGCGCGGCCCCCTTCACTTTAATATGCCACCTTTTTCAGGTGGTAGTATTATTATTATTATTATTATACACGATTTATATAGCGCCAACAGTTTACGCAGCGCTTTACAATGTATAGGGGGGGACAACACAATTACAGTACAGTTCAATACAAAAGGTACTGGAGGGCCCCGGCTCGTAGAGCTTACATTCTAAAGGGAGGGGGTGGTGGTACAAAGAGTAATAGCTGCAGAGAATGATTTGATGGGGGTGGCTCGGGGACAGGTGTTAGGTGGGTGTGGGATAGGCTTCCCTGAATAAATGAGTTTTCAGGGATCTCCTAAAGGTGGACAGGGTAGTGGCTAATGGGACAGACTGGGGCAGGGAGTTCCAGAGGATGGTAGAGGCTCTGGAGAAGTCTTGAAGGTTTTTTTTTTTAAAGTACCTGCCAGATGCAACATTGGCTATCTTTACAATCAATCAAAATGCACTTCCTGTGTGTGGCACGTCGGGTGATTGGATTGTTGACTAGAGATCACTCATTCTGATTGGAAGGGATTGTTATGAAAAAAAAAAAATCGATTGTTTATCAAAGTGCATATGGCCACCATTAAGACTTGTCTGATTGGATACCAACTGATTGGGGGGATTAGGTAGGTCCCCATAATGCAAAGTTATGATAAATCTAAGCCCTTGTACACACGGTCGGAGATTCCGACAACAAAATCCGTCTGATTTTTTCCGACGGATTTTGTCCGAAACTTTTGTTGCATACACACGGTTGGACAAAGTTGTCAGAAAATCCAATCGTTCGTAACGTGATGATGTTATTTCGTTATGACGGGACTACGTTCAGGCTAGTACCCAATAGCTTTGGTCTACAAATTTGATCTGAGCATGCGTGGCACTTTGTCCGATCGGAATTCTCTACAAACGATCGGACAAAGTCCAATCGGATCATGTTGTCAGAAAATGCTATATCCAGCTCTCAAACTTTGTTGGTCGGACATTCTGACGGAAAAAGTCAGATGAAGCCCACACACGGTCGGATTATCCGACAACGCGGTCCAATCGGACATTTTCCATCGGAATTTCCGACCGTGTGTACAAGGGCTAAGATTACGGGCATTTTTCTGCTTTTTACATTGGTGACATTTTGACCTGTACAAAAAAAGGCTGCAAAATCGCAGTAAAAAACACGGCAAAAAACTGTAAAATCATGCGACTTTCCGCCTGAAAACGATACCCACGGGGGTGAATGCAGCCTCAGGCCCCTTTCACACTTTTGAGACTTGTCCTGCGACTTGGAACTACTTCCAAGTCGCATGACAAGTCTTACCCCCATGATTTCCAATGTGTGCCATTCATATCTGTGCGACTTCAAGTCGCACCAACTTCAAAGTAGTCCCTGTACTACATTGATCTGACTTTGAATGCGAGATGAGGTTCACAGACCTCAAGTTTACATGGGCATTCCCTCAAATTGCATCAAAATTGATGCAGTGGGGATTGACACGTGGGCATTAGGGTTGCTGCTACGGCCAATATTTACTCCAACTTGGTGTGGTCTCCATTAATGGGATTAATGGTAAGGGGGCTTGGAGTACGGGTTGGCCGGACAGGTATGAGGAAGTATGGATCATCTGTTATGCAATTAGCGGACCTCCAGCTGTTGCAGAACTACAAGTCCCATGATGCATAGCAAGACTCTGACAGCCACAAGCATGACACCCAGAGGCAGAGCATGATGGGATTTGTAGTTTTGCAACAGCTGGAGGTCCGCTAATTGCATATCCCTGTATATACAATGGTCATGGTTTAGATCAAAGCATATTCATGTGTTAGAATGGTCCAGTCACAGTCCAGACCCAAATCACATTGAGAATCTGTGGCAAGACTTGAAAATTGCTGTTCACAGACACTCTCCATCCAATTTGACAGAGCTTGAGATATTTTGCAAAGAAGAATGGGCAAAAACGTCCCTCTCTAGATGTGCAAAGCTGGTAGAGACATCCCCAAAAAGACTTGTAATTGCAGAGAAAGGGGGTTCTACAAAGTATTGACTCCGGGGGGCGCCATACAAATGCCCCCCACACTTTTCACATATTTATTTGTAAAAACTTTTGAAAAACATTTATCATTTTCCTTTCCAGTTATGTGCCACTTTGTGTTGGTCTATCACATAAAATCCCAATAAAATACATTTACGTCTTTGGTTGTAACATGACAAAATGTGGAACATTCCAAGGGGTATGAATACTTTTTCAAGGCACTGTATAACACCAACCTGAATGCTGGAGTGTTTATTGCGTTCTCCGGTATTGAATGCATTTATTGCAGAATCTGAAGGTAATCATTTACCTACAATAACATTTGTGTTTTATGATTGGGAGGAGTCGGGGGGAACTATGCCGGGGATTCTATAGATGAACTGTGGATTAAATATTACATTACTTTCTGCTAAACATTATAAGAACATAACCCGAGAAATGGGAAGAATCTCCATAACTGACACCTACAGACTGCCCTACTGATCCTCATTTCCAGGGACTGTCTATCCGCCAGAACCAGATCCCTCCGTCTCTCCTTTCCTATTGGCTGTTCTTCATTTTGGACTGATGTATAGAAGATTATAAAATAAAATTATTATTTGGATCTTTCATCTATCCTATAATTCAGGGGTCTCCAAACAATCCAAACAAAGGACCAGTTTACTGTCCTTTAAAATTTGAGTGGGCGGAATAGTTCCCCATTTATAGGCGTGCACACAGGGTGTGCCGGGTGTGCCTGGGCACACACAAATCACTCCCGGTTCGTGTAGCTGAATGCCGGCCTTTCTCCCGAGTTCTCCTGTGAAATGCTGGAAGGAGTGCAAAGCGCTTTCACATTGAGAAGATCGCCAGGCTTGTAAGATCCGCTCATTAAACTGTCATGTAACGTCCCTGCTTGCAGAGACCATCTGTCAAAACGGTGATGTCGGGGGTGGGCGGGGCCGAACAGCTATCATACGGGATAGTGGCTGGGCGGGCGGCTCTGTGTATGTAACCCGCCCCTTTTTAAGCAGTTCAATCATTGGCTGGTGTTTGATAGCTAAAAAATAATGGCGGTGTCATGTCAAATAGTGTCCCCGTCAGATAGTGTCCTCTGTGTACTACGCATGCGCAGTACACAGGACAAGTAGAATCCCAAAATATCCAAAGATGAACGGCGACTGCGCCATGAGTCCCAGGTTCTGGCCCCACCATCCAAGTGGACATAGAGCTAGAATTAAAAAAAGCCAAGCGAAGCGAGGCCGTGCCTGAAGCATGGCGAGCGAAGTGAGGTGAGCGAAGCGAGCCCGTGAGGGGCTGTCCACTTGGATGGTGGGGCTTGAACCTGGACTCATGGCGCAGGCGCTGTTCATCTTTGGAGATTATCCGAATCTCCTTGTGCTCCGTACTGCGTAAACGCTGCGCGATACACAACGGACACTATTCGATAGGCGGAAATTTTTGGACAGAACAGCGGCATGCGTTCTGCAGGGATCTTGGAGTGCAGGTAAAATTGCTGTGATTCTGCCTGTGATTAAAAATTGGAGAGATGTGAATGGGGCCTCAGAGCCGGTTCACACTAGAATGCGGTGCGGGAGAGGAGCCTTCCATGTGCATTTCCTGCACCGTGCTCAAAAACGCACTGCCTTTGAGGAGAGGAAAGGGGAGGAGAGGAGAGGGAAGGGAGAGGACAGGGAGTTGAAAGTGAGATGAGAGGAGAGGGAAGGGAGAGCTGAGAGAGAGAAAAGGGAGAGGAGAGGGAGAGGAAAGGAGGAGAGGAGAGGAGAGGGGAGGGAGAGGAGAGGGCAGGGAGAGGGAAGGGAGAAGGAGGAGGAGTAGAGGAGAGGGGAGGAGAGGGAAGGGTGAGGGGGGGAGAGGGATGGGAGAGGAGAGGAGAGGACAGGGGAGGAGGGGGAGAGGAGAGGACAGGGGAGGAGGGGGAAGGGAGAGGAAAGGAAGAGGACAGGGAGATGAAAGGGAGATGAGAGGGAAGAGAGAGGGAGAGGAGGAAGAGGGAAGGCAGAGCTGAGAGTGGGAAGGGAGAAGGAGAGGACGGGGGAGGAGAGAAAAGGAAGAGGAAAGGGAGAGAAGAGGGAGAGGGAAGAGAGAGGGAAGGGAGAGGGAGATGGAGCAGAGGGAAGGGAGAGGGGAGGAGAGTGAAGGAAGATGGGAGGAGAGGAAAGGGAGAGGGAAGGGAGATGGGAGGGAGAGGAGAGGATAGGAACGGGAGAGGGAGAGGAGGGGAGAGGGATGGGAGAGGGAGAGGAGGGGAGAGGGATGGGAGAGGGAGAGGAGGGGAGAGGGAAGGGAAGGGAGAGGGGAGGAAAGGGAGAGGGAGGAAAGGGAGAGGGGAGGAAAGGGAGAGGGGAGGAAAGGGAGAGGGGAGGAAAGGGAGAGGGGAGGAAAGGGGAGAAGAGAGGGGAGGGAAGGGAGAGGGAGAGTAAAGGAAGAGGACTGGGAGATGAAAGGGAGAGGAGAGGGAAGAGAGAGGGGAGGGAGAGGGAAGGGAAGGGAAGGGAGAGGAGAGGAGAGGAGAGGAAGAGAGGAGGAGAGGGACGGGTGAGGAAGGGGGAGAGAGAAGGGAGAGTAGAGGACAGGGGAGGAGTGGGAAGGGAGAGGGAAGTGAGAGGAGAGGTAAGGGAGAGGGGAGGAGACAGAAGCGAGAGAAGAGGAAAGGGGGAGGACATGGAGAGGAGAGGGAAGGGAGAGGGAGAGGAGGGGCAGGATAGGAGAGTAGAGGGAAGGGAGAGGGGAGAAGAGGGAAGGCAGAGGAGAGGGAGAGGAAAGGGAGAAGAGAGGGGAGGGAAGGGAAATGGAGAGGAAATAGAGAAGAGAGGGGAGGGAAGGGAGAAGGAGAGGGGAGGCGAGGGAAGGGTGAGGAAGGGTGGGGAGAGGACAGGAGAGGGAAGGGAGAGAAAAGAAAGAGAAGAGGGAGAAGACTCTGTCTCTCTGTCCTTCCCTCCTCTTTCTCTTCCCTTCTCATCCCTTCTCTTCTCTATCTATTCCCTTGCTCCTCTCTTCTTCTTCCCTTACCTTCTCTGCCCGTCTCTTCTCTATCTCTTCCCTTTCTCCTCTCTTTCTCTTCCCTTACCTATCTCTTCCCTTCTCTTCTCTCCCTTCTCTTCTCTTCTCTTTTCTTCTCTTTCCTTTTCTCTCTCTCTCTCTCTCTTCTCTTATCCCCCCCTTCTCTTCTCTTCTTCTCTCTTCTCCTCCTCCTCTCTTTCTCCTTCTCTTCACCCTCTTCTCCACTCTTCCTCTTCTTATCTCTCTCTCTTCTCTTCATTCCTCTTCTCTTCCTCTTCTCTTCTTTTCTCTTCTCTTCCTCTCCTCCCTTTCTCTTCTCTCCTCTTTCTCTCTCTTCTCTCTCTTTCCTTTCCCTCTCCCTCTTCTCCTTCCCTGTCTACTCTTTCTCTTCTCTTCACTCTCTCTTCTCTACCTCTTTCTATTCTCTTCCCTTTTCTTTCTTCTTCTTTCTCTTCTCCACTCTTTCTCTTCTCTCCCTATCACTCTCTTCTCTTTCTCTTTTTCTCTTCTTCTCTCCTCTCCTTATCACTCTATTTCTCTTCCTCTTTTCTTCCTCTCCTCCCTTCTTCTCTTCTCTTTCTCTCCTCTCTTTTTATTCCCTTCTCTTCTCTCTTTCCTCTCCCTTTACCAAACACCACCCCAACCTAACCCCACATCCAATATACTCCCAATACACAACACAAAAAAACAAAAACAAAACCCAAACCTCCCC
>NW_027507686.1:19921579-20066579 GCF_037356315.1 Lithobates pipiens
TGTTCCCCCCCCCCCCCAGTGCCACCAGCAACGGGGGGGAGGGCTGTTCCCCCCCCCCCCCCAGTGCCACCAGCAACGGGGGGGGGGGCTGTTCCCCCCCCCCCCCCCCAGTGCCACCAGCAACGGGGGGGGGGAGGGCTGTTCCCCCCCCAGTGCCACCAGCAACGGGGGGGGGAGGGCTGTTCCCCCCCAGTGCCACCAGCAACGGGGGGGGGGAGGGCTGTTCCCCCCCAGTGCCACCAGCAACGGGGGGGGGGAGGGCTGTTCCCCCCCAGTGCCACCAGCAACGGGGGGGGGGGGCTGTTCCCCCCCAGTGCCACCAGCAACGGGGGGGGGGAGGGCTGTCCCCCCCCAGTGCCACCAGCAACGGGGGGGGGGAGGGCTGTTCCCCCCCAGTGCCACCAGCAACGGGGGGGGGGGAGGGCTGTTCCCCCCCAGTGCCACCAGCAACGGGGGGGGGGAGGGCTGTTCCCCCCCAGTGCCACCAGCAACGGGGGGGGGGGAGGGCTGTCCCCCCCCAGTGCCACCAGCAACGGGGGGGGGGCTGTTCCCCCCCCCCCCCCCAGTGCCACCAGCAACGGGGGGGGAGGGCTGTTCCCCCCCCCCCCCCCAGTGCCACCAGCAACGGGGGGGGAGGGCTGTTCCCCCCCCCAGTGCCACCAGCAACGGGGGGGGAGGGCTGTTCCCCCCCCCCCCCCCCAGTGCCACCAGCAACGGGGGGGGGGAGGAGGGCTGTTCCTCCCAGTGCCACCAGCAACGGGGGGGGGGGAGGAGGGCTGTTCCTCCCAGTGCCACCAGCAACAGGGGGGGGGAGGAGGGCTGTTCCTCCCTGTGCCACCAGCAACGGGGGGGGGGGGGGAGGAGGAGGGCTCTTCCTCCCAGTGCCACCAGCAATGGGGGGGCTGTTCCTCCCAGTGCCACCAGCAATGGGGGGGGGGGGGCGAGGGGGCTGTTACTGGCAACAGGGGGCGCTGTTCCTCCCACTTGTCAGACCCCCCTCCCCTTAAAGTCTGGTGGACAGTAAACTGCCCCTTTTTATTTTGTAAGTTTGGAGAACTCAATACATTTTATATTGGTGCAGGTTTCCCTGTGTCACTGCAAAGCTCAAATTCTTGTATTTAGAATACTTTTCATGATGTTTTAATAAATAGTTGTATCTTTTATATCTGATCTGAATGAAGTTTCCCTGTTATGTTCTTTTTTTTAGTGTTGTGTTTTTGTTTTTGCGCCGATTCCTCCCAACCAAGACCTCAATGTACAGGTGATAGAAGATGAATTTTGATCTATGGCTTACAGGACTTTCCTGTCTTTTGCAGGACAACTTCTGACATGTCCAAAAAATTCTGTCCTCATTGCGGGAATATGACCCTAAAGAAAGTGGCCGTGTCTGTGGATGAGGATGGCGGCCAGCACATGCATTTCTCCAAGAACCCCAAGGTCCTGAACACCCGGGGCATGAGGGTAAGACATCAAACGTCAGTGTGAGGGTCTTTATGGGCCTTGATATGTGTACTGGCTGGAACAGGAAGGGGTCATCCCCCAAACTTCCCCCCTAACCCTGGGATGCATTTTTAATCGCACCGATCGCTGTATAAATGTGGTCCCAAAATCGCACCAAAAGTGTCCACCATAATGTCGCAGTCACGATAAAAATCGCTGATCGCCACCATTACTAATAAAAACAAAATTTATTAATAAAAATGCCATAAAGCTATCCCCTATTTTGTAGACGCTATAACTTTTGCGCAAACCAATCACACACTTATTGCGATATTTTTGGTAAAAAAATTTTTTTTTAGAAGAATACGTATTGGCCTAAACTGAGGAAAAACAATATTTTTTAAAAATATTTTTTTAGGGATATTTATTATAGCAAAAAGTAAAAAAAAATTGTGTTTTTTTATTTTTAAATTGTCCTATTTTTTTGCACCGGCTGGTGGCTCAGGTCTCCCGGTGGGGTGGGAGGCCCGGTAAGAGTGGCGGAAGGTCGTATGGAATGTCCCCTCCAACTCCTTTTAGGATAGCAGCCGAGCGACTTTTAGCAGCATCAGTTGTAATCGTTAAAAATTCAACCACCCGCTTTAAAAAAAAAAAAAATTTTATCGGGGTGGTGTCTGCAGCTGTATATCACCCCGGTTTAACCTCCTGAAGGCCATGAACGTAAATTTGCGTACGGTCGGCGTGAATGGGCTGACCTCTTAGCGGTGACACCTCCTGGCCCTTTAAAAGATTTGTGATTGGCTGTCGCGTGATCTGTAAAGCTTTGGGTCAGGCGACAGTAACTATGTCGGGAACATGCAGCGCACGCGCTCTTGCCGCAGGTGTATTGGCAGTAAACATGTGCACTGACCAAAAAATTTGTTTGTTTCCTTCGTTTTTTTTGCTTTTTTCAGATTTTGGAATTCTGAAATTTTCAGAAATTAAAAAAAAAAAAAAACAGTAAAATTCGAAATAACCAACTATTAAATTATAGGTATTGGAATTTTTCCTTTCAAATGTGGCTGTTTGTCAACGTAACAAATACAAATTTATCTGAAGTTACGAATTATTCGAAATAACAAATGCTGCATCTAAACAAATGGAATGGAACAAATTAATAATAATAAAAAGGTTTTATTATTATATAGTTACATTCCATACGTTTAGATACGGCATTTGTAACTTCAGATAAATTTGTACTGGTTACGTTCACTAACAGCCAAATTCGAAAGGAAATTCCAATACCTATAATTTAATATTTGTTATTTCAGATTTTCTGGTTTTCGAGTTTTCAGATTTTCATTCTGTTGAATGTTCAGATTTTCATTCTTATTTTTGAATTTTCGCATTTCCCGACATGTTGCATTTCCTGAAATTTGCGCAATTTTGCAAATTTTTCGGGAAATGCAACATTGTGCAAATTTTTTGGGAAATGCAACATGTTGCATTTGCCGAAATTTTCACAATGTTGCATTTGCCGAAATTTTCACAAATGTTGCATTTGCCGAAATTGGCACAATGTTGCATTTGCCGAAATTGGCACAAAATACGTTGGAATCTGGGACTAAACGATTTGCACATGTCTAATTGGTAGAAATTTATGCAACCACCCCCCCTCGGCGCTAAAGACCAGGCAGCGAGAGGCTGCGTATTTGCGTACGGCGGATGCCACGGGGTTAATAGACCTGTTATGTGAGTAGATGGAAAGATTCAACATGCCCGGCGTTGGTCCGCCCCTTTTTTTGATTTCTATGTTCTCTTTGCAGCATTCCTTGCCCGCTCCTCAGGGAGGAAAACACGCAGCAAACCCGCAGTTGGTGGAGGATCAGAATTTCCCCCAGCAGCGTCTCTCCAAAAAGGCGCGGTCCAAGACCGACGTCTTCAATCCGGATTACATCGCCGGAGCTTCACCCTTCGTGGAAAACGACATCTACAGCCGCGCCGCCAACCTGAACATCAAAGACGGGGCTCAGGGAGCCGGCCGCCGCCGGGTGAACCCCAACGCCTCCAGGAAAAAGGGGGTGAAGAAGAGATGAGATGTAGAGCGGGAAATTCCCAGCTTTCACTGTATTTATTCAACTGGTTCCTTTTTGTAAAAGTTGAACCTCGAATGGGAAAAGTGACCTTTTTCAATGTTGTAACCTGCTTAGCTTAAAAAATATTCTGTGTTCTGGAGTGATGAGTGTAGGCCAGTCCGGTGCATGCTGCCGAGTTCAACCTGGCAAAGCAATCTTGATGTGCCGAGACGGCCCAGGATTGGCGATTTGATAGTCATGTGATGTCAGGAATGTTCACCGATTTGTGTGTTGTCTAAGCTCCAGAATACACTTCCACCACGAAAATGCAGTGAAAGTATGGAGCACACATTTTTTAGCTAGCAGCTTTGACATGTAATCAAATCACAGTAAGTTGGATTTGAATGTTTTCTACAGATGGTGTTTTCTGTGATCAAGCGAGGTCTGCTAAAGAAAACCTCATCCTGGCTTTCAGTGTAAGTTTGTGCCTCTGTGAGGAATATTAAAGGGGTTGCAAACCCTCATGTTTTTTTCACTTTAATGCATCCTATGCATTAAGGGGAAAAGACTTTTAGCAGTGCCCGGCCCTGCCGTTTTACTCACCTGAACCCCGTAGTTGCCTCAGAGGAGACATGCTGTCCCTCTCTGCACGGGGTCCTGACTCTTCATTGGCTAGATTGATAGCAGCGTAGCCATTGGCTCCCGCTGCTGTCAATCAAATCCAATGACGGGGCGGAGCCGAGTCTGGCATTTGTGTCTGGACGCCCAATGCTGGACTCTGGTGCACTCCCTCAAGGTAGATCATCTTCAGCCTCAGGAGCTAAGATTATAAGGTCCAGCGATGCTGCTCCAGAAATGCAGTGATACCTATCCCCTCGGTGCTCCATAAAACTGTCCAAGGTGAATTAAAGAGAATGTTTCTTAAGGTATCATGCACCTCGTTGGACTTAAGTCATATTATACCAGTGCATTTTACAAAGTGGCTGGGTTCCTGGCATTCAGCTTTAAAATGTTTGTTAGGGCCAAGCTGGCTCAAGTGAACTATTTCTTTTACTAATAGATGCAGTTGCTGTCAGCGCTGTATAAACTATATGTATACCAGGAGACAACTGGATAAAGCCTGACCCCGCATTTACTTTGTTTAAAGCCGAACTCCATGAATTCAGCTACTTTGTAAAATGCGCTGGCATGCTATTGGTTAAATCCAACAAGGTGCAAACCACTTCCTGGACCTAACGCTTTTTTATTTTTACATCTGACAGGTTTTTTTGTAGCAAAGTGGGGGTAGCTATCTACACTCCAGGGCTTTAAGAGGAGAGACTCTCTGGTTTCTCTCACACTGCAGCTCTGCCCGCCCATCTCCTCTGCTGGCTATTCACAGAAGCCTTTGTCTTTTTGTGAATGAGTTCACGTAATACAAAGCTCTCTGTGATTGTGCAGAAGGAGGGGTGGGTACAGCAGCTTCACGTGTCTCTGCAGTTTTAAGAGCTACAATTAGAAGGTCCAGCATTGGAGCTCCAGAAATGCAGTGATACATGTGCTCCATAAAACTGTCACATGTTAGAGATAAGGCCACAGGATGTTGAGCACCTTGTTGGACTTAACTCATAGTATGCCAGCACATTTATCATAAGCTACATACAGTGCTGTGTTCACACAGTGGTACATGACTCTGCATCAAGCTCCTGGAAAAAAATCAAGTGGGTCTTAGCCCTTGTACACACGGTCGGACGTTCTGACAACAAAATCCGATGGATTTTGTCCGAAACTGGTGTTGCATACACACGGTCGGACAAAGTTGTCGGAAAATCCGATCGTTCGTAACCTGATGACGTAATTTAGTTACGACGGGACTACGTTCAGGCTAGTAGCCAATAGCTTTGGTCTAGGAATTTGATCTGAGCACGCATGGCACTTTGTCCGATCGGAATTCTCTACAAACGATCAGACAAAGTCCGATCGGATCATGTTGTTGGAAAATTTTATAGCCCAGCTCTAAAACTTTTTTGGTCGGATATTCCGACGGGAACAGTCCGATGGAGCCCACACACACGGTCGGATTATCTGACAACACGGTCCGATCGGACCTTTTTCCGTCGGGTTTTCCAACTGTGTGTACAAGGGCTAAGAGCTGCTTAGCCAGTAACTGGAGGCCTTGTTTGTTTTTTGTTTTTTATCAATGAATACAAGGCTTCCTCTGGCTGAGATGGAGATCATGTAATTAATCTACCTGCCTCTTCGTCTCAGCAAATCAGAGGAGGCCTTGTATTCACTGGGGAAAAAAATACAAAGCCTCCTGGGAATGGCTAAGCAGAGCTTGGCTGGACTCAGTTGTGTTTCTGGCAGCAGATGAACAGGCCATGTACCACTGCCGGAACACAGCGCTGTGTACTGCATCTGATGCTACTTACCGTTTTATACAGCGTGCTGCGAAAGAAAGTGTTTGTGGCCCACAAAAACTAAAGTAAAAGTAGAGGAGTTCAGCTTTAAATTAGTTATAAAGCTTGCATGCTCTCTTTAGGGCCTTTTCACACTGGTGTGTTTTTTTAATTGGCTAGAAAAAACAAAAACAAACAGGAACAATGTTTCCCTTCAAAGCCTATGGGACTCTTCACACCACTGCGCTGCAGGTTGCGTTGCGTGTTCGGAAAAAGTCCTTCTTGCAGCATCTTTGGTATGTTTTTGTTTTCAAAACCCCACCAAAAATGCAGGTCTGCTGAAATGAATAGAAAACGCAGCAAAAACGCACCTGCGCTGTGTTTTAGTTGCATTTTTTTGACACGCATGTCCAGCTTTCACCGGTGCATGCTGGGTAATGGGCACCCAGAAAACGCATATGCATTTTTTTGCTGCATCTGTTTCAACTGTGTAGTAGTGTAAAAGCAGCCTGTTGGACCTTTTGTGTTCCAGTAGTGCAGCACCGTCTCCCCCTTGTGGTCATATTGCAAAAGTGAAATGGGGTTTGAAGTATTTTTAAAACGTGTGAAGAACCAGGAGAATCTTGATATGAAATTGGATATTAAAAAAAAAAGTACTCTGTGGATGTGTGGTGGTTGTTTTCTATTTTACTTTTTGTATACATTTTGGATCTTTTTTAAAGTCATAATAACCTAAAAACAAGAATGTCATATATCGCAGCTTACTGGTTTATACAATGTGATGACTCAATTCGGTGTTTTTTTTTTTGTTTTTTTTTTCCTGGTGGTCGTGCCAGTAAGTCCTATTATTTTTTTCTATTTTTCAACTTCCATTGGCAGATCGAGCTGTCCAGCGAAACTAGCAGTTAAACAAACCATTTAGCACTGACAGGGTTTTTATCCCAAAAGCAACAAAAATATGTTTGCTGATTTTTTTTTTAAAGTGTGGGTTAAGCTTTGGCTTCAATTTTCTAGTGTATGTAAATCTGCTAGTACATCTAACACTCCCCTCCCCCCAGACTGACAGTGCTGCTGTCCCAGAGATGTCTCCTTTTACGCCTCCCATCCAGGATGGAGACACCCTGAGACAGGAAGTGTGTTACTGGCTGGAGCATCGGGTGAAAAAAGGAAAAATCCTAAAAAAAAACAAAAAAAAAAAACAAAAAGATAAACTGACATTATTATTTTTTTTTTTTTTTTTACAAGTAAAATCTGTTACATAGTAGAGCGGCACGATTCTGGCCAAAATGAAAATCACAATTTTTTTGCTTAGAATAAAAAGATCACAATTCTCGCGATGTAAAATCTTTCACTTTATAAAAAAAAAAAAGGGCTATCTTTACTGGTTAGTTTTTTTTTTAATTAAATAGGGCTGCAACTAACAAATATTTTCATAATTGATTAGTTGGCCTATTATTGTTTCGATTAATCGGTTAATAACCTTAAAAAAAAAAAAAGTGAGTCAAATTGACGTTCATTTTCAACCACAGTGACGGGGAAATTTGGAAACGATAGAAAACTTCTCAGTCAAAGGAATTTTCAGACAGTTTATGTGTTTTTTGTTTAGAAATGAAGTGAAAATTTCAAAGAACAAAATTCTTTCATTGAGCAAATGTACAAAGATTTTTTCATCTGAATATTCTCACCTGAAAATTGATCCGTGAGGCCAGCATAAGGCTCGGTACACACCTATGCAGTTTTTACTTTTGAACTGTTTCTGCAGTGCTTTTTGCGTTGCGTTTTGATTCTTGCGCACGTGATTTTACTGCAATTTGCGTTTTTTGTATTTTTTTTTTTTTTTGGGCAGATTAAAAAAACACATTCTTTTCTGCAGCTTCTCCATTGAAGTATATTGAACCAAAAAAAGCATCATTTTGCGTTAAAAGTCCCTGACCCTTTCCAAATATGCAGCGGCTGGAAAAAGCACAAATATGAACGTGTCCCATAAGAAACCATGTAAATGAACTGTAGTGCGTTTCTGCAAAAATCCCCAATAAACATATAGAGGTGAACCAGGCCTAAGACGTTTAGTAACATAATGGGGGTTAAAAAGACTAAAATTAGCCCTTTATAGTACAAAAAGGCAGATAATCACTACTGTAAGGGGTTCATTTTTTTTACTGTAGAACAGTGAAAGTAGTATTTGTAGTAGTGATTATATTGTTGTACTATAAAGGGCTCAGTTTCTTTAGTTGTTTTTTTTTTTTAACCCCATTATGTTACAGGCCGATTAATCGATTAGTTGTTTCAGCCCTAAAATTAAAGTCATTTTATTAAGACCGCTGCACAAATACACTGTGACATAAAATATTGCAACAGCCATTTTATTCTGTAGGGTGTCTACTAAAATATATATATATAATGTTTGGGGGTTCCAAGTAATTTTCTAGCTAAAAAAAAATAAAGAATGATTTTAACTTGAAACCAACAAATGTCAGAAAAAGGTTTAGTGGTTAAACTTTTTTCACTTAGGCACCTTTCACACGGGACGGGTCAGTAATGATCCGCCCCGTGATGATCCGCTCGCTCAGCGGGGATCGCTCCGTTGTCCCCGCTGAGCCGGCTGCGGACAGGGCGGTCTCCGCTCTCCTCTATGGGGATCGGATGAGCACGGACCGTGTGTCCGTGTTCATCCGATCCGCTCTGCAGACGGATAGAAAAATAGGATTTTCCTCCGTCTGCAGAATCGGACAGTAGCGGAGGCGGACAATAGCGGGTGTCTGCGGATGTGCATCCGCAGACACCCGCTATCCCATAGGGATGAATGTATGTCCGTATTTCATCCGCAAACGGATGGATGAAATACGGACATAATGTCCGCATGTGTGAAAGGGGCCTTACACACAAAGTTTATTCCTTTGACAAATTTTTACAATGTTTACACTTAAATTCAACTGATAAAGAATATTTTGATTCTTGGCAGACTGCCCAGTTTTTTTTCTTCCTTTCTTTTGAGGGCTTCAGAAGTGCAGAGAGAATTCTTTGCATAGAAGGTAATGTGAAACACTTTAGTCAAGATCGGCGATGAAGATTAATTGTGCAGCTCTATTACATAGTAGGCGAGGTTGAAAAAAGACACGAGTCCAACCTATGTGTGTGATTATATGTCAGTATTATATTGTATATCCCTGTATGTTGCGGTCGTTCAGGTGCTTATCTAATAGTTTTTTGAAACTATCGATGACCACCGCCTGTGGCAGGGAATTCCACATCCTTGCCGCTCTTACAGTAAAGAACTCTCTACGTAGTTTAAGTTAAACCTCTTTTCTTCTAATTATAGTGAATGGCCATGTGTCTTTATTGTTCCCTTTCACTTAAAAGTTTTCTCCCTATTGAGGGGGTCACCAGTCCGGTATTTATATAATGAATCCTGTCCCCTCTCAAGCGTCTCTTCACCAGAGAGAACCAGTTTGGAGCTCCCAACCTTTCCTCATAACTATTATGCTCCAGACCTTTTATCAGCTTTGTTGCCCTTCTTTGTACTCGCTCCATTTCCAGTACATCCTGCCTGAGGACTGGTGCCCAGAACTGGACGGCATACTCCAGGTGCGGCCGGACCAGAGTCTTGTAGAGCGGGAGAATTATCGTTTTATCTCTGGAGTTGATCCCCTTTTTAATGCCAATATTCTGTTTACTTTTTAAGCAGCAGCTTGGCATTCCATGCCATTGCTGAGCCTATCATCTACTAGGGCCCCCAAGTCCTTTTCCATCCTAGATTCCCCCCAGTCTATAGATTGCATTCATATTTGTTCCATCCAAATGCATTATTTTACATTTTTCTACATTGAACATCATTTGCCATGTAGTTGCCCACCCCATTCATTTGTTCAAATCTTCTTGCAAGGTTTCCACATCCTGCGGAGAAATTATTGCCCTGCTTAGCTTAGTATTGTCTGCAAATTCGGAGATTGAACTGTTTATCCCATCCTCCAGGTCGTTTATGAACAAATTAAATAGGTTTGGTCCCAGCACATGTAAAAGAGTGTTAATAGTGAGTGTGGCAGTGTCACAGTGTCAGTAGTAGGTAGGGAGGTGTACAAAGGTCAGAAGTTTATAAGGCAGTGTCCAGGGGTCAGCAGTAGGTAGAGCAGTGTACAAAGGTCAGAAGTCTGTAGGGCAGTGTCCAGGGGTCAGCAGTAGGTAGAGCAGTGTACAAAGGTCAGAAGTCTGTAGGGCAGTGTCCAGGGGTCAGCAGTAGGTAGGACAGTGTACAAAGGTCAGACGTTTGCAGGGCAGTATCCGGGGTCAGCATTAGGTAGGGCACTGTGCAAAGGTCAGACGTTTGTAGAGCAGTGTCCAGGGGTCAACAGTAGGTAGGGCTGTGCACAAAAGGTCAGAAGTTCTTAGAGCAGTGTCCAGGGGTCAGTAGGAGGTAGGCCAGGGTTGAGTAGGAGGCAGAGCAGTGTACTAAGGTCAGAAGTTCTTGTCCATTTTGATATGATTTCATACTCCTTGGGTGGACTGGAGAGGGGGGCCAGTGGGGATCAGCGCTCACACTGAATGGGTTCATTCACACAGGCAGCAGGGAGGACTGTAAAAGCAGGTTGAGCTGCAATTTTACCACCCCCCAAACAAACCTTTGCAGCTGCTCAGGACTGTAATGCCGCAGCAAAATTGAAGCAACATGTCACATTTGGCATACGGTACTGCTGCAGAGCGCAACCCAATCAAGTGAAGAAGGCCACAGAGCAACCACGTTGGTTTAGGATTTTGAGGGATAAAGCAGGGGCTAAGTTGCCTCCTCACCCCCTGTCAAAATGCTCTCTTAAAGGTGATCCACCACGGATCTCTTTTCCAGAGGGGTGGAAGAAATTAACTCAGGATAGTAAAATTCAGAACAATCTATGACCACATTCACGTCCACAAGCAGCCTATCGAAACAGAAATCTCATTCTACATCTACTAACAATCGATGGAATAATAGGAGTCGTGTTAATAAGTAGCAGCCTTGGATGATTCAGCTGAATGCAGAAACTCTGTTGCAGGGAAAACAGAATCCGTCGAATGTTGTTATAGTCAGGGTGACTCAGCGCGAGGTTCAACCCGGCCTGTATGTTCCCGGGCCTGTCTAAAGCCCCCATACACCATGTCAGATTTTCTGCTGATTTTTGTCTTCAGATTTACCAAAACCATATAATATGAGGTCAAACCTTAGGAGTTTCAATTTGTATGTAATCGGGCAGGCCCTTGCACTACATGGTTTTGGGAAATCTGAAGACAAAAATCAGCAGAAAATCTGATAGTGTGTATGGGGCTGTGTGGAGCTTCCACACATTCTTCACTAGGGTAAAACGGCTGTAGCTGATTTCTCGCCATAATGACCGCTATGCCCCTCCTATCAAAGAATACCTTAAATAATCAGACCAATACCAATTTGTGGAGATCTTTGAAGGAACAAAAGCACCAACCTTTGTTTTGTGTCTGCGGAACCACTTAAAGGTTCCCAAGCTGCAAGACACCAGCTCATGGACAATCCCAACTCTCCACAGATACCTCCATGTCCCAACTTCCCAGTTAAACCACCATTAACTGGAAATTCTCCAGAGGACACCATACCCTAGATCAGTGACAGCAAAATGTATCACCCGAGATGTTTTTGGAACTACATTTCCCATGATGCTCATGCACTCTGCAGTGTAGTTGAGCATCATGGAGAAATGTAGTTCCAAAACATCTGGGGTGCCAAGGTTCGCCATCACTGCCCTACATGGATCCCTAGTATATACTGAAATACACCCAAGGAGCACCGATCCTTACCACTGTATAGGATGGAAGTTTCTTCTGTGTCCACTTGCTTCGTACGGAAGTTTACTCTATTCCTCCTAGACCCCGTCTTGAAGCTCCTCTAAAAATTCAGTCCCAAAATCTCATTGGGTAACCTTATGTCCCCTGATTCCAGATGTTAATCCTATATCTCAGCTTGACAAGGAAGCGCACATGCTCCGAAACGCGGCATGTTGCTTTCTTGTCCTTGGTGTCCGCTCCACGGAACACTTATGCCACATACACAAGACCGGCCTTTCCAACAGAAAAGGTCAGACGGAATCATTTCATCGGATATTCCGATCGTGTGTGGGCTTCAGCTGACTTTGTTTTTTTTTTTTCAAAAATTCTGATGGACCTAGAAATAGAACATGTTTTAAATCTTTCCGATGGAATCAATTCCTATCGGGAAAATCATTCATCTGTGTGCTAGTCCGACGGACCAAATACAACGCAAGGGCAGCTATTGGCTACTGGCTATTGAACTTCCTTTTCTAGTCCCCTCGTACATCATCGCATTCGAAACAAACGAACTTTGGTGTGATCGTGTGTAGGCAAGTCCGTTCGGTCAGAAACTCAGTCGGAAAGACCATCAGAGTTTATTCTGACGGAAAGTCCGGTCGTGTTTACGCGGCATAAGGGGATATAGTCTGGCCTCCTCCTTGTTCCTAGTGCACATACAGCTGGACACCCAGCATTCTCTCCCTGGCAGACTTCCATCTTGGTACTCCGGACCTTCATCTCCACGTTGAGCTTTCTTTTATCATGTAAAGATGAGTGGCCCTAATATATTAAACGTATTGGTCCTGCTGCACTTAGAGGTGCTCCTTCATTTGTTTTGTTTTTTTACCTTAGCATATCTCCTTGCCTCCCCTGTTCACCTAGTCATGTTTGACCTTTGGGTATTTTTTTGTTGCCTCTGGCCTATCTTTAACCACTTGCCACCCCCCTAGCAGTAGATTTAATACTAGCAGGTGGCAGCTGTAGGCTCAGCGATGTATCCATGCATCTGTGAGCACACGCGCATGGGCGTGCCCCTCGGTACATGCCCGCTGTGAGCAGCCAGAGTAATTTGAGCTATACATCCAATCATAGCGATCACATGATAACTTGTAAGAAAAGTGCCAAGAATGGCTTTCATTCATGACATTTTGCTTACTGATGTAATGCTGTGATTGGTCACAAGCAATCACATGGTACCTGAGCCAATCATAACACCCTGTACCACGTGATCCATTGTGACCAATCAAAACAGTAAACACTAAGTCATGAATGGCTTTTAAAACTATTGCTTATAAAGCCTCACACACACACGATTGGACTTTTGTACAAAGGGCGTTGGCCCTGAACTTGTTAAGCATACACACAATCGGACTTTTTCAGCCAACTTTCTGCTCTTTACCGCCACCTTTGGTCAACTTCTGTATTGTCTGATCTTTTGCATTGTTTCTGAGCATGCGTGTTTGTAAAGTCCGATGGTTTTCTGTACACACGATCGGACTTTGCTCCATCGGACTTATGTTGTCGAAAAGTTTGTCCATTCGCACAGCCAACAAAAGTCCGATGAAAACTGAAAAAGTTTGTCCGATGAAGTGGACACGCGGTCGAATGTTGCCTTAAAACAGCTTTATTTGCATGTTTGTTTTCAAAAAGTCTGATCGTGTGTACCGGCCTTTACAGTGATCATCACTGTTATGAACAATAATGGTGTAAAAAATAAATAAATCCCTGATCACCCCTTCCAGAGTAGTACGGCATCACTATCAGGGCTACGGATAAGGCAGTACAGCCAACCCTCTTGTACTGGGCCCAGATCTCATCAGTTCAAAAGGGGGGCCTGGGCCGAGTAGGAGGGCCAGCAGTACTGCCTTATTGCCAACACTTGTGACTCTTGTGCAGTGCTGCCAGCTTCTACTTCTCTTTTCTTTCTCTGGCTGCACTGCAGGAGGATCGGTTCTAGTATCTGCACCCCCTTTTCCATGCTGTCTGGGACCCCTGTGTGCCCCTTTCCTCTGCAGTGCTGCTATTTTCCCTCCGGCAGCTGCTGAGGGCACACAAGCAGGTTATTTCAGGATGGTGAGCCCCCCTCCTGCTGGTGGTGAAAACACCACACTGAATGAACACAGCACCGATCGCTCACTGTGGAGGGGCAGATACACTGGTGTGCAGTCATGTTGGAACAGGAAGGGGCCATCCCCCAAACTGTTCCCACAAAATTGGGAGCATGAAATTGTCCAAATAGTCTTGGTATGCTGACGCCTTAAGAGTTCCCTTCACTGGAACTAGGGGGCCAAGCCCAACCCCTGAAAAAAAAAACCCACACCATAACCCCCCCTCCACCAAATGATTTGCCCCAGTGCACAAAGCAAGGTCCATAAAGACATGGATGAGCAAGTTTGAGGTGGAGGAACTTGACTGGCCTGCACAGAGTCCTAACCCCAACCCAATAGAACACCTTTGGGATGAATTAGAGTGGAGACTGCGAGGCAGGCCTTCAAGTCCAACATCACTGCCTGACTTCACATATGTGCTTCTGAAGGAATGGTCAAATATTCCCATAGACATAGACACCCTCTTAAACCTTGTGGACAGAGCTTGAGCTATTTTGCAAAGGAGAATGGGCAAAAATGTCACTCTAGATGTGCAAAGCTGGTAGAGACATCCCCAAAAAGACTTGGAGCTGTAATTGTAGAGAAAGGGGGTTCTACAAAGTATTGACTCTGGGGGGCGCCATACAAATGCCCCCCCCCACACTTTTCATAGATAATTATTTGTAAAGAAAGTTGAAAACCATTTATTGTTTTCCTTCCACTTCACAATTATGTGTCACTTTGTGTTGGTCTATCACATAAAATTTCAATAAAATACATTTAAGTTTTTGGTTGTAACATGAGAACATGTGGAAAATTTCAAGGGGTATGAATACTTTTTCAAGGCAAGGTATAATTACATAGTATCCTATGCTGTCTATGTAAACCCGTTATATACAAAGTTTATGTATAGAATTATAATATACATTGTATCCATGTCTCTCTTTCCACCCGATGTGTTCTGCCTGCTCTCTGCCTTGGGGTTCATATCTGGGTGTGAAAGAAATGTGAAACACTTTAGTCAAGATCGGCGATAACGATTCTTGACGATTAATTGTGCAGCTCTATTACATAATAGGTGAGGTTGAAAAAAGACACGAGTCCAACCAATGTGTGTGATTATATGTCAGTATTACATTGTAGTTTCGTTTTTTGAAACTATCGATGACCACCGCCTGTGGAAGGGAATTCCACATCCTTGCTGCTCTTACAGTAAAGAACTCTCTACGTAGTTTATGGTTAAACCTCTTTTCTTCTAATTATAGTGAATGGCCATGTGTCTCTTTATTGTTCCCTTTCACTGAAAAGTTTTCTCCCTATTGTGGGATTACCAGTACGGTATTTGTATATTGAAATGATATCCCCTCTCAAGCGTCTATTCCCCAGAGAGAATAAGTTCAGTGCTCCCAACCTTTCCTCATAACTAATATGCTCCAGACCCTTGATCAGCTTTGTTGCCCTTCTTTGTACTTGCTCCATTTCCAGTACATCCTTCCTGAGGACGGGTGCCCAGAACTGGACAGCATACTCCAGGTGCGGCTGGACCAGAGTCTTGTAGAGCGGGAGAATTATCGTTTTATCTCTGTAGTTGATCCCCTTTTTAATGCCAATATTCTGTTTACTTTTTAAGCAGCAGCTTGGCTTTGCATGCCATTGCTGAGCCTATCATCTACTAGGGCCCCCAAGTCCTTTTCCATCCTAGATTCCCCCAGAGGTTCTCCCCCCAGCCAACAGATTGCATTCCTATTTTTGCCATCCAAATTAATTATATTTTACATTTTTCTACATTGAACATCATTTGCCATGTAGTTGCCCACCCCATTCATTTGTTCAAATCTTCTTGCAAGGTTTCCACATCCTGCGGAGAAATTATTGCCTGCAAATTCGGAGATTGAACTGTTTATCCCATCCTCCAGGTCGTTTATGAACAAATTAAATAGGTTTGTTCCCAGCACATGTAAAAGAGTGTTAATAGTGAGTGTGGCAGTGTCACAGTGTCAGTAGTAGGTAGGGAGGTGTACAAAGGTCAGAAGTTTGTAGGGCAGTGTCCAGGGGTCAGCAATAGGTAGAGCAGTGTACAAAGGTCAGAAGTCTGTAGGGCAGTGTCCAGGGGTCAGCAGTAGGTAGGACAGTGTACAAAGGTCAGAAGTTTGTAGGGCAGTGTCCAGGGGTCAGCAGTAGGTAGGGCACTGTACAAAGGTCAGAAGATTGTAGGACAGTGTCCAGGGGTCAGTAGTAGGTAGAGCAGTGTACAAAGGTCAGAAGTTTGTAGAGCAGTGTCCGGGGTCAGCAATAGGTAGGGAACTGTGCAAAGGTCAGACATTTGTAGAGCAGTGTCCAGGAGTCAACAGTAGGTAGGGCTGTGCACAAAAGTTCAGACGTTCTTAGAGCAGTGTCCAGGGGTCAGTAGGAGGTAGGCCAGGGTTGAGTAGGAGGCAGAGCAGTGTACTAAGGTCAGAAGTTCTTATGGCAGTGTCCAGGGAAAAGCAGGGGATCAGCAGGGAGCACCGCAGGGGGGCTCAGGAGGGAACAAAAGTGGTTTCTTGATGCAGCTTAGTGAAGAAAACCTACTGCAGCTGATCTACTTGTTCTGGTTCCTGCCTCCTCACTTGTCCATTTCATATGATTTCATACTCCTTGGGTGGACTGGAGAGGGGGGCCAGTGGGGATCAGCGCTCACACTGAATGGGTTCATTCACACAGGCAGCAGGGAGGACTGTAAAAGCAGTTTGAGCTGCAATTTTACCACCCCCCAAACAAAGCTTTGCAGCTGCTCAGGACTGTAATTCCGCAGCAAAATTGAAGCAACATGTCACATTTGGCATACGGTACTGCTGCAGAGCGCAACCCAATCAAGTGAAGAAGGCCACAACCAGCAACCACGTTGGTTTAGGATTTTGAGGGATAAAGCAGGGGCTAAGTTGCCTCCTCACCCCCTGTCAAAATGCTCTCTGAAAGGTGATCCACCACGGATCTCTTTTACAGAGGGGTGGAAGAAATTAACTCAGGATAGTAAAATTCAGAACAATTTATGACCACATTCACGTCCACAAGCAGCCTATTGAAACAGAAATCTCATTCTACATCTACTAACAATCGATGGAATAATAGGAGTCGTGTTAATAAGTAGCAGCCTTGGATGATTCAGCTGAATGCAGAAACTCCGTTGCAGGGAAAACAGAATCCGTCGAATGTTGTTATAGTCAGGGTGACTCAGCGCGAGGTTCAACCCGGCCTGTATGTTCCCGGGCCTGTCTAAAGCCCCCATGCACCATATCAGATTTTCTGCGGATTTTTGTCTTCAGATTTACCAAAACCATATAATATGAGGTCAAACCTTAGAAGTTTCAATTTGTATGTAATCGGGCCGGCCCTTGCTCTACATGGTTTTGGAAAATCTGAAGACAAAAATCAGCAGAAAATCTGATAGTGTGTATGGGGCTGTGTGGAGCTTCCACACATTCTTCACTAGGGTAAAACAGCTGTAGCTGATCTCTCGCCATAATGACCGCTATACCCCTCCTATCAAAGAATACCTAATATAATCAGACCAATACCAATTTGTGGAGATCTTTGAAGGAACAAAAGCACCAACCTTTGTTTTGTGTCTGCGGAACCACTTAAAGGTTCCCAAGCCGCAAGACACCAGCTCATGGACAATCCCAACTCTCCACAGATACCTCCATGTCCCAACTTCCCAGTTAAACCACCATTAACTGGAAATTCTCCAGAGGACACCATACCCTAGATCAGTGACAGCGAACTTTGGCACCCGAGATGTTTTTGGAACTACATTTCTCATGATGCTCATGCACTCTGCAGTGTAGTTGAGCATCATGGAGAAATGTAGTTCCAAAACATCTGGGGTGCCAAGGTTCGCCATCACTGCCTTAGATGGATCCCTAGTATGTACTGAAATATCCGTGTTAATTTTGAGCACCTCCAAAGATCTCAACCTCTACGACACCCAAGGAGCACCGATCCTTACCACTGGATAGGATGGAAGTTTCTTCTGTGTCCACTTGCTTCGTACGGAAGTTTACTCTATTCCTCCTAGACCCCGTCTTGAAGCTCCTCTAAACATTCAGTCCCAAAATCTCATTGGGTAACCTTATGTCCCCTGATTCCAGATGTTAATCCTATATCTCAGCTTGACAAGGAAGCGCACATGCTCCGAAACGCGGCATGTTGCTTTCTTGTCCTTGGTGTCCGCTCCACGGAACACTTATGCCGCATACACAAGACCGGCCTTTCCAACAGAAAAGGTCAGACGGAATCATTTCATCGGATATTCCGATCGTGTGTGGGCTTCAGCTGACTTTGTTTTTTTTTTTTTCAAAAATTCTGACGGACCTAGAAATAGAACATGTTTTAAATCTTTCCGATGGAATCAATTCCTATCGGGAAAATCATTCATCTGTGTGCTAGTCCGACGGACCAAATACAACGCAAGGGCAGCTATTGGCTACTGGCTATTGAACTTCCTTTTCTAGTCCCCTCGTACATCATCGCATTCGAAACAAACGAACTTTGGTGTGATCGTGTGTAGGCAAGTCCGTTCGGTCAGAAACTCAGTCGGAAAGACCGTCAGAGTTTATTCTGACGGAAAGTCCGGTCGTGTTTACGCGGCATAAGGGGATATAGTCTGGCCTCCTCCTTGTTCCTAGTGCACATACAGCTGGACACCCAGCATTCTCTCCCTGGCAGACTTCCATCTTGGTACCCCGGACCTTCATCTCCACGTTGAGCTTTCTTTTATCATGTAAAGATGAGTGGCCCTAATATTAAACTTATTGGTCCTGCTGCACTTAGAGGTGCTCCTTCCTTTGTTTTGTTTTTTACCTTAGTATATCTCCTTGCCTCCCCTGTATACCTAGTCATGTTTGACCTTTGGGTATTTTTTTGTTGCCTCTGGCCTATCTTTAACCACTTGCCACCCCCTAGCAGTAGATTTAATACTAGCAGGTGGCAGCTGTAGGCTCAGCGATGTATCCATGCATCTCTGAGCACACGCGCATGGGCGTGCCTCTCGGTACACGCCCACTGTGAGCAGCCGGAGTAATTTGAGCTATACGTCCAATCATAGCGATCACATGATAACTTGTAAGAAAACTGCCATGGCTTTCATTCATGACATTTTGCTTACTGATGTAATGCTGTGATTGGTCACAAGCAATCACATGGTACCTGAGCCAATCATAACACCCTGTACCACGTGATCCATTGTGACCAATCAAAACAGTAAACACTAAGTCATGAATGGCTTTTAAAACTATTGCTTATAAAGCCTCATACACACACGATCAGACTTTTGTACAAAGGGCGTTGGCCCTGAACTTGTTAAGCATACACACAATCGGACTTTTTCAGCCAACTTTCACCAAATCACGTGTTTTTTCTGCTCTTTAGCCACCACCTTTGGTCAACTTCTGTATTGTCTGATCTTTTGCATTGGTTCTGAGCATGCGTGTTTGTAAAGTCTGATGGTTTTCTGTACACACGATCGGACTTTGCGCCATCGGACTTATGTTGTCGAAAAGTTTGTCCGTTCGCACAGCCAACAAAAGTCAGATGAAAACTGAAAAAGTTTGTCCGATGGAGTGGACACGCGGTTGGATGTTGCCTTAAAACAGCTAATTTGCATGTTTGTTTTCAAAAAGTCTGATTGTGTGTACCGGCCTTTAAAGTGAACATCACTGTTATGAACAATAATGGTGTAAAAAATAAATAAATCCCTGATCACCCCTTCCAGAGTAGTACAACATCACTATCAGGGCTACTGATAAGGCAGTACAGCCAGCCCTCTTGTACTGGGCCCAGATCTCATCAGTTCAAAAGGGGGGCCTGGGCCGAGTAGGAGGTACTGCCTTGTTACTGACACTTGTGACTCTTGTGCAGTGCTGCCAGCAGGGGCGGACTGACAACTCATGGGGCCCCGGGCAATAGGAGATTATGGGGCCCCTAGGCAATCAGAGATTATGGGGCCACACAGTATACACAAACATACAGTATACAATCACACAGTATACACAGACATGTTTCTATTGGCTGAGAAGGTACTGGAGAGGTGGGGCAACTATAATCTCTGGAATTTTAGACCAAAAGGATGTCGGTAAGGGAGATTTCAGAGTCAGATGTAAAAAAAAAAAACACAAATTTTTACATACTGTCCCTGGTTTTACTTAGGCTGACAACCCTGATGGGGCCCCCTAGCGGCATGGGGCCCTCGGGCAGTGCCCGAGTGGCCCAATGGTCAGTCCGCCCCTGGCTGCCAGCTTCTACTTCTCTTTTCTTCCTCTGGCTGCACTGCAGGAGGATCAGTTCTAGTATCTGCACCCCCTTTTCCATGCTGTCTGGGACCCCTGTGTGCTCCTTTCCTCTACAGTGCTGCCATTTTCCCTCCGGCAGCTTCTGAGGGCACACAAGCAGGTTATTTCAGGATGGTGAGCCCCCCTGCTGCTGGTGGTGAAAACACCACACTGAATGAACACACCACCAATCGCTCACTGTGGAGGGGCAGATACACTGGTGTGCAGTCATGTTGGAACAGGAAGGGGCCATCCCCAAACTGTTCCCACAAAATTGGGAGCATGAAATTGTCCAAAAAGTCTTGGTATGCTGATGCCTTAAGAGTTCCCTTCACTGGAACTAGGGGGCCAAGCCCAACCCCTGAAAAAAAAACAACCCACACCATAACCCCCCCTCCACCAAATGATTTGCCCCAGTGCACAAAGCAAGGTCCATAAAGACATGGATGAGCGAGTTTGGGGTGGAGGAACTTGACTGGCCTGCACAGAGTCCTAACCTCAACCCAATAGAACACATTTGGGATGAATTAGAGTGGAGACTGCGAGGCAGGCCTTCAAGTCCAACATCACTGCCTGACTTCACATATGTGCTTCTGAAGGAATGGTCAAATATTCCCATAGACATAGACACCCTCTTAAACCTTGTGGACAGAGCTTGAGCTATTTTGCAAAGGAGAATGGGCAAAAATGTCACTCTCTAGATGTGCAAAGCTGGTAGAGACATCCCCAAAAAGACTTGCAGCTGTAATTGTAGAGAAAGGGGGTTCTACAAAGTATTGACTCCGGGGGGCGCCATACAAATGCCCCCCCCCCACACTTTTCAAATATTTATTTGTAAAGAAAGTTGAAAACCATTTATTGTTTTCCTTCCACTTCACAATTATGTGTCACTTTGTGTTGGTCTATCACATAACATTTCAATAAAATACATTTACGTTTTTGGTTGTAACATGAGAACATGTGGAAAATTTCAAGGGGTATGAATACTTTTTCAAGGCAAGGTATAATTACATAGTAAATGTAAACCTGTATATACAAAGTTTATGTATAGAATTATAATATACATTGTATCCATGTCTCTCTTTCCACCCGATGTGTTCTGCCTGCTCTCTGCCTTGGGGTTCATATCTGGGTGTGAACTGAGAAGACATTTGAGAACCCTGTAATAACGAATGTTTAGAGGAACCCGTCTGGTTGATCGATGCCTGTCATCTTCTGGGATGGGAACTGTCTGGCCTGGAGGGAGTGCCCTATTATCTATCGGTGAACCCAACGCTCCCTCACTTTCCACCTTGTCACGGTGAGAAGTGTTCTCAACATTTCCTATATAAAGCCTGTCAGACTTCATTTTCACCATTCTTAGCAGCTGCAGAAAGGACATCCTATAGGACACCTGAGAGGAAACCATGTCTGGTGAGTCCCGGGCAGAATCTGACATTATTTCTGTAGGGCCTGACTGTCCAGAGACAAATTGCTGCAAGTTCACCCCTTCACTAAGTGTACGATGTCTGAGATGTAGGTGACCCGTGTTTGGGGCGGGTTGCCACCTATTCTTCAAGTAAAACCCGAACAGTTTAGCGGCACACAACAATTTTTTTATTGATTTTTTGGTGTCAGTGGGGGGAATTGTATCCCATTGTTGGTGTCAGTGGAGGAAATTGTACCCCATTGTTGGTGTCAGTGGGGGGAATTGTACATACCCTATTGTTGGTGTCAATGGGGGGAAATTGTACCCCATTGTTGGTGTCAGTGAGGGGAATTGTACCATATTGTTGGTGTCAGTGGGGGGAATTGTACCCTATTGTTGGTGTCAGCCAGGGGGAAAGGTTTAACAATGTTGCATTATTAAGAACTAACTGTATCTGCCGTACGTTTCAGGAAAAACGCCAGGGATTTTTTTTGCCAAACATAAATCTCAGCACCAGACTTCACCTAATCATTAACGTGGATAGGGTGGGCGGGTTACAAAATGTGTTGGGTTTTCCTTTTTTTTTGTTGCTTTCTGTGTCCCCACTGGGGAGATTTCCCCTTACTTCCTCTCCCAGTTACACCCAAGTGAGGAACAACAAGGGGCACCGGGACAGAAAGATACTGACGGCAAAAAGATCCTGATCAAGGTTCCAACCTTTTCCCACTGTACTAATTAAAAGTATTTTCTTACCTGTCCTGCGTAAAAATGCTGCTGCAGGCTGTCACTGTAGTGACGGATGATAAAAATCCTAGGCCTTGGTCACATGATCGCCGCTGATCCCCCCTTTACTTCTCTTAATCCTTTATCAGATCTTCTTTCCTATGTCATCTTATGTCACTGAGCTTTTATTGAGTATTCCGCTTGATCAGCAGCTTAGTCTGAATACTATTACATTCATATTTTAGACTTTTCCTCTAAAGCTGGAATAGCCTTATCAGTCCGTCACCCTTGACACAACCTCTTCTGTACATATTCTGCATGGAACAGCCTTCATCAGACGTGTGCTCAGTCTACATGATGTCCCGGGCGGGCAAACTCCATGGCCACTTCTATTGCAGCAGGTCCGTGACACAGTATTTAACCCCTTCATCCCCGGAAGGTTTTACCCCCCCCCCCCACTCCCCCTTAATGACAAGCCCATTTTTTTGCAATAAGACACTGCATCGCTTTAACTGACAATTGCGCGGTCGTGTGACATTGTACCCAAACAAAATTGATGTCCCCCCTCCCAAATAAAGCTTTGTTTTGGTGGTATTTGATCACCTCTGCGATTTTTATTTTTTGCGCTATAAACAAAAGAAGACCGACAATAAAAAAAATATATATATATATAAAATATATCTAAATATATATATAAAATCTAAAATATTTTTTTATATTGTATATATATATATATATATATATATATATATATATATATATATATATTATATTATATTATATTATATACAGGGCTGGATTAACATAGGGGCTATTGGAGCTGCAGCTCCAGGCCCCTTTCTCAAGATAGGCCCATTTGCCCAGAGAAAAATAAATAAAAAAATAAAAATAAAAAAAATAAAAGATTGACTTCGAGGATTGTAGCTCGGTGATCAGGAGTCACAGAGATCCCACATTTGGGGGGGGGGGGGGGGGGTATGTAGCTAAAGACCCACTCCAATGCTGGTTAAAATAAAATAAATAAATAAAATCTCCTACATGTAAAAATCATCATATTTTTTTTTATGTTAGAAAACTACTCAGAACCAGGGGCGTAACTAGAAATCACAGGGCCCCATAGCAAAATGTTGTATGGGCCCCCCCCCCCCACCAAAAAAAAATGAACTAATGCTATTAAACAACAGACTACCACACCCATGTGGCACAGTACCCAGGCAACAGCTTATATTAATTTTGAACAACAAAGTATGCAGTATACTGTATGCAGCCCCTGAAGGGAACACATTGCTGACCTCCAGGCCTTTTAACCAATTTTTGTTCTGTTATATAAAATGAAATAGTTCAACTCACCATAATGCAAAATCAGTGGGATCCCTGAGCGTGTCACTTGCCATCATCGCCTGCCACCAGATGCAGATTGTAACTTGTCAAACGTTGCGGAATGTCACCTACCACATGTTGCGGATTGTCCACTTGCCACACATTATGGATTGTCACTTGCCAAGTCACCTGCCACACATTATGGATTGTCACTTGCCACATCCTGGATTGTCACTTGCCACACATTATGGATTGTCACTTGCCACGTCCTGGATTGTCACTTGCCACGTCACTTGCCACACATTATGGATTGTCACTTGCCACGTCCTGGATTGTCACTTGCCACGTCACTTGCCACACATTATGGATTGTCACTTGCCACGTCCTGGATTGTCACTTGCCACACATTAAGGATTGTCACTTGTCACATCACCTGCTACACATTGCGGATTGTCCACTTGCCACGTCGCCTGCCACCAGATGCAGATTGTCACTTGTCACACTTTGCAGAATGTCACCTGCCACATGTTGCGGATTGTCCACTTGCCACGTCCCGGATTGTCACTTGCCACGTTACCTGCCACACATTACGGATTGTCACTTGCCATGTCCTAGATTGTCACTTGCCACGTCTCGGGTTGTCACTTGCCACGTCACCTGCCACACATTACGGATTGTCACTTGCCATGTCACCTGCCACACATTACGGATTGTCACTTGTCACGTCACGGATTTTCACTTGCCACGTCACCTGCCACATGTTACGGATTGTCACTTGCCACATCCAGGTTGTCACTTGCCACGTCACCTGCCACACATTACGGATTGTCACTTGCCACGTCCTAGATTGCCACACATTACAGATTGTCACTTACCACATCCTAGATTGTCACTTGCCACACATTATGGATTGTCACTTGCACGTCCCGGGTTGTCACTTGCCACGCCACCTGCCACACATTACGGATTGTCACTTGTCATGTCACGGATTTTCACTTGCCACGTCACCTGCCACATGTTACGGATTGTCACTTGCCACATCCAGGTTGTCCCTTGCCATGTCACCTGCCACACGTTACGGATTGTCACTTGCCACATCCCTGGTTGTCACTTGCCACGTTGCCTGCCACACATTATGGATTGTCATTTGCCATGTCATGGATTTTCACTTGCCACATCACCTGCCACATGTTACGGATTGTCACTTGCCACATCCAGGTTGTCACTTGCCATGTCACCTGCCACACGTTACGGATTGTCACTTGCCACGTCCCGGGTTGTCACTTGCCACGTCGCCTGCCACACATTATGGATTGTCACTTGCCATGTCACCTGCCACACGTTACGGATTGTCACTTGCCACATCCCGGGTTGTCACTTGCCACGTCGCCTGCCACACATTATGGATTGTCACTTGCTCTGCCACTTTCCTGCTGTGTCACAGAGTTAGGCAGCAGATTATCAGTCAGGCAGCAGAGAGATAATGTCATCTCTCTGCTTCCTGGCTGCCTGCACAGTGAGGGGGAACTGCACTACAGGGATGAGAGGGCAGCGAGAGATGATGTCATCTCTATGCTCCCCCGCCCGTCAGCTCCCTGATTGGCCAGCCCACTCATGCCCACTCTCATCTGCCTCCCAGTCCCACTATCACCCGCGGAGCCGCTCGCGGACCACCCGCGGAGCCGCTGACTACCCGCGGGCCGCCCGCGGACCACCCGCGGAGCCGCGGACTACCCGCGGACCACCCGCGGAGCCGCGGGCCGCCCGCGGACCACCCGCGGAGCCGCGGGCCGCCCGCGGACAGCCCGCTCTCACCCGCTATCTCCCGCGGAGCCACGGAGCCTATCCTCACCGGGCCCCACTTGACTGCGGGCCCCATAGCGCCCGCATGTGTTGCTATGGCGGTAGTTCCGCCACTGCTCAGAACCCTCAAACATTATATATTGTTTTAGCAGACACCGTATGGAATAAAATGGTGGTCTTTGCAACTTTTTATGTTACACGATATTTGCGCAGCAATTTTTCAAACTTTTTTTGGGAAAGAAACTCTTTCATTCATAAAAAAAAACACTAAAGTTAGCACGATTTTTTGTTGTGTACTAAGCGATGCTTTACATTTTTTTACAGGTTACATGCTTAGAGTTACAGAGGAGGTCTAGTGCTAGAATTATTGCTCTCGCTCTAACGATCGTGGTGTATGTAACCTGTGTGTATCTGGCTCTGATACTAACCAGTGCCTACCCAGGGACTGACTAGTATCTCTCTCCAGCCTGTCTCCACACACCCTCTCACCTGCTGACCTGTGAATGGGGCAATCACTCCCGCAGTGTTATTGTGTTCTGGCAGTGAATACAATAATTAGTGTTGCTAACTATAGCTGGCAGCACTGATTGTTTTGCTGAAAACCTGACAGGCTGGTTGTACTCAAGTAATAATAGGTTGACTTGTGTAAAACCAGCTAGCCCATACATAGATCGACTATGGCTGGTCTCTGCTTAATTGGTGTAATTTCAATCCATGTATGGCCCACTTAACCACTACACAGTCCCTAAACATCCTTCTATAAAACATTACATTTTTCCTTCCCAGATTACTTCATCCTCCTCTCCTATGCATATTGCCCACTGTCATACTCTCCACGCTTCTCTCCTATATATAGTGCCCACTGTCATACTCTCCACACTTCTCTCCTATACATAGTGCCCACTGTCATACTCTCCACACTTCTCTCCTATATATAGTGCCCACTGTCATACTCTCCACACTTCTCTCCTGTACATACTGCTCACTGTCATACCCTCCACACTTCTCTCCTATACGTAACGCCCGCTGTCATATCCTACACACTCCTTTCCTGTACATAGTGACCGCTGTCACACACTTCTCTCCTGTACATAGTGCCCACTGTCGTACCCTCCACACTCCTCTCCTATACATAGTGCCCACTGTCATACCCTCCACACTCCTCTCCTATACATAGTGCCCACTGTCATACCTCCAACACTTCTCTCCTATACATAGTGCCCACTGTCATAATCTCCACACTCCTCTCCTGTACATACTACTCACTGTCATACCCTCCATACTCCTCTCCTATACATAGTGCCCACCGTCATACCCTCCCTCCACACTCCTCTCCTGCAATTACTGCTTAATGTCCTACTCTCCACACTTCTCTCCTGTACATAGTGCCCACTGTCATACCCTCCTCACTGATTTTCTTAATCTGGCCCTGATTTTATATATATATATATATATATATATATATATATATATATATATATTTGAATATGTATTATAGCAGAAATTAACAAAAAAAAAAAAATATATATATATATATATAGTGACACTTTATGGGGACCAGTGACATTATTACATTGATCAGTGCTAAAATAATGCACTGATCACTGTAAAAAAAAAAAAGAAACAGGGAAGGGGGCGATCGAAGGGGTTTACCGTGTTCCCTGAGTGTGTTCTAATTGTGTGGGCGGTGGGCTTACTGGAACAACACAGAGGTCGCTGTTCCCGATCATGGGGAATAGCAAATCTCCATGACGTCTACTGTTAGAATGGGAGTCTGCCTTTTTTACTGTGAACCGCGATCGCGAGTCACCAGCAGACATCGACCCGCAGCCGCACGCTCCCACAGTATCACATGCACTATGGGTATGGCAGTTGGCGCAAACAAGTCGACCTGCCGCCGTATATATTAGCAGTGGAAACAGACATATCCCCAGATTATAATCGGTAAATTGCCATGAGAAAATTTGTGGTAAGCCACGGCTTGTACTAAAATGAATTTTAGTGCACACAAACTCTATATAATATCACATTTTTGGTAAAAAAAAAAATAGGACGGAGTTGCATCAAGTAAATAGATACCAAACATCTTTTTTTTTTAATTTTTTTTACAATCTAATTTTTAAAAACATTTTAAAAATTTAACAGTATTGCTATCACAAGAGGGGCTAAAAAGTCGGCTATGTGATAGCAAGGGCAGATGACAGGTACTCTTTCAGTCATTCTTACTTATTCATAGAGACAGGGTTTAGGTTAGTCTATGTCTTCCCGCTCTTCAAAAGACTGGAAAAAAACCTCCTCTGTGCCGCAATTATCTGATGTAGAATTGTGTCAGATTCGACTTCTATAGCCCCATACACACCATTAGATTTTCTGCAGATTTTTGTCTTCAGATTTACCAAAAACCATGTAGTGCAAGGGCCTTCCCGATTGCATACAAATTGAAACGCCTAAGGTTTGAGCTCACATTTTATGGTTTTGGTAGATCTGAAGATAAAACATTCTGCAGAAAATCGAATCTAGTGTATATGGGGGCTTTAGTCTTAGTGAAGAGTTAAGCTGCCTGTGGATGGTGCCAAGTAAGCAAGTAACCATACTGTCAAAACGGACTGGGGCTAAAGAGTTATGTCAATGCGTAAAGCGACCTTTTTATACAGAACTGTTATGTTCATCTGTTCCCAGGTAAAACGGCGCTGATTGTTTTAGCTCACCAGGAGCGCACATCTTTTAATTATGCCATGAAGGAGGCGGCAGTGAGCACTCTGAAGAAGAAAGGATGGAAAGTGATCGAGTCTGACCTCTATGCCATGAATTTTAATCCTGTGTCATCACGGGATGATATTAAAGGTAAATTCTTTTACATTGCAAACAACAACCAACTGCTTTCTACTGATTATATTTCATGGGTAGGAACATAGGTGTGAAAGGTGAGGGCGAGTTCCCACCACCGGCCACTGGGGTGTGCTGTGTGGGTAGTGGAGCTGTGCATTGAAAATAAAATTCATTGTACTCTTTCATTTCTTTCAACTTTATTGTAGTTTCACAAAGTGGCAGTTCATTCCTCTTTGGGCTCATTTACACGAGGGGTACTAGCGGGGGGGAGGGGAGGCTTCTGGCAGCCTTAGCCCTGGGGGGGAGGCAAGTCCAGTCAAGTGGCCCATTGAACCACCGAATCAGCTCACCATCCATGCCCACCTGATTTTTCAATGCAGCCTCATCAGTGCCCATAAGTACAGCTTCAACAGTGCCCATCAGTGTAGCCTCACCAGTGCCCATCAATGCAGCCTAATCAGTGCCCATTAGTGTAGCCTCACCAGTGCCCATCAATGCCCATCAGTACAGCCTCATCAGTGTAGCCTCACCAGTGCCCATCAATGCCCATCAGTACAGCCTCATCAGTGCCCATCAGTGTAGCCTCACCAGTGCCCATCAATGCAGCCTCACCAGTGCCCATCAATGCAGCCTCATCAGTGCCCATCAGTGTAGCCTCACCAGTGTCCATCAATGCAACCTCATGAGTGCCCATCAATGCAGCTTCATCAGTGCCTATCAGTACAGCCTCATCAGTGCCCATCAGTGTAGCCTCACCAATGCCCATCAATGCAGCCTCATCAGTGCCTATCAGTGCAGCCTCATCAGTGCTCATCCAATGCAGCCTCACCAGTGCCCATCAGTGCAGCCTGATCAGTGCCCGTCAATGCAACCTCACTAGTGCCCATCAGTGTAGCCTCATCAGTGCTCATCAGTGTAGCCTCACCAGTGATTGTCAATGCAGCCTCACCAGTGCCCATCAATGCAGCCTCATCAGTGCCTATCAATGCAGCCTCATTGGTGCTCATCCAATGCAGCCTCACCAGTGCCCATCAATGCAGCCTGATCAGTGCTTATCAATGCAGACTCATCAGTGCCCATCAATGCAGCTTCACCAGTGCCAATTTATTGCAACCTCACCAGTACCCATCAATATAGCCTGATCACTGGGGCAGGGTAAGTGGTGTGTATGAGCGGGGAGATGGGATGTGGTGGTCATCTGGGGGTGTCAGAGTCTCTCACCTGGCAGCACAGCTCAGCAGGTCCTTGCACACCATGGCCTCCTGGGGGTGGGGGGGGGTGGATGATCCTGGTCCTGGGGGCAAGTTGCAGACAGCGGGGGGTGTTGGGAGGGAAGATTTTAAGAAAACAGAACATAATTATTTATTGCTTTATTGCTGATGGGAAAAAATTGTCGAAGATGGCATGGCGCCAAATGTCTAGATGTAGATGGAAGAGGGGAACAACCGAGAATAAACCATCAGAGGTTCTAGGGCTGGTCTGATTTACCAGACTTGACTGTAACCTTTTCATTATTTCCGCAGGTAAACCCAAGGATCCAAAACATTTCAAATATGCAGCAGAGACTGCAGAAGCATTTAAGGAAGGCCGCCTTGCCAAAGACATTGTTGAAGAACATAAAAAGATCGAAAAGGCCGACCTTATCATTTTCCAGGTATGTCTATAATGTAGCGCTACTCCCATAGGAGTCTTACCCACAAGTTTCGCCCCACAGCTAGGCACACAGGCTCATTCACACATTTCTCCAATGAGCAGTCTAGGGGGTGTTGTTTTTATTTTTGGAGAACTTGGATAGGGTTGAGGAAATTAGGTGGCTTACTCCAAAACTAAAACTATGTACAACTTGGGGACTCAGGTATTCGTTCAGGACATGCTATATTAAAGTCCATGCTTGTAGCAAACCGTAGACTTCAGCTTTAAGGTAGTAGTAACAGTAGTAGTTAATTGTAAGTAGCAGATTATCTGGACAAAGCTCTCCAGGACACCAGCAGGTGTCCCCTTTAACTAGACCCAGAGCTGACTCTCTAGCACCAAAGGGGTGGCAGAAGCACAAAGGTCCCCAAGATCTCTCAGAAGCATCTCTACTCACACAAGGCCCAAGGACAGCGGGTTGCCTCCTTCCAACTTCCAAGCAACACCTTACTCCAGTCATACCAGACTAGATCTTCAGCAGACTACCCCCCTCAGTCAGCTGTCTTTCTAGCTCCAAGGTCTCAGCATCCCAGGCCCTCAGGTCGCCCACCTGAGGCCTCATGACAGCAGACATGGCAGCATTGCTTGGAAGGGCAGCGTGCCCTCCAGGCTGGACTAATCCTCTCCAGGAAAAGACCCCAAGCTCAGTGTGCTCACAGAATACACTATATTGTCAAAAGTATTGGGATGCCTGCATTTACACACACATAAACTTTAATGGAACCCCAGTCTTAGTCCGTAGGGTTCAATATTGAGTTGGCCCACCCTTTGCGGCTCTAACAGCTTCAACTCTTCTAGGAAGGCTGCCCACAAGGTTTAGGAGTGTGTCTATAGAAATGTTTGATCCCAAAAGTGTTCTGTCGGGTTCAGGTCAGGACTCTGTGCAAGCCAGTTAAGTTCCTCCACCCCAAACCCACTCATCCATGTCTTTATGGACCTTGCTTTGTGCCCTAGTGGGCAGTCATGTTGGAACAGGAAAGGGTCATCCCCAAACTGTTCCCACAAAGTTGGGAGCATGAAAAATGTCTTGGTATACTGACGCCTTAAGAGTTCCCTTCACTGGGACTAAGGGGCCAAACCCAACTCCTGAAAAAAAAAAACCTGCACCATAATCCCCCCTCCACCAAATGATTTGGACCGGTGCAAAAAGCATGGTGCTTGTTTTTGGATAGAGTAGCAAAAGAGTTAGAACCCCTGTCAGGTTGAATTTGCTGTCAGTGCCTTCTTTGCCTTCTTTGTTTGTCGTGGTGACCCTTAACACAGTGATGGGAAATTCAAAAATGTTACATTTGTCAACGAAATAGAAATAGAGGAGAAACCTTGTTCTGGTGACAACTGTCTAAGTGGGGTTTTCCTTCACGCTGAAGAATTTCCTCCCAGCTCCTCGACAAGAAGTAAAGGAAAATCTCCCCCATTAGACAACGAAAAAGGAAAAAAATCTGAAAGGGATAGGCATAACTGTTGGGAAGTCTGAACCTGGCCATACACAAGTAAAATTTTGCTCGAAATAGTTCATTTTATGGTTAGTGGGGGTCAAATTGAAATTCGTTTTTTTTTTTTTCCTCACGCACACGCTAAGAGTGGAAGAGGAAAAAAAAGCCAATCACCGGCTTATTTTAAAGGGACATCGGTCCCGAAAAGGAAGAGGCAATTATGCCTCCTTTATAGAGTCTAACAGTGCGCACAAGTGCCACCTATCAATGCCCACAAGTGGCACCTATCGGTGCTCACAAGTGCCACCTATCAATGCCCACCAGTGGTGCCAATCAGTGCCACCTAGAAGTGCCGCCTATCAGTGTAACCGATCAGTGCCCATCACTGCCACCCATCAGTGCCCATCACTGCCACCCATCAGTGCCCATCAGTGCTGCCTCATCAGCGTACATCAATGACAGACAAAAATTACCCGTTATAAAATTTTAAAACAAAATCAAACAAAATGTTTTTTTTTTTCAATTCGGACTTTTTACATAAAAAAAAAAAAAATATAACAATTGCACATGTGATCAAATACGACCAAAAGAAAGCTATATTTGGGGGGAAAAAATTATAAAAATTTCATTTGGGTACCGCGTTGTATGACTGCGCAATTGTCATTCAAAATGCGACATCGCTGAAAGCTGAAAATTGGTCTCAATAGGAGGGGGATTTAAATGCCCAGTAAGCAAATGGTTAAGTAAGGTTGGCAAAGCTGCTTCATGCTGCACGTTGGCTTTAGTCTCCTGAATCCCGAGCTGCTCTGTAATGTATTTACCAACCCACATCTGACTCCCCCTATTGGTTTACTATTGGTTAGTCAGGCTTTCCAACAAAGTGATGGGCAGATAGTGTGCATAAGACAGCCAGAGAAGCTTGTACCCAATGCTACCCCATCTATTACATTGTTTGCTGGTTGTCGTTTATATTTCTGTAGATGTTTATTAGGGGTTTGTCATGTGTATCAGTTTAGTATCAGTTGATGTACAGCACTATGTATTCTAATAATTCAAAGGACAATAATAATGAAAGCTATGTGTTATATGTTACAGTTCCCCTTGTATTGGTTCGGGATGCCCGCTATAATGAAAGGATGGTTTGAGAGAGTGTTAACTTTGGGTTTTGCCTACAGTTTTCCGACCATGTACTCTGAAGGACCATTCAAGGTAAGAAAAAGTTAACATCGGCCATTGAAATTAATATAGGGAACCTGTGTGAGACTTCGTCAGGGGTGTCCAACCTGTGGCTCAAGGCAGCCCCAGGCGCCCCCATGAATGAGGCCCGACACAAAATTGTAAACTTACTTAAAAGTGCAGATTTTTTGGATTTTTTTGTATAAATGTGTTCACTAGGAGCGTTGCTAGGTCTACAAAAGATCTGGGGCTAGAGCCCATAGCAGCATAGTAAAGAAAGTCATACCCTTGGGTGGGCATACACATGTATAAACAGTAATATACGTGTGTGTATATATCCCCAGAGAGCCCCCCCACTTACATCGGGGTCCCCAGAGGGCCCCACTTACATCAGAGTCCCCAGAGAGCCCCCCTTACACTAGGGTCCCTAGAGAGCTTCCCCCTTAAAATCAGGGTCCCCAGAGAGTCTCCCCCTTGCATCAGGGTCCCTAAAGAGCCCCCTACTTACATCAGGATTCCCAGAGAGCCCCCCTTACATTGGGGTCCCCAGAGAGCCTCCCCCTTAAAATCAGGGTCCCCAGAGAGCCCCCCCCCCTTGCATCAGGGTTCCTAGAGAGCCCCCCACTTACAACAGGGTTCCCAGAGTGCCTCCCCTCCCCTTGGGGACCCCTGCAGAGACTCGGGGATATGGGCCCCAGATTCGAGGCTATAGCCCCAAAAGCCACCCCCTAGCGACGTCACTGGCATTCACACTTAGCGAACACATGCAGCCGAAGAAAAATTTGACAGCGTCTCTTTGTTGGACTTTTTGGAAGTTTCATCTTCCCGTTGATAAATCTCCCACTCTTCACAATCGCAGCTTATTCATGTTATCATTTTTCGGCAGCACCTATAGTTTTGAGAACCTGTTTTTAAGGATGATTTACATGAAGGGCAAAAGTAGAGCCAAAATATCTGATGAGAAGCTTGAGAATTCGTTGAGAATTGCTACTCCTTCCATCCAACCAGATATTGATGTGTGATAGACACGGATCAGAGGCATAAACAGAAGTTTTAAGGCTCTGGTGCAAGAAACCACGCAGGGCCCTTCCCTCCCAGCCCGGATCCCTTTACTCCCATCACGGGGCCCCTTTCACATTTTCCACAGTGGGCCCCCTTTCCTGCCATCATGGCCCCCTCCCACAGTGGTGGAACACCAAGGCCCCGTCGCAATTGCAACCTTTGTAACCTTGGTAGTTCCGCCACTGGTGTTAGTAGTTTTGTATTTTTGGTATTTTATTTTAAAAATATATTTTTTTACCAAATGGCCATTGTTACAGTAGCTGCAAATTTCTCACCCTAGGCTTATACTCGAGTCAATAAGTTTTCCCATTTTTTTGTGGTAAAATTAGGTGCCTCGGCTTATATTCGGGTCGGCTTATACTCGAGTATATATGATAATAATAATGTGGCCAGCTTTAGATGTGATCATTTCCCAAAGAGAAGAGGACCTGGACAATGCAACACCACTAATAACAAGAATGGAAGCTTCATGTTTTATTTGACACTAGATGACCCCTCTATGTAGGATCTGGAAGAGAGAATAGTGGACTGCAGGGGTACCCTAAGATTTGGTTTTTATTTTTGTCTTTAATTACAGAATAAGAAAGCTTTGCTTTCGTTCGCAACTGGAGCCCCACAATCAATGAACACAACTTCAGGGTTGAATGGAGACATAAATGTCAGTCTATGGCCACTCCAGGTAAGACATTGTCTTTTTTATGTTACCCGTAAGTATAATAACCCATCCTGATGTCCCATCCTGTCCAGGGTTGGCGATGTATTGAAGGACTTGGGTTCTGTGGCTGATTAGGGAATGGCTCAATCCGACTTGCCAATATAAATATTAATAGGAAATGCCAACATTCTAAGTGCAAAAATGTCTGATATTGACCGATACCGATACCAATCATATACATCAGTCAAAATCCTTTTCCAGCTTGAAAATCATTCTCCATAGAAACTCTTTTTTTTTTTAAAGAAATCTAACCAGTAAACCTGACTGCTTAAAGGGCAATGGCAATGCTAAAAAAAAAACTGTATGTAACTGTTCAGTGTGCAAACCAGGGAAGACCCGTCCATTATGAGCGCACGGCCCCTATGCAGGACGCTGGACGCATGAATACCAATGAGGCGGGGGTGTTTTTTTGAAGCACCTAATTAAAGACAGAGACTCTAATAGGCCTCAAAATAGGGTGGGCTTGGGGCGCAGAGAATGCCAAGGAGCCCACCCATGTGTGTTACAATAGCGAACGAATAGTCGCTGTTTGTAACACTGGACCTCATCCCGGCCAATCAGGAAGCAGGTATTGAGACCCATCGCCCGATTGTCTGAAAGAACAGGTGATCCTATTGGATGCCTAGGAGGAGGGGAGGAGCCACACAAGGAAGCCCGTGTGATGGAGAAGAGGATTTAGGAGCTGCTGCCCGATACCCGCCACCTAGATGGGTTAAGTGCTGGACCAACCGACAGACAGTGGATGGGCAGGGGAAGTGCTGCTGGGGGAATGTTGTTTGCACCCCCCCCCCAAAAAAAAAACACAGCCGCCACTGGTGCAAACAATTAGGAACAAGACTCTAAACACATACATAAAACAGCTGAAAATTTGAAAGCCTAACTGCAGTGAGCTTTTTATTTTATTTTTGTTTTTTTTGTTGCACATTGGATATTTTTACATCTGCTCCTAGGGATGTTTTTTACAGCTTGAAAACGCCTCTCCATGTTGTTCTATGTGTCCATGCACACAGTGGCGGCCCGTCCATTACGCTGTCCCCCTAATCCATGCACCCAGCCCCTAATCTACATGCAGAGCACCTGACGCATGGATTTCAATGATTTTCAATCATTTGGAAGCACATGATTAGAGCCAGAGGCTCTAATTGGTATAAAAAAAAGGGTCGACTCGTGGCGCAGGTGATGAAAGGCCAAGCACATGTTCTCATTCAGATGTAGCTCCTGACGCCCACCTGCTTTCTGCTCATCCATGCCACATTTGTCATTGCCTCCTCAGTGCGATCCTCCCTCATTCCTCTGGCCCCTGCCACCCTGCAGCTACTATTATATGAGAGGGATGAATTGTTAGGATGTTGGGCAGGTGCCCCTTTTGCCTTTCCTTAAAGATGGCCCTGGGTCAAACATTCCCATAGACGCACTCCTAAACCTTGTGGACAGCCTTCCAAGAAGAGTTGAAGCTGTTATAGCTGCAAAGGGTGGGCCAACTCAATATTGAACCCTACGGACTAAGACTTGGGTTGCCATTAATGTTCATGTGCCTGTAAAGGCAGGTGTCCCAATACTTTTGGTAATATAGTGTAGATGACCCTGTGTGCAAGAGGCTATACAATCACTCAAAACAAAGAAAGGAAAACAAGGTGTTATATATACCCTTTACTGATGAGTGTGAGTAATTTATGTGAAAAAATAATGAACCAAAAAGGTATGTTGTCTCAGCCCAGACAACATGACAACATGCAGGTTGTTGGCCTCATTGGTTGGAGGTTTCACCCAGTCACCTACCTCTTCACCAGGGTAGTCGTTTATACTTTATTATACCTTAGAAAGATATAACGCATCAGACCACCATCTTCATGAACAGGGAGATACGTTGAAATGCGTTATAATTGGGTCTAGTTATTGAGCTCCATCCTGACACTGTTCTAGGCAGCAGGAAAAACAATAGGCACCCTCAAAATTTCATGCATCACATCTTCATGACCCGATTATTGCTATAACTCACCATATTATCCCATTCTGTCTGCAGAACGGTATTCTAAATTTCTGTGGCTTTAAAGTCTTGGAGCCCCAAATCTCGTACGCCGTGGCTCACGTGCCCCAGGAGGTCCGTGTGGAGATACTGAAGAACTGGGAGAAGCGGCTGGAGACTATCTGGGATGAAAAGCCCATCAAATTCCTTCCACTTCAAGACTTTGAAGACTTTTCTGGTGGATTTTCACTGAAGAAAGAGGTGGAGGAGTCGCTGTCTGAATCCAAGTATGCTCCAACGGTGGGGCAGCACCTGGGGAAGCCTCTACCGCCTGACAGCCAGACGAAGGCATAATGCTCCAGGCTATATTATGGCACACTCAGGGGATCCAGTACTGTGCCACGGGTGGGACTGGGGTGACAGTACAAAGCTGTGACTATGTACTTTGTTTATGAGTGGATGAGGCAAGGATGATCCCTTAGCCGACAGAAACCAATCCGATTTCCCGTTTCATGTTTCCATTGCAAAAATGAGAACGTGAAATGGTAAATTTGATTGGTTGCTTTGTGTAAAAGAAGACTTCCTCTGGACATTTATAAGCCTGAGACCTTTTACAATGGCCAACCTTGGCACTTCTCTTACCATATCTTCTATCTTTCTACTGTATATCTGTATTGTGCAACCAAATATTTGTACAGCGATGCACCAGGTTGTCAGAAACGTCAATACCTCATTGTTTTTGTCCTCGTAGATGTTTTTAGGTGATAACAATAAAAATAAATATTTCAACACTAAAGTTTTTTTTTTTTTAATCAATAATACATGTTTTCCAGTTTTACAAAAATCCCACTACAGTAAAAAGGCATAATAAAAGGCTGAAGTGCAACTGGCAACTGCTGCATTCTGTATACAGTATCTCACAAAGGTGAGTACACCCCTCACATTTTTGTAAATCTTTTCTTCTATCTTTTCATGTGACAACACTGAAGAAATGACACTTGTCTACAATGTAAAGTAGTGAGTGTACAGCTTGTATAACAGTGTAAATTTGCTGTCCCCTCAAAATAACTCAAAACACAGCCATTAATGTCTAAACCGCTGGCAACAAAAGTCAGTACACCCCTAATGCTGCATACACACGATCGGAATTCTCGTCGGAAGAGGCTCTAATGGTTTTCCCGGAATTTCGCTCAAGCTGGCTTGCCTACACACGGTCACACCAAATTCCGATTGTTTATAACACGGTGATGTACAACACCTATGACAGGACTAGAAAAAGGAAGTTGAACAGCCAGTAGTCAATAGCTTCCATCTCGTAGTTGAATCTGAGCATGCGGGATTTTTGGCGTGTTGGAATTGCATGCACCCGATCGGAATTTCCGATAGAAAGTTTTTCCGTCTGGAAAATTGAGAACATGCTATCAATTTTTGGCTGGGGGAAATTTGGACAGCTAAATTCCGATGGAGCATACACACGGTCGCATTTTCTGATGAAAAGCTCTCATCTGTCTTTTTCTGGCCGGAATTCCGATCGTGTGTACGCGGCATTAGTGAAAATGTCCAATTTGGGCCCAAATACCCATTTTCCCTCCCCGGTGTCATGTGACTCATTAGTGTTACAAGGTCTCAAAGTGTCATTTCTTCAGTGTTTTCACATGAGAAGATAGAATAAAATATTTATACAAATGTGAGGGGTGTACTTACTTTTGTGAGATACTGTATGACAAGAATACTTAACTAAAGATGCTGTTCTGCCATATATCCCATTTGCTGTTAAGCAACATGGCCAGAGGATCAGATCAGACGCTTGCATGGTTACAAAGCTTTGGTATGAGACAAACTTATTCCAGTTTGGCTGTGGTATTTAGACTTGAATCTAAGGAAAAGACCACCCCTGGCCAACACCTTATCTGTATCTGAACGGAATTCTCGTCGGAAAAAGCTCTGATGGTTTTCCCGAAGGAATTCTGCTCAAGCTGTCTTGCCTACACACGGTCACACCAAATTCCGATCGGTTAGAACGTGGTGCGGTACAACACGTACGACGGAAATAGAAAAAGGAAGTTGAATACCCAGTAGTCAATAGCTTCTGTCTCGTAGTTGAATCTGAGCATGGGTTTAATTACGTTTAATTCATGTTATACTTTTAAGTATTTTTGTGTTCTCTCTCTGCACATATCGAACACAGCCCTAAAAAAGTGACAAAACACTTTGACATTTAAAGTCATATTTTATATATATATACTGTGTATATATGAGCACTATATAGAAAAAAATCTGCGCTAGTGTGTTATAAAGGGTGAATACAGCAGCTGCGCACTAAAACCTAAATACCAGGTCAATCAAAAATGTATGTCCTAAAAGTGCAGCGCTAAATAAAATTAACATGTGCAAAACACCATATATGACATACCGTATATACTCGAGTATAAGCTAAGAACCTAATTTTACCACAAAAAACTGGGAAAACGTATTAACTCGTGTATAAGCCTAGGGTAGGAAATGCAGCAGCTACTGTAAGTGGAAAAGAGGGTCAACAAAGCCCATTTGCAGCCTTACTGTGCCTATTGCAGCCTCCCTGTGCCCATTGCAGCCTTACTGTGCCCATTGCATGCCTCACTGTGCCCATTGCAGCCTCACTGTGCTCATTGCAGCCTCATTGTGACCATTGCATGCCTCACTTTGCCTATTGCAGCCTCACTGTGTCCATTGCACACCTCACTGTGCCCATTGCAGCCTCACTGTGCCCATTGCAGCCTCACTGTACCCATTGCACGCCTCACTGTGCCCATTGCAGCCTCACTGTGCCCATTGCAGCCTCACTGTGCCCATTGCAGCCTCACTGTGCCCATTGCAGCCTCATTGTGACCATTGCATGCCTCACTTTGCCTATTGCAGCCTCACTGTGTCCATTGCACACTTCACTGTGCCCATTGCAGTCTCACTGTGCCCATTGCAGCCTCACTGTGCTCATTGCAGCCTCATTGTGACCATTGCATGCCTCACTTTGCCTATTGCAGCCTCACTGTGTCCATTGCATGCCTCGCTGTGCCCATTGCAGCCTCACTGTGCCCATTGCACACCTCACTGTGTCCATTGCAGCCTCACTGTGCCCATTGCAGCCTCACTGTGCTCATTGCAGCCTCATTGTGACCATTGCATGCCTCACTTTGCCTATTGCAGCCTCACTGTGTCCATTGCAGCCTCACTGTGCCCATTGCACACCTCACTGTGCCCATTGCAGCCTCACTGTACCCATTGCACGCCTCGCTGTGCCCATTGCAGCCTCACTGTGCCCATTGCAGCCTCACTGTGCCCATTGCACACCTCACTGTGCCCATTGCAGCCTCACTGTACCCATTGCACACCTCACTGTGCCCATTGCATGCCTCACTGTGCCCATTGCATGCCTCACTGTGCCCATTGCAGCCCCACTGTTTTGCACTACCGTATATATGAGTTTTTCAGCACATTTTTTTGTGCTGAAAATGCCCCCCCTCGGCTTATACTCTAGTCTGTGCCAATCTGCATACCTGATCAGCCCGTGTCATGCAGTCAGACTGCGGCCATCCAGTGTATAAAAGCCGCACCTCCTCCTCACCCTTGTCCTTGATAGGTGGAACACTCAGTTTCCCAGCAGTGAGTCAGTGTTCAGTGTTCTCTGTTCACATTTAAGACCTGAGATTTACAACCACTTTAATTAAATGATGAAATTAAAACAATAAATTAAATTATATAAATTAAAGTGCATTTCCTGCAACAACTTTTTCCTAGTTTTGGATAGAGTGGGGGGGGGGGGGGGGGATTAGAATCCCTGTCTGGTTTGTACTACTATCCAGGGCTCCGTTAGAGACATTAGTTCTCACTTCCTGTCAAAGTGACACTTTTTTTTAGCACACAGGAAGTATAGGAAAATCTGCAACGGGGACAGACATTAATAAAAATCTGACAGGGGTTTTAGCCTTCACTTACTCTGCAGAAAAAGAAAAAATGTATTGAAATCCTGGCCACCTTAACACTCCAGTCCCTGTACAGCAGGGCTGGAGTGTGAGAGGAAAAAGCAGCACAAGGAGCCTAATCAGTTCATGTGCTGACAAGAAGCATGCTGATAGGAGGGGAGAGCAAAGTGACAGAGAGATGAGCTCATCACTGTGCTACATTTCCTTCCACTTTGTGTTAACAGATTGGGGGGGGGGGGGGGGTGTCCAGGACAACCTGAGTTGGGACGAAGTTGGATGAACGATGTGGGCCATCAGATTGAGGACCTCTAGTGGTAGAAAAAGAAAACTGTGGGGAAAATTCCTGGATTGAAGGTGAATATTGCAGCAGAGTTGATTTTTTTTTAAAATCTTTTAACCACTTCCAGACCAGCTCACGCCGATATACATTGGCACTTGGCAGCGGCGATCGGATCCTTCTCCCCGTTAGGTATGGGAGAAGGGCAGAAGCGACGTCAAAATGTCACTTCTGCCCACAGCTCCTAAAGGGCCTTTTTTTTTTAAACATATATTTTCAACTTTCATCTTAAATCGTCTAAAAACAATGACCACGCTGAAAAGTGAATTGCGGCAATGTGAAACTGGATGAATTTCCTTTTTTTTTTATATATAATTTGAAAAAGAAGATTATAATGAGTATTATAATTATTTATGAAAATTTTCTAAAATGAAATACTACACTTTTAATCATCATATAATATATAATATAATATAATATACGATTATATAATTGATAATATTTGAAATTTTTTAGTTGTTGGTTGACATATCCGTGTTTGATCGGCGAGCATCAGAGGGCTGAATACGCTACACACTAGCTCCCTCTAGTGTTGAACACAGAGAATGCGCTGCAGTGGACTTCAAATATGTCGTAGCTCTTTAACCACTTAAGGACCGGAAGGATTTGCCCCCTTAATGACCAGGTCATTTTTTGTTGCGCTACGGCACTGCGTCACTTTAACTGACAATTGCGCGGTCGTGCGACGTTGTAACCAAACAAAATTGATGTTCTTTTTTCCCCAAAATTAGAGCTTTCTTTTGGTGGTATTTGATCACTTCTGCGTTTTTTATTTTTTTTCCGCAATAAACAAAAAAATACCGACAATTTTGAAAAAAACAAACAATCAAACAATATCTTTTACTTTTGTTCTATAATAAATGTCCCAAAAAAAGTAAAAAAACCTAAATTTCTTCATCAGTTTAGGCTGATATGTTTTCTTCTACATATTTTTGGTAAAAAAAAAATCACAATAAGCGCATATCGATTGGTTTGCACAAAAGTTGTCGCGTCTACATAATAGGGGATAGATTGATGGCATTTTTATTATTATTTTTTTTACTAGTAATGGCGGCGATCTGCAATTTTTAGGGGGACCGCGACATTGCGGCGGACAGATCGGACAGCTTTTGACACTTTTTTGGGACCATTGACATTTATACAGCTATTGACAATTAAAATGCACTGATTACTATGTAAATGTCACTGGCAGGGAAGGGGTTAACACTAGGGGGCCATCAAGGGGCCAAGTGTGTTCCCTAGGGAGGTGTGTTCTAACTGTGGGGGGAGGGGACTGACTGGAGGAGGAGACAGATCACTGTTCCTAATTACTAGGAACAGCAGATCTGTCTCTCCTCCCCTGTCAGAACGGGGATTTGTGTGTTGGCCGTTCTTTTTCTCGTGCCCGTGATCGTGGGTGGCTGGCGGACTTTGCGGCTGCCGGCTTTACGCATTGGGTCCCCCCGCCATGCAGCAGGTGCATGTGCCTTCTATGGCTCTTGAAGAAACCGGCGTACAGGTACGACGATTCGCGGGAACGAGTCAGCATGCCGCCGTATAATGGCAGTGGCTGGTCGTCAAGTGGTTAAGGCTCCATTCACATTTGTGCGACTTCAAAATCGTGCAATTTCCACTGTGTCTTTACAGTGCGTCTTGATGCAACTTTGGATGAGTGTGACTTTGTTGCAACTTTGGCTTTGACCATGCGGCTGTGTGTGTGCTCTACAAAGTTTCATGTATATCATTCTGGTGCAACTTTAAGGGTTTACATTGAAGTCCATGGACCTCAATTTGCATGAAAGTCAGACCAGAGTAGCACAGCAACTACTTTTAAGTCACACAGATATGAATGGTGCTCATTGGAAAAAATGGTGAGCGACTTGTTATGTGACTTTGGGGGTCAAAAGTCGCATGACAAACCGCACAAGTGTCATTTACAGTTGTGTTCCACTCTGAAAAGAATTCTGCATTTGCATCACTCTTCAGAGAGTATTTGGCAGGCAGCGAGGAGGCGCTGCATCTGAACACTCCTAAATACCAGGCTTCAACTGTGTGCATTGCATGCCATTGTGGCGCGGCCCCCTTCACTTTAATATGCCACCTTTTTCAGGTGGTAGTATTATTATTATTATTATTATACACGATTTATATAGCGCCAACAGTTTACGCAGAGCTTTACAATGTATAGGGGGGGACAACACAATTACAGTACAGTTCAATACAAAAGGTACTGGAGGGCCCCGGCTCGTAGAGCTTACATTCTAAAGGGAGGGGGTGGTGGTACAAAGGGTAATAGCTGCAGAGAATGATTTGATGGGGGCGGCTCGGGGACAGGTGTTAGGTGGGTGTGGGATAGGCTTCCCTGAATAAATGAGTTTTCAGGGATCTCCTAAAGGTGGACAGGGTAGTGGCTAATGGGACAGACTGGGGCAGGGAGTTCCAGAGGATGGTAGAGGCTCTGGAGAAGTCTTGAAGGTTTTTTTTTTTAAAGTACCTGCCAGATGCAACATTGGCTATCTTTACAATCAATCAAAATGCACTTCCTGTGTGTGGCACGTCGGGTGATTGGATTGTTGACTAGAGATCACTCATTCTGATTGGAAGGGATTGTTATGAAAAAAAAAAAATCGATTGTTTATCAAAGTGCATATGGCCACCATTAAGACTTGTCTGATTGGATACCAACTGATTGGGGGGATTAGGTAGGTCCCCATAATGCAAAGTTATGATAAATCTAAGCCCTTGTACACACGGTCGGAGATTCCGACAACAAAATCCGTCTGATTTTTTCCGACGGATTTTGTCCGAAACTTTTGTTGCATACACACGGTTGGACAAAGTTGTCAGAAAATCCAATCGTTCGTAACGTGATGATGTTATTTCGTTATGACGGGACTACGTTCAGGCTAGTACCCAATAGCTTTGGTCTACAAATTTGATCTGAGCATGCGTGGCACTTTGTCCGATCGGAATTCTCTACAAACGATCGGACAAAGTCCAATCGGATCATGTTGTCAGAAAATGCTATATCCAGCTCTCAAACTTTGTTGGTCGGACATTCTGACGGAAAAAGTCAGATGAAGCCCACACACGGTCGGATTATCCGACAACGCGGTCCAATCGGACATTTTCCATCGGAATTTCCGACCGTGTGTACAAGGGCTATGATTACGGGCATTTTTCTGCTTTTTACATTGGTGACATTTTGACCTGTACAAAAAAAGCCTACAAAATCGCAGTAAAAAACACGGCAAAAAACTGTAAAATCATGCGACTTTCCGCCTGAAAACGATACCCACGGGGGTGAATGCAGCCTCAGGCCCCTTTCACACTTTTGAGACTTGTCCTGCGACTTGGAACTACTTCCAAGTCGCATGACAAGTCTTACCCCCATGATTTCCAATGTGTGCCATTCATATCTGTGCGACTTCAAGTCGCACCAACTTCAAAGTAGTCCCTGTACTACATTGATCTGACTTTGAATGCGAGATGAGGTTCACAGACCTCAAGTTTACATGGGCATTCCCTCAAATTGCATCAAAATTGATGCAGTGGGGATTGACACGTGGGCATTAGGGTTGCTGCTACGGCCAATATTTACTCCAACTTGGTGTGGTCTCCATTAATGGGATTAATGGTAAGGGGGCTTGGAGTACGGGTTGGCCGGACAGGTATGAGGAAGTATGGATCATCTGTTATGCAATTAGCGGACCTCCAGCTGTTGCAGAACTACAAGTCCCATGATGCATAGCAAGACTCTGACAGCCACAAGCATGACACCCAGAGGCAGAGCATGATGGGATTTGTAGTTTTGCAACAGCTGGAGGTCCGCTAATTGCATATCCCTGTATATACAATGGTCATGGTTTAGATCAAAGCATATTCATGTGTTAGAATGGTCCAGTCACAGTCCAGACCCAAATCACATTGAGAATCTGTGGCAAGACTTGAAAATTGCTGTTCACAGACACTCTCCATCCAATTTGACAGAGCTTGAGATATTTTGCAAAGAAGAATGGGCAAAAACGTCCCTCTCTAGATGTGCAAAGCTGGTAGAGACATCCCCAAAAAGACTTGTAATTGCAGAGAAAGGGGGTTCTACAAAGTATTGACTCCGGGGGGCGCCATACAAATGCCCCCCACACTTTTCACATATTTATTTGTAAAAACTTTTGAAAAACATTTATCATTTTCCTTTCCAGTTATGTGCCACTTTGTGTTGGTCTATCACATAAAATCCCAATAAAATACATTTACGTCTTTGGTTGTAACATGACAAAATGTGGAACATTCCAAGGGGTATGAATACTTTTTCAAGGCACTGTATAACACCAACCTGAATGCTGGAGTGTTTATTGCGTTCTCCGGTATTGAATGCATTTATTGCAGAATCTGAAGGTAATCATTTACCTACAATAACATTTGTGTTTTATGATTGGGAGGAGTCGGGGGGAACTATGCCGGGGATTCTATAGATGAACTGTGGATTAAATATTACATTACTTTCTGCTAAACATTATAAGAACATAACCCGAGAAATGGGAAGAATCTCCATAACTGACACCTACAGACTGCCCTACTGATCCTCATTTCCAGGGACTGTCTATCCGCCAGAACCAGATCCCTCCGTCTCTCCTTTCCTATTGGCTGTTCTTCATTTTGGACTGATGTATAGAAGATTATAAAATAAAATTATTATTTGGATCTTTCATCTATCCTATAATTCAGGGGTCTCCAAACAATCCAAACAAAGGACCAGTTTACTGTCCTTTAAAATTTGAGTGGGCGGAATAGTTCCCCATTTATAGGCGTGCACACAGGGTGTGCCGGGTGTGCCTGGGCACACACAAATCACTCCCGGTTCGTGTAGCTGAATGCCGGCCTTTCTCCCGAGTTCTCCTGTGAAATGCTGGAAGGAGTGCAAAGCGCTTTCACATTGAGAAGATCGCCAGGCTTGTAAGATCCGCTCATTAAACTGTCATGTAACGTCCCTGCTTGCAGAGACCATCTGTCAAAACGGTGATGTCGGGGGTGGGCGGGGCCGAACAGCTATCATACGGGATAGTGGCTGGGCGGGCGGCTCTGTGTATGTAACCCGCCCCTTTTTAAGCAGTTCAATCATTGGCTGGTGTTTGATAGCTAAAAAATAATGGCGGTGTCATGTCAAATAGTGTCCCCGTCAGATAGTGTCCTCGGTGTACTACGCATGCGCAGTACACAGGACAAGTAGAATCCCAAAATATCCAAAGATGAACGGCGACTGCGCCATGAGTCCAGGTTCTGGCCCCACCATCCAAGTGGACATAGAGCTAGAATTAAAAAAAGCCAAGCGAAGCGAGGCCGTGCCTGAAGCATGGCGAGCGAAGTGAGGTGAGCGAAGCGAGCCCGTGAGGGGCTGTCCACTTGGATGGTGGGGCTTGAACCTGGACTCATGGCGCAGGCGCTGTTCATCTTTGGAGATTATCCGAATCTCCTTGTGCTCCGTACTGCGTAAACGCTGCGCGATACACAACGGACACTATTCGATAGGCGGAAATTTTTGGACAGAACAGCGGCATGCGTTCTGCAGGGATCTTGGAGTGCAGGTAAAATTGCTGTGATTCTGCCTGTGATTAAAAATTGGAGAGATGTGAATGGGGCCTCAGAGCCGGTTCACACTAGAATGCGGTGCGGGAGAGGAGCCTTCCATGTGCATTTCCTGCACCGTGCTCAAAAACGCACTGCCTTTGAGGAGAGGAAAGGGGAGGAGAGGAGAGGGAAGGGAGAGGACAGGGAGTTGAAAGTGAGATGAGAGGAGAGGGAAGGGAGAGCTGAGAGAGAGAAAAGGGAGAGGAGAGGGAGAGGAAAGGAGGAGAGGAGAGGAGAGGGGAGGGAGAGGAGAGGGCAGGGGAGGAAGGGAGAAGGAGGAGGAGTAGAGGAGAGGGGAGGAGAGGGAAGGGTGAGGGGGGAGAGGGGATGGGAGAGGAGAGGAGAGGACAGGGGAGGAGGGGGAGAGGAGAGGACAGGGGAGGAGGGGGGAAGGGAGAGGAAAGGAAGAGGACAGGGAGATGAAAGGGAGATGAGAGGGAAGAGAGAGGGAGAGGAGGAAGAGGGAAGGCAGAGCTGAGAGTGGGAAGGGAGAAGGAGAGGACGGGGGAGGAGAGAAAAGAAGAGGAAAGGGAGAGAAGAGGGAGAGGGAAGAGAGAGGGAAGGGAGAGGGAGATGGAGCAGAGGGAAGGGAGAGGGGAGGAGAGTGAAGGAAGATGGGAGGAGAGGAAAGGGAGAGGGAAGGGAGATGGGAGGGAGAGGAGAGGATAGGAACGGGAGAGGGAGAGGAGGGAGAGGGATGGGAGAGGGAGAGGAGGGGAGAGGGATGGGAGAGGGAGAGGAGGGGGAGAGGGATGGGAGAGGGAGAGGAGGGGAGGGGAAGGGAAGGGAGAGGGGAGGAAAGGGAGAGGGGAGGAAAGGGAGAGGGGAGGAAAGGGAGAGGGGAGGAAAGGGAGAGGGGAGGAAAGGGAGAGGGGAGGAAAGGGAGAAGAGAGGGGAGGGAAGGGAGAGGGAGAGTAAGGAAGAGAAGAGGGAGAGGAAAGGAAGAGGACTGGGAGATGAAAGGGAGAGGAGAGGGAAGAGAGAGGGAGGGAGAGGGAAGGGAAGGGAAGGGAGAGGAGAGGAGAGGAGAGGAAGAGAGGAGGAGAGGGACGGGTGAGGAAGGGGGAGAGAGAAGGGAGAGTAGAGGACAGGGAGGAGTGGGAAGGGAGAGGGAAGTGAGAGGAGAGGTAAGGGAGAGGGGAGGAGACAGAAGCGAGAGAAGAGAAAGGGGGAGGACATGGAGAGGAGAGGGAAGGGAGAGGGAGAGGAGGGGCAGGATAGGAGAGTAGAGGGAAGGGAGAGGGGAGAAGAGGGAAGGCAGAGGAGAGGGAGAGGAAAGGGAGAAGAGAGGGGAGGGAAGGGAAATGGAGAGGAAATAGAGAAGAGAGGGGAGGGAAGGGAGAAGGAGAGGGGAGGCGAGGGAAGGGTGAGGGAAGGGTGGGGAGAGGACAGGAGAGGGAAGGGAGAGAAAAGAAAGAGAAGAGGGAGAAGAAAGGGAGAAGGGAGGAGAGGGAAGGGAGAGAAGAGGAAAGTGAGAGGGAGAGGAGAGGAGAGGAGAAGGAAGGGAGAGGGAAAGGAGAGGAGAGGGAAGGGAGAGGGAAGGGAGAGGAGAGGGAAGGGAGAAGGAGAGGAGATGGAAGGGAGGAGAGAGAGGGAAGGGAGAGGAGAGGACAGGGGGGAGAGGGAAGGGAGAGGAAAGGGAGAGAAGAGGGAGAGGAAAGGGAAAGAAGAGGGAGAGGAAAGGGAAGAAGAGGGAGAGGAAAGGGAGATGAAAGGGAGAGGAGAGTGATTGGAAAGGGAGAAAGAGAGGGAGAGGAGAACGGTAAGGGAGAGGAAAGGTAAGGGAGAGGAAAGGGAGAGGAGAGTGAGAGGAAAGGGAGAAGAGAGGGAGAGGAAAGGTAAGTGAGAGGGAACGGAGAGGAGAGGCAAGGGAGAGGAGAGGAGAGGGGAGGAGAGGGAAGGGAGAGGAGAGAAGAGAGAGAGGGAGAGGTGCACAAATTACACCCCAAGGAGAGGGAGAGGAGAGGGAGAGCAGAGGAGAGGGAGAGGAGAAGAGAAGAGAAGAGAGGGAGAAGGAGAGGATCCAGAGGAGAATAGAGGAAGAGGAGGTGATAGAGAGAGGAGAGGATGGAAGAGGGAGAGGAAGAGGAGAGGAGGGGAGAGGAGAGGAAGAGAAGAAAGGGGGAGAGGAGAGAAGAGGGAGAGGAGCATAAATTACACCCAAAGGAGAGGGAGAGGGGAGGGGACAGGGACAGGAGAAAGAGGGAGAAGGAAAGGGGAGAGGGAAAGAGGAGGGGAGTAGGAGGGGAGAGGAGAGGAGAGGATAGGATAGAGAGAGGAGAGTCAGAGGGAGTGGAGAGGACAGGGGAGGGAGGAGGAGGAGAGGAGAATAGAGGGAGAGGAGAGACAGTGATAGAGAGGAGAGGGAAAGAAGGGGATAGAGAGGGGGAGAGGAGGAGAGAAGAGAAGGTGATAGAGTGGGAGAGGAAGAGGGGAGGAAGAGAAGAAAGGAGGGAGAGGAGAGGGAGAGAAGAGAGGGGGTGGGAAAGGAGAGGAGAGGAGGGAAGAGAAAAGTAAAGGTAATTTCTAATAACATTCAGTTACAATATGACTTGTGTAGCAATTGTATATTATCTTTTTTTCTTTTTCTTTTCCCTTTAAGCAAATGTTTGCATGCAGCTGGGGGAGAATGCTGATCGCACTTTGCTCCAGATATATGATACTTTAATGTTTGGCAGAGAGGAAGGTATGGTTTGGGCCCAGTCCCCTCCCCGGGGAAGAACGTATCAGAAGAGGGATCAGAAATGAATAGCGCTGTGTATGGGACTGGGTTCAGCCACAACGACTTCCTTGCCTGAACGACACCGCGGTGCTCGCTCCCCGGACAGGAAGTTCATCGGAGTGATTCATCCTGCGAGCTCGTCTATCCAGGGTGGTGGGAAACAGCCGGAGAGACGAAGCACACAGTGGGCCCAGCACAGCTTTCTCTGATTGGCTGCAGGCAAGTAAAATGACATTTCACTGCAGGGACAGGCTGGAAACAGAGCTAGGTCGGCTGTTTCATGCAGACACTTGGATCTCTGCCAGCTCTCTAGGGGTGCAGCGGGGCTTCTGAGCACCAGTAATCCCCCTAAATGCCGAAAGCTGACTACACACCTTACAATCTGATTGTATGTTCTCTTAGATTTAGCTTTAATGGAATAATAAAAAAAAAGTCATACAATCAAGAGGTGAGAAAACATTGACAGACACTAGGCCGAATCTGTGCTGTCATTTAATGCCGACCTTTCACCTTTTTTTTTTTTTTTAACTTTAACCCAGTGATTGTCAACTTATGAGCTAAAGAGGGCCTCAGATGTGACCCCTGACATCACCAAAGGGCCACACATAATATTCAGTATATGTAATGCTGGAGAGGAGCGTCACAGACTGCAGATCTAATAGAGGAAATGAGGATCAGACAGTGAGGACAGGATACAATGTTGGTGGTCAGAGAATAAGGACAGGATACAATGTTGGTGGTCAGAGAGTGAGGATGGGATACAATGTTGGTGGTCAGAGAGTGAGGATGGGATACAATGTTGGTGGTCAGAGAGTGAGGATGGGATACAATGTTGGTGGTCAGAGAGTGAGGATGGGATACAATGTTGGTGGTCAGAGAGTGAGGATGGGATACAATGTTGGTGGTCAGAGAGTGAGGATGGGATACAATGTTGGTGGTCAGAGAGTGAGGATGGGATACAATGTTGGTGGTCAGAGAGTGAGGATGGGATACAATGTTGGTGGTCAGAGAGTGAGGATGGGATACAATGTTGGTGGTCAGAGAGTGAGGATGGGATACAATGTTGGGGGTCAGAGAGTGAGGATGGGATACAATGTTGGGGGTCAGAGAGTGAGGATCGGATACAATGTTGGTGGTCAGAGAGTGAGGATGGGATACAATGTTGGTGGTCAGAGAGTGAGGATGGGATACAATGTTGGTGAGGAGATGCTGCAGAAGACAATACGAAGCTGAGAAGATGCTATATGAGGACAGTAGAGATCTATGCTATTACCTCAATCAGTGTTCCTAATACAGACTCTTGAAGTCCAAGGGCCACACATCATATACGAGGGCCACATGTTGGGCTTGGGGGCTTTAACTTATTGCATTCCTACCCCCTGCATATCAGATCAATATTAGTATTTAACCTTTAGTTATAACTTTAAGGGCTCATTCACTTTGGTGGTTTAGGGATGGTAAAACCCCACAGTAGAGCATTGTTATTGCCCCCCCTCCCCCCCCCCCCAACTGCAGAGAGAGTGACCAGAGGTGTACCCATACGGCAGGTACTATGCCCCTTGTAGCGCCTGCCGAGTGCAACTTATTTAAGAGTATAGGGCGTCTCCGCAAGTGCCCCACAACCGCATGCAATGCACACGTTTGTGACGGGCTAGTGTAGGGATCAAGTAGTGAGAGGCAATACAACAACTCCTGGCTGCCTGTTTGCTCTCTGAAGAGTGATCCAAGTGCGAATTACTCTTCAGAGACCACTTCTACCTCCTGCATGTTGAATTTGAAGCGTTTTTTTTTTTTTTTTTTTTCGAAATACTTTTGAAAAAAATTTTTTAAGCTCTTGCACTGTCCTACTTTCTCCTTTGCTTGAGTGAGTGGATGGAAAATTGTATTTTATTTATATTGTCACGTAACACAGTGTGAGATTGGGTCTTTATTAATTATTCACACAATATGCACAAATGGAAACATGAGCCAGCTGGCTCACTTGTTGGCAGCACCGCTGACTCTCTTACCAGTCCCTTTGACTGTGTTGTCCAGCTCTTCTGGAATGCTTGGCTCTCTAGCCTTTAGTCACAGCACCCCGCTGCACTGCCCACCTCTGGCCTAAGGATTGGGGTTCTCCTTACACCCGATAGAAGCTGCCCTGACTCCTGGAACTGAGCCCTACTGTCTCCTGGCTATGTCCTCTGACCCCTCGATGAGACCCTCTGTTTCTTGGCTTCTGGCTGGGCCCTCTGACCCTTCGATGAGACCCTCTGTCTCTTGGCTTCTGGCTGGGCTCCCTGACCCCTTGACGAGACCCTCTGTCTCTTAGCTTCTGGCTGGGCCCTCTGACCCTTCGATGAGACCCTCTGTCTCTTGGCTTCTGGCTGGGCCACCTGGCCCCTTGATAAGACCCTCTGTCTCTTGGCTTCTGGCTGGGCCCTCTGACCCTTCGATGAGACCCTCTGTCTCTTGGCTTCTGGCTGGGCTCCCTGACCCCTTGACGAGACCCTCTGTCTCTTAGCTTCTGGCTGGGCCCTCTGACCCTTCGATGAGACCTTCTGTCTCTTGGCTTCTGGCTGGGCCACCTGGCCCCTTGATAAGACCCTCTGTCTCTTGGCTTCTGGCTGGGCCCTCTGACCCTTCGATGAGACCCTCTGTCTCTTGGCTTCTGGCTGGGCCCTCTGACCCTTCAATGAGACCCTCTGTCTCTTGGCTTCTGGCTGGGCTCCCTGACCCCTTGACGAGACCCTCTGTCTCTTAGCTTCTGACTGAGCTCCCTAGCCCCTTGATGAGACCCTCTGTCTCTTGGCTTCTGGCTTGGCTCCCTGACCCCTTGATGAGACCCTCTGTCTCTTGGCTTCTGGGTGGGCCCCCTGACCCATTGATTAGACCCGCTGTCTCTTGGCTTTTGGCTGGGCCCTCTGACCCTTCGATGAGACCCTCTGTCTCTTGGCTTCTGGCTGGGCTCCCTGACCCCTTGATAAGACCCTCTGTCTCTTGGCTTCTGGCTGGGCACTCTGACCCCTTGATAAAACCATCTGTCTCTTGGCTTCTAGCTGGGCTCCCTGGCCCCTTGACGAGACCCTCTGTCTCTTAGCTTCTGGCTGGGCACCCTGGCCCCTTGACGAGACCCTCTGTCTCTTAGCTTCTGACTGGGCTCCCTGGCCCCTTGATGAGACCTTCTGTCTCTTAGCTTCTGGCTGGGCACCCTGGCCCCTTGATGAGACCTTCTGTCTCTTAGCTTCTGGCTGGGCACCCTGGCCCCTTGATGAGACCCTCTGTCTCTTGGCTTCTGGCTGGGCCCTCTTACCCCTTGAGGGTTGCATGCATCTAGCAAAGCCCAGACACAGGAGTGAATGTTCTGATCCAGAACTCAGAACCTGGAGAAAGCCAGGAAACACAGCTTCCTCCACACAGAAATAATAGTTCTGAACCTTGCACTTTTTTATGTGATATTAAGCTTTGTTTTAAAAATTAAAAAATAAACAAACATGTTAAACTTACCCGCTCTGTGTAATAGTTTTGCACAGAGCAGTCCCAACAATCTTCTTTTCAGGTCCTCCGCTGGGCTCCTGGCTCAGGAAAGCATTGGGGTAGCGGGGGACCTCTGCACACAGAAGCTTTTCTGTCTTCATGCATAGAATGCATTAAGGTAAAAAACCCTTCAGCCGTTACAACCACTTTAACCCTTAATGCAAATCCCGCGTCACATACTCCCATATTCTAAGCCCACGTACACACGGTCGGAGATTTTGCCAACCAAATCCGTTGGATTTTGCCCGTCGGATTTAGTCCAACGGATTGTGTCCGAAACTGTTGCATACACACGGTCGGGCCAAGTTGTTGAAAAATCCGATCATTCAGAACGTGATGACGTAATTTCGTTACGATGGGACTACATTCAGGCTAGTAGCCAATAGCTTTGATGTAGGAATTTGATCTGAGCATGCGTGGCACTTGGTCCGATGAAAATGCTCTACACATGATCGGATTAGGTCCGTCCGGCCCAGTTGGTCGGGAAATATTTCCAACATGTTGGAAAATTGGGTCGGATGGAGATTCGGACGGATTCAGTCCGATGCATACCACACACAGTCGGATTATCTGACGACACGGTCCGATAAGACTCATTCCGACAGATTCTCCGACCGTGTGTACAAGGGCTTACAGTGGCAGAGCCTCCCTCTGTCACAATAGCTATTAAAGATGCGCACAATGAAAAAAAAATTCCGTCAGCCATTTTGTTCAGCTATCTTGTTCAGCCATATTCGTTGTGCTACATAGATTCGTTTTCAGAATTCATTACGTATGTTCGGATTCGTTTAGTATATTTGTTTTTCCAAATCGATACGTATTTTTCGGAAGTTATTTCTGAAGATTGGCTTCATTCATTTTAACATGTTAATTCATTATTTCGGGAGATTACTGATTCACTCCAAGTCATCCCTGCTGGTCCAACGCACAAAGAGAAATGGAATGAGCTGATTGGATGATATGAACTGGAGTGGCGTACATCCAAAAGAACGAATGTAATGTAATTAACCACATGCCGGCCAACCGCCGTCAGTTTACCGCGGCACGTTGGCTCAGTCCCGCGAATCGCCATAGCTGTACGTGGGTCAATTTTACAGCTATTGTGGGGGGTGCACGCGTGCCCGCTGCACGGCGGGGGGGGGGCTGATTCATTAAGGCTGGTGGCCACGATGTCCGCCGGCCACCCGCGATCGCTCCACAGAGAGCCAAAATAGGGATCTGTCAATGTAAACGAACAGATCCCCGTTCTGACAGGGGAGTACTGAGTGATCGTCTGTTTCTGGTGATTAGGAACAGCGATCTCTCTCTACTCCGTCAGTCCCCTCCCCCCACAGTAAGAAACACCTCATTTATTTTGGATGTGTTGAAATTTGTCACTATTGTGATTCAGAGATTCAGATTCACCCGAATCTCCTTATAATGAAAATTTTGTCCAAATTTCGATTTGTAATGAAGCAAATCATACGTGTCTAATAGCTAGTGGGTACTGCAAGTTCATTATATTTTTATAAAGGCCTGTTGAGGGCTGAGATGAGCTCCTCACCTTTTATATAGAACTTTACACAAAAAATAACTAAAAGCTGTAAAGGAGGTCGAGATCACTTTTTATAGTTTTGTTATAATTCTTTTTTTTTTTTTTTTTTTTAATAGTACTCTTCTGTTCTTATCTCGTTAAATATTCTTTTTTTGGCTCCACATGTTTTTTTCATGATTCCATCTGTCTGCACATCCACAATAAAGGGAGCTCATGAATAACACATAGACTACACCTACATGAGCTAGATAGAGTTACCTTTCCAATATATGACCATATCCTGATAGACGATCTCCGAGGCCATTGTCACTCTTCTTTTCTCTGGTGCCCAGAAGTCAGGTCAGGTACGTCCTTTTTCTTACTCCGTACTCGCCAAGTTACCCCGGCCAGAGCCCCCCGTGACAAGGTCACTTCTTACAATTTATTAGGCTTGTGCAATTCGTTTCGTAACAAATCAAAATTCGGCCGAATTTTGCATCTTCCGGACATTCGGATGCATCCGAATGTCCGAATAAAAAAATAACAAATTACAACGAATACGAAAGAAATATAACGAATGAATTCGAATAAATTCGAAATTATTTCAACCGCATTCGAAATTATTTCAACTGCATTCGACATTATTTCAACCACATTCGAAAATATTTTGTGACCCGACTTTAGGGCCATGTATCTCGGGGTCACTTGGTGCTAGACACTTCACATTTGGATATGTTGTAGTGCTAGTATTATTGTGTTTGCATACCAAATTTGGGGTTTCTAGCTATAAGTGACCCCGAGATATGTGGCCCCAAAATCGGGTCACAAAATGTTATTAGTTATTAGAGCAGAGAATAACATTTTGCGACCTGATTTTGGGGCCACATATCTCGGGGTCACTTATAGCTAGAAACCCCAAATTTGGTATGCAAACACAATAGTACTAGCACTACAACATATCCAAATTTGGAGTTTCTAGCTCCAAGTGACCCCGAGATACATGGCCCTAAATCGGGTCACAAAATATTTTCGAATGTGGTTGAAATAATGTCGAATCATGTTGAAATCATTTCGAATTCGGTAGAAATATTTTCGAATTTGGTTGAAATATTTTCGAATGTGGCCAATTTTTCGAATTCGGTAGAAAACTAAACGAAATCCGAAAACGAATTTAAGGAAGTTAACGAATATAACTAAACGAAATTAATGAATTAACGAATTAAAACGAAACGAAACTAAACGAATTTTTTCCTTTTGCACATGTCTACAATTTATATCTAGCTCCACTTTTGTGCCATATTTAGTATATATTGCAGATAAATGTCTATGGCTGGTCCTCATGCTTGCTACAAGGCTGCTGTCTCCTTTACTGTTTCTTCTCCTTATTGTTTCCTTTTTGTGTTTTTGTGTTTTTTTTTTTTTTTTTTCTATGTACCTTTTTTGAAAAACGTACTAAACGTTTAATAAAAACTCTCTGGGCCCCTTCACACCCCATTCAGTGCCAGCCTTTTCTTTCCAGAAAAAAAAAAGTACAACATTCTGTTGTTTTTTTTTCCTGCACAGAACTGTACTGGAATACGGTAAAACGCATCCAAAAAGCGTGAACCATTTAAACACAGAGACTCTTTCTGAGATCTGTTGTTTAAAAGTTAAAAACTGTTTTTTTTTTTTTTTTTTTGCTAGAAAATTACTCAGAACCCCCAAACATTATACATTTTTTTTTTTTCTAACACCCTAGAGAATAAAATGGTGGTCGTTGCAATACTTTCTGTCACACCGTATTTGCGCAGCGGTCTTACAAGCGCATTTTTTTTTGGGAAAAAATACACCTTTTTGAATTAAAAAATTAGACAACAGTAAAGTTAACCCAATTTTTATATTGTGAAAGATAATGTTACGCGAGTAAATTGATACCCAACATGTCACGCTTCAAAATTATGCCCGCTCGTGGAATGGCGACAAACCACCAATAGAAAGATCTATTTGTGGGGAGAAAAAGGACATGAATTTTATTTTGGGTACAGCATCGCACGACAGCGCAATTGTCAGTTAAAATAACACAGTGCCGTATCGCAAAAAAAAAAAAAAAAAATGACCTGGTCATGAAAGGGGGGGGGGGGGGGGTAAATCTTCCAGAGGTCAAGTGGTTTAAGGACCTGCAGGAATCCTTCGGACTCATGCAACACATTGAAAAATTTTACCATATACAATTTACCCGATGAGCTACATCTGCTACTAATAATAATCAGTTACATCAACAAGTTGATTGCAGAATAGTCATTCTTTTTTATTATCTTTTATTTCTGCAGGTAGTACTGAGTGTTGACTAACTCTTCCCAGTTATGGTGCGTATATATAAGGGGGGCCTGGAAATGAAATATATCTATGTAATTGTGTTTTTTTTTTTTAAATAGTACAGAACGGTTATAAATGAACTGATTCAACACAATAGATTAACCACTTAAGGACCGAGCCTCTTTCTGAGATTTGTTGTTTACAAGTTAAAAACAGTTTTGTTTTGTTTTCTAGAAAATTACTTAGAACCCCCAAACATTATAAATTTTTTTCTAACACCCTAGAGAATAAAATGGCGGTCGTTGCAATACTTTCTGTCACACCGTATTTGCGCAGTGGTCTTTTTTGGGAAACTTTTTTTTAATTAAAAAATAAGACAAAAGTAAAGATAGCCCAATTTTTTTTTTTATATTGTGAAAGATAATGTTACGCTGAGTAAATTGATACCCAACATGTCACGCTTCAAAATTGCGCCCGCTCGTGGAATGGCGACAAACTTTTTCCCTTAAAAATCTCTATAGGGGACGTTTAAAATTTTTTACAGGTTGCATGTTTTGAGTTACAGATGAGGTCTTAAGCTAGAATTATTGCTCTCGCTCTACCGATCACTGCGATACCACACATGTGTGGATTGAACACCATTTTCCTATGCGGGCGCTGCTCGCGTATGCGTTCGTTTCTGAACACAAGCTCGTCAGGACTCGAGACGTTTAAAAAAAAAAAAATTCTTATTTATTTTACCTTTTATTTTCACACTGTTCTTTTTTTTTTTTTAATTTGTCACTTTTATTCCTATTACAAGGAATGAAAACATCCCTTGTAATAAAAAAAAGCATGACAGGTCCTCTTAAATATGAAATCTGGGGGTCAAAAAGATCTGAGATCTCATATTTACACTAACATGCAAGAATAAAAAAATAAAAATAAATTGTCATTTAAAAAAATACAAAAATAAATAAATGGCCCTTTAAGAGCTATGGGCAGAAGTGACGTTTTGACGTTGCTTCCGTTGCTGACGTTGCTCTCCCCCCGCCGATAAAAGTGATTTTGCGGTGAATCTGCCGCAGAGACCACTTTTATCTTGAAACGGACTGCCCGCTGAAGAAGAGGATACCGGGGTTATGGCAGCTAGCTACTGCCATAACAACGATAATCCACTTCAAAGTACCGGCGTATAACGAAGGTGGGTGGTCTGGAAGTGGTTAAGACATAATAGATCAAAGGAAAACATTGTAGGTAGCTAATATTATCATAAGCAAATGCAAAAAATCTGGAGACTATTTGGGCCTAATGCCCACCTGCCACACATATGCGTCCATGGTGGCATGAGGTTTGGGCGCACTACCAGCACACTGACCATGCTCGCCAACAGCTCTTAGTGAAGCAATGCTGGGACAAGGCCACCTAGAGCGCAGGGCGAACATGCCATATTGTGTCCCCCCCCCCCCCCCATAGTATAGCATACTAGCTCATTATGAATTACCCGAGAACGAAGCCCCTGCAGCCATCCTCGTCTCCCCCTACGGCCGGCGACATCTCTCCCGGGGGTCACTTCCGGGTATCGCAGCTCCGGCGCTGTGATTGGCCGGAGCCGTGGTGACGTCACTCGTCATCGCATGCACGCGAGAGCCGCTGGTAACGGGAAAAACAGACTGAAGCAACAGCACAAACATGCCATTGCTTCAGTTTGCCCCAGTGTGTATGTGCCGATGTCTTTGGCACATGCAGGGGATATCTCCTAAACTGTGCAGGTTTGGGAGATATCCTGGGTAGCTACAGGTAAGCCTTATTATAGGCTTACATGTAGCATAAAGTTGTTGTAAAGGGTTTACAACCACTTTAATCTGCATGCTCACCCCCAAGCATAAATTCCCCTCCTCCCCAGGTCAAATCCTCTCTATTCCCATTTGCCGCAGTACAAATCCAAAAAAAAGCACCCCCCCAGCACAAATCCTCTTCTCACTCCTAATCCCCTGCTTCCAGTACAAATTCCCTTCCACCAATCCTTATCCTAGCACAACCCCCCCCCCCAACAAATGACCCCTTCCTATCACAAATACACTCCATTCCAATCCCCCTCCCTCAAAAAAAATATTTCCCCTCTACCATTATACTTTTATAGCACAAATCCCCCCTCCTAGCACAAATCCTCTTCCCCTTCCCAAAACAAATCACCACTCCTAGCACACACCCCCAAATTTGCCCTACTAGAACAATTCTTATCCAATGCTGCCCCCCCCCAAATTCCCCCTCCCAACACAAATCTCCTTCCCCCCATCCCCTTGTGGTGCCCCTCCCCAGCTCACATGATGCCACAGTGCCCAGAACAGCCACCCCTCCGGCCTACCCCTTGTCTGGGCCCTTTAGTGAAGCCTTTGGAATGGGAGCCAGAGTGATCTGACTATCTGTGAAAGCCAATCACAGCGGTTTCATGATACAGAAGCTGTGCTGCCTCCCAGGTTTTCCCCGGTAAAGGACACTAAAAGGGTGATAAGGGTTTAATATTGCACTTTTGGGCTGGAACCGGAGAACATAACAACTAATAATAACCACCATCTACTTTAGAGTTTTATCGGTCTCATTTGTTTTTCTATTATCAGGCTGCTATGTCGGGGAAGCCTGTTGAGGTTGAAGGCTCGGAAGGAAGTCCTGGTGAAGATGGGCAATTGCCTTATCCTAAAACATCTGTGAATCTGCCTTATCCTGAAACATCTGTGAATCTGCCTTATCCTGAAACATCTGTGAATCTGCCTTATCCCGAAACAAATGTGAGTCTGCACATCAAAATGGTTCACTACATAAATATAATGGGAAAGGTTTAGGTGTTTCCTTCCAGCTACTGGTTAGGTAGAACCAAGAGTGAGAGTCAAGAGACTTGATGTATGAATGTGCTCTTTCCAAGGTGTGAAGTTCGAAGTAGCCTCCAGTCATCTGTGAGTCCAAACATATGGGCTTGTCTACAGGTCTGCACATCAAAATGGTTCAGTATACAAGTTTAATTTTAGGGTTAGGGGTTTCCTTCCAGCTATTGAATAGGTAGAACCAAGAGGCAAGTGGCCCATTGTAGCAATGTGCTCTTCGTAAGATGTGGAGTTCCGAATAAATCATCCTTTAGTCCCTTTAAAACCAGTCCTGATAGTTGGAAACCAATAGTGGTGGCAAAACAGCTCCAGTACTTTGTAGGAGCACTTTGATGCGTCTAAACCTAGTGGAAATCTTGCCCTATAGGCATCATCCTAAAGAGAGAATGCTATGAAGATTTGTCTTTCTTATGAAACACCTATGGGCTGTAGACAAGGCTGTCTTTAAGGCAGGACAAAAGAGGCAGCTGCCCTGGGCCCTGTCATGGTTGTGGGCCCCAAAGCAGCTGCCTCATACTTGCCAACTATCCTGGTTTAAATTTCCTTGTCCCTTGAAACTTTAGTCCCTTGCTGTGTCCCGATATCTCAGTGTGAAGTTCTGTACTAATGCTGTCCAGCTCTGCCCTATTGCCTTGTACAGATGACTCACCTGCAGACCCTATGTTTACATGTAAATAATCGGTATTGATATGTAAAAAGAGGCGGTATTAATATGTAAATAGGGACGGGCCAGCAGTATTGACATGTATATCATGCCCCCCCCCCCGAGTTTTTATCCGCCATCACCTCTATTGAATGTTGCCCACTGGGGAGGTAAAGGGGCATGCTTGAAAGTCCTGCCTATAGCTGTGGTCACCACCATCAGCCTGTTCTGCAATAGTAAGTAAATTGGAGGGGGGTGAAGGGGAGGGTAGTGTGGGGTGTGCAGAGGTAGGCCAAGAAGGAATTACAGCTTGGGGTGCACAGGTGAGCAAGGAGGGGATGTTTAGAAGTAAGGAAGGTGGGTGCAAAGATGAGCAGAGGAGGCAGGTAGAGTTAAAGGAAGGGGGGGTTGGAGTGGAGAGGATGGGGGAGGTTTGGGGTGCAGAGGTTAGCAGGGGATTTAGGATGCAAAGGTGTACTGACATGGTGGATAAAGATGTAGGTTGCATGTGGGGCAGCCTATTCACTTCAATGGGCCTCTCTATGCAATAGAAATGCAGAAAAAAGGTCCCTAACTCTTTTCCAAAATCACATGGTGCTACAGTGCCGTGTAATTTTAGTGAATGTGGAAATGCACATCTCAGCAGATGCGTTAGGGTATCATGAACAATTAGTGGCACTGCTGTGTATCTGCTAAATGGAAAAGCATATTTCTGTGGTGTAAGAAAAGCGATTTTGCATGTGTTCTCTACACACAGAAAAGGGGAATGCAGGCTAAATGTCTGTTACATTGGTGATCAGTGTAAACCTTCTCATTACACTGATGGTTACTGTGAATGTTCCTATTACATTAGTGGTCAGTGTAAATTCCCATTTACATTAGTGGTCAGTGTAAATCCCCATTACATTGGTGGCCAGTACAGAAACTCCTCTCTATGTTGGTAGTTGGCAAAAAAAATCCTAACTTGCATTTGTGGTCAGTTTAGAATCCTCCCTTACATTGATGGTCCATGTAGACATCCCCTTTAAATTGGTGGCCAGCGTAAATTTCCAGTTACAATGGTGGTGAGTGTAAATCTCCCCTTATTGGTGGTCAGTGTAGAAATGCCCCTTTATTGGTTGTTGGTGTAAAATCTCCCATTACATTGGTTGTCAGCGTATATTCTTCATTACATTGGCGATCAGTGTACATTTCCCTTTACATTGGTGGTAAGTGCAGAATTGCCCTTGCAATGGTGGTCAGTGTAAATCCCCCCTATACATTGTTGGTCAGTGTAAATCCCCCTTTACATTGTTGGTCAGTGTAAATCCCCCTATACATTGGTGGTCAGTGTAAATCCCCCTTTACATTGGTGGTCAAACTTACATACCTGTTTATATCTTGTGTTTGCTTTGCTTCAAAAATTATACCCTATGTCGCTTTAATGGTGCTTCAAAGCGTCTTCAAAGCCTCCATAGAACTCTATGATAAAGTTCGCTTGAAGCACCAGCGGCTTTTGAGAGGCTTTAATTCAGCTTTAGTTTTGCTTTGTTTTGTTTTGGAGAAATTGCTGGTATGAGATATACATACATACATACATACATACATGCATACACACACACACACACACACACACACACGGCATCTGTCAAGCATCAACAAAGCTTCAAAAGAGCATCACCGATGCTTTACCGAAGCTTCATCGAAGCACCACTGAAGCATCAAAAACACATCATAAAAGCATGTTGAAGCAGTAGGAGCTTTAATGTGGGTTGATGCCAAAGCAAGTGTACAGTGCAGAGCCCAGATGGAATTCTAAAAGGTATGTACAACATCCATTATGAATTCCCACGTTATGTTTTGCACAGAAAATACCATTGGAGCACTTTATTGATAAACTGGGGAAACTTTAGCAGCATGTAATTGATGCATTGTGAAGATACTTTATGAGTTGTTTGCTCAAACACTGTGAAGATCCTTCAGATACTTCAGAAGCACTTCCTTGGTACACCATGAAGATACAAGAACACTTTAATGATGCACTGTCAAGATTATTTAGGAGCACTTTGTTGAAGCACGGTGAGGATACTTTAGGAGCACTTTACTGAAGATACTTTAAGAGCACTTTATTGGCAACACGTGAAGATCTAATCAAAACGAAACAGAGGTAAGAAGCAGGCAACTAGCATTTTTAGAAGGAGGTCTGCAATGGCAGTCTATTACATGCTTACTTTAAGGCCGAAGTGATCCCTGCACAGTCATCGTCCCACTTTTATAAATAAAATAAAAAAAAGGATATTTCAGATTTATTTTTCTCAAATTTGCTGTCCTCAAAGAATGTCCTTTGCAATATCTTGCAGGCCCTTCCAGATGTGGGAAAAATAATGAAAGACTTAGGCATTGAATCAACTATTCCAAAAGAAATTCCAGAAGGCAGTCCAGTAAGTATCCCAGATGGAGGACATTGGTCCACAAAATGTGAAACTTCTTTCTCCCTAATTATCCCTTATAGTCCAGACCAGATCCTCAGTGAAATCCCTTAATCGGTTCCAGCAAGTTTCAGCAGAACAGGGCCCTCAGATCTTAACGTAGCTGGGACCTCGATGAGCACATGTAGAAGTACAGCTGGACTGCCCAAAAAGGCAGAAGCCCTTCAGGCTGGGATCTTCTACTCCTGGACAAGAACAGGGCTTGCCTAAGGCCCTAGACTATTTATGCACTCCTCGGCCACCTACTGGGCATCCTCCATCAGGGACTGGCCGAGACAACATAAGTATTCAGGCTGTGGGTTCTGCCTCTTTCATCCCACTACATTCTAGAATTCTCTTGAAGGCAGGGGAAAGCAGTCAAACCCACAGCCAGTGAAGCCTACAACAGTCCAAAACAATCACAAACTGCTCCACCGATTACAGGGGAGCCAAAAAAACTAAAGTTACCTAACCTTTGTAGCAACATATCTAGGAGGGTGCTACAAACCTATAAAGAAATACTAGATCAGCCTTTCTCAACCTTTTCAACAAAGAGGAACCCTTGAAATAGTTCTCTGGTCTCGGGGAACCCCTGCTAAAAAATTTGAAGTCTACAACTCATGATACATTAGTGTGATGGTCAGTAGGAAGAATGGTCCTTACACTTGTGGTCATTGGGAAGAATTACCTCCTTACAGATAGCTAAAAATATCAATGGAGTCAGTGGGAACTTATCTCAGAGGCAGAAATTGCCCAATGCTGAAGCAACCCCTAGCAACCTTTGGAGGAACCCTAGGGTTCCACGGAACCCTAGTTGAGAATCACTGTACTAGATTGTGATTTCAGTAAACCAAAGGATAGGTATTTATAAAGCTGTCTGCAAGGAAGACCTAACACATCTCTGAATCTGAGATTGGAGAGAGAAGGATAGGCACACATCCCGCAGTAGGTCCTTAATAGGCTGTAGTGATGTAGAATAAGGGTTCTCTAATATTGCACTAGAAACATGAAAGCGAGAACCTGACTGGCCCAAAGAACTGTTAACTCTTCATACAATTTTTAAAGTACACCTGTCTTTTCTCCCATTCCAGGTAAGTTGCTTTGGTAGACCTTTCCCCATTCTGCTGATATCTACCAGCATTTCCCCTATGTGTTAGCGGCTTACCTCCCAATATCTTCAGAATGATTTTCTTTACTCTTTACCAGACTGATGCGTCAGTAAAGCCTGGTGGACTTGGCTTTGAAGGCTTTTTTGGAAGACCCGGTGAAGACGTGGGATTTCCTTGTTGTGAAACATCAGTAAGTCCAAATGTATTACATTGAACTTGGCTCCACACATCAAGATGGGATAAAGTCTCAATGCAGGGGAGGACTGGGCTGAGGGTCAGGCAGGCATTTGCCCCCCAGATCAGTTCAAATTACACAGTACATGGTGGGTTGGTGGCTCTGGGTGGGAACATCCAGTTTCAGGTGGACTGAACCTTTATATTAACTTTTGTGTAAAGCGTCCCAGTAGATCTAAAGCTAATGAAGGAAGGTATCTTAATTAGGTCAAGCCATTGATTCAGTAAAGCCCCACTGTTTGTACCCTTTAGATGCCACCCAGAAGTTTGGGGGAATGGGAATGGGCTAAAACTAGACATAATGGGCAAATAAAAATGTCTACGCTGCTATTTTTTGTCTATCTTCTAGAACTTTGTATCATTTTATTTCAGGGGGAGTTTCCAAATGTGGATAAAATCATGAAAGATTTAAGTATCGAGTCACCTATTTGTCAGAAACCTCCAGCAAACATGCCGGTAAGTTCTGTACACTGGAGTCATTCAGGCAAGGCCTTATGTCGCCATCACGCAGAGCTAGACAAATCTGAATGGAGATACACCCTTGTAATCCAGTAATCCAGCTGTGTAAAAGCTAGAGTGTTCCCAGCTATGCAATGTGATTATTCTAATAAAAACCAATGCTACCGTGTTTCCCTGAAAGTAAGACAGTGTCTTACTTTCTTTTTATCCCCAAAAGCCCCACTATGTCTTACTTTCGGGGGTATGTCTTATATTGGAAAAAAATTGGCGAATTTTTTGTTTTAACCATAAAATTAACATTTATTAACAACCTGAACAGTATTGTATTCACCACAAAACAGTTTTATAAAAGGAAGTGCCAAGAATGTCTTGTTACAACATTGCATAACATGTAAAACAATGAAAAATGGTAAGAATGAACAGTGGAATACTGGAGGATAAAACAGATTTATGTGTGATACAGTACCACCTGCTGTATTTAATCCAGTGTGACACCTGCTGATACCCACTGGGTTACATACAGCAGATGATACCCCAGTATGCCAGTGTGTATGTTTTACTGATGTATGATTAATACTGTGTGCATTACCGTATTTTAAGCAGGAGGCGGCAGTGACAAGTGCAGGGGACGGCGCGGTGACGTATGGAGAGGGGGACGGCTCAGGCGTGGGCAGGAGGCGGCGCTCATTAAGATCAGAGGGAAATGGCAGACGCGGCGACGTATGGAGAGGGGGACGTGGGCAGGAGGCGGCGCGCAGCTAGATGAGAGGGAGACGGCAATACCCCCGTGTTTCCCCGAAAGTAAGACATATGTCTTACTTTCGGGGTACGGCTTATATTAGCCGACCCCTCTGAAACTCCCGATACGTCTTGCAATCGGGGGTGTCTTACTATCGGGGAAACAGGGTAGTACTGCCTTGCTTCATGCTGATGGCATATTCTGCCTCCCGTTTCCTGAGTGTGCACAACAGAATCAAAAATCAGATCCCCGTAGCTAGACGCTCGCTTTTTTTGTACATCAAGTGAAGGGAACAGACTGTACACAATTGGTACTATGCCCCCTGTGAGGATCAGCAGGTAGGAGGTGAAATGTTTAATACAAGTTGAAGATTAAATAATGAAATATCATTAGATATTGAGAATTACCATATTTTCTCTCTCTTTTGTCACAGGCCGCACCCAATGTTTTGGACCCTCCCCCATGCTTGTTTGGTGAGTACTACCCTTTGTACACAGCTAGAAAAGCTGTCCACAGCATCTAATATATATATATATATATATACAGTGGTGTGAAAAAGTGTTTGCCCCCTTCCTCATTTCCTGTTCCTTTGCATGTTTGTCACACTTAAGTGTTTCGGAACATCAAACCAATTTAAACAATAGTCAAGGACAACACAAGTAAACACAAAATGCAATTTGTAAATGAAGGTGTTTATTATTAAAGGTGAAAAAAAATCCAAACCATCATGGCCCTGTGTGAAAAAGTGATTGCCCCCTAAACCTAATAACTGGTTGGGCCACCCTTAGCAGCAACAACTGCAACCAAGCGTTTGCGATAACGTGCAATGAGGCTTTTACAGCGTCCTGGAGGAATTTTGGCCCACTCATCTTTGCAGAATTGTCCTAATTCAGTTACATTAGAGGGTTTTCGAGCATGAACGGCCTTTTTAAGGTCATACCACAACATCTCAATAGGATTCAGGTCAGGACTTTGGCTAGGCCACTCCAAAGTCTTCATTTTGTTTTTCTTCAGCCATTCGGTGGTGGACTTGCTGGTGTGTTTAGGATCATTGTCCTGCTGCAGAACCCAAGTTCGTTTCAGCTTGAGTACACGAACAGATGGTCGGACATTCTCCTTCAGGATCTCTTGGTAGACAGCAGAATTCATAGTTCCTTTTATCACGGCAAGTCTTCCAGGTCCTGAAGCAGCAAAACAGCCCCAGACCATCACACTACCACCACCATATTTTACTGTTGGTATAATGTTCTTTTTATGAAATGCAGTGTTCCTTCTACGCCAGATATACTTGGACACACACCTTCCAAAGAGTTCCACTTTTGTCTCATCGGTCCACAGAATGTTGTCCCAAAAGTCTTGGGGATCATCAAGATGTGTTGTGGAGAAATTGAGACGAGCTTTGATGTTCTTTTTGCTCAGCAGTGGTTTTCTCCTTGGAACTCTGCCATGCAGGCCATTTTTGCCCAGTCTTTTCCTGATGGTGGAGGCATGAACGCTGACCTTAACTGAGGCAAGTGAGGCCTGCAGTTCCTTGGACGTTGTTGTGGGGTCTTTTGTGACCTCTTGGATGAGTCGTCGCTGCGCTCTTGGGGTAATTTTGGGCGGCCGGCCACTCCTGGGAAGGTTCACCACTGTTCCATGTCTTCGCCATTTGTGTATAATGGCTCTCACTGTGGTTCGCTGGATTCCCAAAGCTTTGGAAATGGCTTTATAACCCTTTCCAGACTGATAGATCTCAATTACTTTCTTTCTCAATTGTTCCTGAATTTCTTTGGGTCTCGGCATGATGTGTAGCTTTTAAGGATCTTCTGGTGGACCTTACTGTGTCAAGCAGCTCCTATTTAAGTGATGCCTTGATTGTGAACAGGTGTGGCAATAATCAGGCCTGGGTGTGGCTAGAGAAATTGAACTCAGGTGTGGACAACCACAGTTATAGTATATTTTAACAAGGGGGGCAATCACTTTTTCACACAGGGCCATGATGGTTTGGATTTTTTTTCACCTTTAATAATAAACACCTTCATTTACAAATTGCATTTTGTGTTTACTTGTGTTGTCCTTGACTATTGTTTAAATTGGTTTGATGTTCCGAAACACTTAAGTGTGACAAACATGCAAAGGAACAGGAAATGATATTAGATTACACGGCCAAAATGGCTTTATTACTAAAAGCTGGTCAGTTTTTATGGGTAAAACATGTCACTGTCAGTCCTTTAAAGGGTAACTCCACTTTCGTGGGTAAAAAAAAAATTGCAAACAAAGAAAAAATAATCTAGCATATACAAACATATACAATTGTAATTGAATGTTATTAAAAATTCCCTTTCCTTTTCAATCTGCAGCTGTTTTCATTTTCTGTAAAATGCAATATGGCCACCTGGAGGCTCTCTGTACACAGATAGTATACAGAGCACCCCCCCCCCCCCCCCAGAAATGTAATTTTCTGCTTGTGTGATTGGCTCACTGATTTTCCCAGAAGTCTGCACTAAGATACAAGTCAGATTTTGGACATCCCCTGCAATACAAATGTCATTTTTGGTGAGATACTCCCAATAGGAAATCATGGCTAAAGGGATGCAGGCCCAGCAACTTTCCTCATTAGAGCACTGCAGGTGCAGCAGCTGACTGATAATTATGAACCCTCTCCCATTAGATTCACTTTCCAACAAACTTGCCAGTTATCGGCATTCCTTTCATCACGCGCTGCCACATCATGAGGAGAGGAGTGCCAATTAGTGCCCATCAGTGCTGCCTCTCAGTGCCCATAAGTGATGCTTATCAGGGCCACCTTTGAGTGCCCCCTCATCAGTGCAGCCTATCAGTGCCCATCAGTGCAGCTGCATCAGTGCCCATCAGTGCAGCTGCATCAGTGCCCATCAGTGTCTCCTCATCAATGCTGCCTCATCAGTGTCTCCTCATCAGTGCCCATCAGCGAAGGAGAAAAAATTACTTATTTGCAAAATTTCATAACAGACTAAGAAAACTTTTTTTTTTTTCAAATTTTTTTTTTTTTTTTCATAAATTTATTGAACGAGTCGTAACATACATAGAATATATATCACATGTATAACAATTCTAGAACAAAGAGCATAGGATAATTGTTGTATAACATGAGCGGTCATATAACAAATCATATAATTGCAGATTCACAAAATATTGTTTACATAGTAGGTGAGGTTGAAAAAAGACCATCAGTCCATCAAGTCCAACCTATGCAAAAAAAAAAAAGCAAAAAAAAATCCCAGTGGAAAAAAATAAAATAAAGTTTTATCTGTGTCAAAAAAAATGATAAAAATTGTGTATGGGTACAGCATTACATGACCACACAATTATCATTCAAAGTGTGACAGTGCTGAAAGTTGGATTTTGGCCTTGGCAGGAAGGGGGTAAAAGTGCCCAGTAGGCAAGTAATTTAAAACTGACCACACTAGGCATGAGAGCACCATATGGTCAGCTCTAGCTGTGCTGGGAACTCAGTGTGCTCTCCTCCAATGATCAGATTTGTCTTGACACCCGCCACCCCCCCCTTTCCCGTACAGCCATTCACTGTGAAGACCGGTGTGCTGCTGTTTTTTTCTCCCCCACCTCTCTGTGCAGCTGAGGGAATGTGATTGCTTAGGAAGCTTTTTGAAAATTGTTGCTGAAGGTAGACTTAGGCTGGATTCACACCTATGCATTTTTAGTGCTTTTTTCATTTTTCAGATTTGCACTACAGTCCATTTATCATGGTTTCCTATGGAACACGTTCTGTAGTGCAAATCTTCAAAATGCAAAAAGCACAAAAAATGCCATAGGTGTGAATTCACCCTTAGGCCTGGTTCACACCGTTTTGCAGAAACACACTGCAATCCATTTAGCATGGTTCCCTATGGATGTAGTTCACATCTGTGCATTTTTATCAAAAAAGCCAGAGACTTCTTTCTGGTTTTTGGTTCCATACACTTCAATGGATCAAAAACGTGTATTGGAAAAACGCAAACCTCCAATATGCAAACTGCAACCTGCATAGGTGTGAACCAGGCCTTATACTTTAAGACTGAAATGTAAAACACAGTTTTAATGTAGCTTTGTAATAGTTTTTAGTAAATGTGTTTTTACATACAGTGCAGTAGAGCTGCATGATTAATCGATAAGAATCGTTATCACAATTTTTTTTTTTTTTCCCGTTGCGATCTTGACAAAGTATTCTTTCTATGCAGAGAATTCTCTCTGCTCTGCTAAAGCCAACAGCCTTCAAAAGAAAGGAAGAAAAAAATAAATAAAAAACAGGCAGTCAGCCAAGAATCACAACATTCTTTAGCAGTGGAACTTAAAGCGGGATTCCACCCTAAAGTGGAACCTCCGCTGATCGGATCCCTCCCCCCCTCCGGTGTCACAATTGGCACCTTTCAGGGGGGAGGGGGGGTGGAGATAGCTGTCAAAGACAGGTATTTTCACCCACTTCCGGGCATAGACTCCCGTGGGAGTCTACGCCATTTCCTGCCCTGCCGCGCTGTCTGCTGGGACACACACGGGTCCCAGTGACAGCGCGGAGATTTCCTATTGCGCGGCGCGGCTCGCGCATGCGCAGTAGGGAACCGGGAAGTGAAGCCGATTCGCTTCACTTCCTGATTCCCTCACCTAGAATGGCGGCGGCAGCAGCCGAGGGCCGAGCGATCGATCGGCCTCGGCATCGCTGGACCCCTGGACAGGTGAGTGTCCATTTATTAAAAGTCAGCAGCTGTAGTATTTATAGCTGCTGGCTTTTAATATTTTTTTTTTTTGGTGGAATCCCTCTTTAAGTATAAACATTGTAACGATTTGCCCTCTAGATCAAAGAAATAGACTTTGTGTGTAAGGCTCGATTCACATCTATGCATGTTGCTTTTGAGCGTTTTTGCAGTGCTTTTTGCGGTGCTTGTCACGTTTTTGGACACGCGTTTTTACCGTGATTTTGCCTCGTTTTGCGTTTTTTTTTCTTCTTTTTTTTACACTGTGGTTGCTTAGCAACCAGCTATATACAGTGAAAAAAATGAAAAAATAAAAAATAAAAAAAAAATGCAAATTGCGTTAAAGCGGTACTAGCGTTTTTGATGCAGGTCCATTGACTTCTATTACATGCAAAATGCTGCATTTTGCATGAAAAAAAAAGTCCTCGACCCTTTCCAAAAAGGCAGAGGCACACAAATGCATTGATGTGAACATGTTCCATAGGAACCCATGTTAAAAAATTTCCCTGCATTTCTACTAAATACAAAATGCATCAAAAAACGCGTTAGTGTGAATCAAGCCTTAATGAGGGAATTTTAACCACTTAACCACTTAAACGCTAAACCCTTTTCTGACATTTGTTGGTTTCAAGTTAAAATCATTTTTTATTTTTTTTTGCTAGAAAATTACTTGGAACCCCCAAACATTATATATATATATATATATATATATATATATATATATATATATATATATATATATATATATATATATATATATATATATATATATATATATATATATATATATATATTTTATATAATGTATGTATATATGTGTGTGTGTGTGTGTGTGTGTGTATATAATATTTTTTTATTTTTTTTAGAGACCCTAGAGAATAAAATGGTGGTTGTTGCAATATTTTATGTCACACTGTATTTGGGCAGCACCAATGAATAATAAAAAAAAAACAACTAGTAAAAGTTAGCCCAATTTTTTTTTTGTATAATGTGAAAGATTTTACGCCGTGAGAATCTTGATCTTTTCTTATTCTAAGCAAAAAAAAAAAATTGTGATTCTCATTTTGGCCAGAATCGTGCAGCTCTACAGTGCAGCTAATATAAGTACCTGAATCTGTCTTGGTATTAGCCTCCTGCCATCCCCTGTACAGCATCCTGTAGACTATAAAGGGGCAGGCCAGCAAAAGGAGCCAATCAGGCACTGCTTTACGCACATGTGCTGACAAGGAACATGCAGACAGGAGGAGAGAGCAGAGTGAGCAGAACTTCTCATTTTGGAAATGACTAGATTTAACATGTTGCGCTTTGTCTCTGGAATTGTAATACTTTGTAATTTACATTGTGTGCTTCTTTTTTTTTTTTTTTTTGTAGACGTTGGTTTTGGTTTTAAAGAGGAGGTACTGAATGAACCCAAAGACCCTCAGAAGACGAAGAGCCCATCTGATGCTGCACCGGCCACCTCGGAGAAGAAACCCGTCGTAGATGACCTAACGAAGAAGGCAGAAGTTGGGAAACAATCCTGATTTTTATTACTGTACACTGCTTACAATAAAACCAAAGACTTTGGAATTACTTAAAATGTATGTAAAGTGAAAACTTTTTTTAGATATATAATTTAGGGTTAGGACCCCTGTTAGGTTCAGGGAGATTTCTCTTGTACTTCCTGTCCTGGAGACACAGCAGGAAGTAAGAGGAGATCTCCACAAAGTCACCAAAACAGGTTTCCTATTAGAAGATTTTCTTTTACTTCCTGCTCCTGTGACAACTCAAAAATATTGGGTTTCCCATCGCTTTTTTTTTACCTGAAAAAATAAAGATAGTAAAAGGCTGACAGGGGCTCTAACCCTTCCACATTCTAACCAAAACGAAAAAAAAAAAAGTTTGGTTTTACATACAATTTAATGTTCACCAAATATCTGGCAAACTTGAAATTTCCTCCTTCCTAATACATAGATTGTCCCAGTAAGAAATGTAATTCAGGAATAGCGGAGGTCATAAAAATAACTCTGCTACAAATGCACTAGTATAAATTATTAAGGTGGTTGTAAACCTCTGAAAAGGAAAAATGAACAAAGCATATCCTTCTATTGTGTGTTCTAGCCTCAATCCAAAGCACCTCCCGTGATTTCTGTCTCCTCTTTCATTCCTCTGCCATCTGCAGTTCTGACAGGTAATGCCGACACCAAGCAATGCTGGGAGAAAAGACCCCCCCCCCCCACAGAACGCAGCAAGTGATTGACAGCCTCAGCTGTGCATATTTCCCTATGACACTGTGTAGAGGGAGGTGTGCCCATTAACTCCCCTCCGGTCTCAGATTACACTCAGCTCCCTGCTCTATGCTGTGCTGTATGTGACATTAGATCCCCACCCCCCTTGCCTGCTGGAGCTAAAGGATGCTGTGTAAATTCTGTACTTTGAATGGCTTTAGAGAAGAGAGGGCTGCAGATAACCACATACAACTTTTGTAGGAGGATTTTTTTAAGGCCTCATGCACACTGCTGCTGTTAAACGCATGTTTTTGTGAGTTTAGGAGTTTTTTTTATGCCCCAATGTTATCCTATGTGTCCATGCACACATATTTAGCAGTTTAGTAGCAAGAGAGTTTAGAGGATGTTTTCTGAACGCCCTAAAATCACATTTAGGAGAGGCAATTTTGACCAAAAAACACACAAAAACGTGCATAAACCCGACTACCAGTAGTGTATTTAGGTTTTGTGTTGCCCTAGGCCTGGCTAAACTCGTGCACCTCCTAATTTAAATATGACCCACCCCCTTCCTGTCAAGGCCACACCCCTTGCTTTAGACCTGCCCTGAAATTTTCAAGTGGGGTCACTAGTTCTGAGGGCCTGGAGGAGGGGGGGGGCAATGGTTTCCCTTAAGTTGCATAGATTTCCTCTCACTTCCTGTTTGGCTACGGGGCAGGAAGTGAAGGGAAATCTCTAGAATGGAACAGGAATGGTAAAAAAATAAACTGACTGACAGGGGCTATAACCCTCCCTTATTCGAGTGTTGCCTAAAGTTCTACTTTAAGAAGCACACATTTCTGATAACTGAGAAGATATAACCATGCCAATGGTGCAGCAGAAAACATATAGTACAGTGAGGAAGGTCTGTGGTCCAGGATGAGAGGACAGTCAAAATTAGAAGCGGCGCCCCCCCCCCCCCATAGTTGCGGAATGCCGGCCGGCCCGCATACTGACAGCAGTGTGGCCGCTTTATGGGGGTGCTAGACTAATTTGCCTCTCAGCGAAGTCCGCCCCATAAGACTGGCGCTACACTAACAGTGTAGGGCAAGCTGGCGGGGACTCTTTTTCAGTGCTGCCCCCCCCATGCAAAGTGCTGCCCTAGGCCTGGGCCTTGTCAGCCTAGGCCAGGATAGAGCATTGCCGCCTACACGCTTGGCGCGTTTAGCACTTCAGCGTTTATTTAAATGGGGCAGAATAAATAAAAATTCTAGCAGATGAAATAAATAAACACCCACACTCTGTTTAAACTGGTGTTAAACTCACCTAAACGGTTTTGAAAAAAATGAAGAAGCCAGTTTCCATGAGGTCTAAGAGGACTGTAGATTAACAGGTACAACTTATGTGGGAGGAATTTGTCGGATGGTCGCAGATAAACAGATACAACTTATGTAGAAGGATTTTGTAGAAGGGCAGCAGATAAACCGGTATAACTTATGTAGGAAGATTTGTTTAATCTCTGTATATCGCCCGAGGCCAGTCACTTTTCTGGGTATACGGAAGGGTTTACAACCACTTTAATTTTATGTTTTTTTTTTTTTCTTTTTTTTGAGATGCAAAAAAAAAATAAAAAATACAGATTTCTCAAAAAGTTTGGCCTTGGCCATTACAATGGTAAGCACTCGGTGTGGCAGGGTAATCCTCCCTCTAATTTTGTTTCCATCCCTAATGTACTGCCTGATAATATCAACTATTTTTTTATGAACATGTATGTATGTATGTATGTTCAGTTTTTATTTGTTTTTGTTCAGTTGTTTAAATCAGAAATTCCAGGCAAAATACAGAAAGGTAAAAAGAAGAGCCCAATGGACCTTCAATCCATGAGAACACCCCTGCAATACTTTTTTTTTTTTTTGGGTGTCCTAAGACTGATGGCCAGCATTATTCAACCTGTTCCTTCTGAGCCCAGGTCATTCTGGACCTGCCCAAGACTGTGACTGGACAGTGAAAGGAGAAGTAGCACAGCGATGAGCTCAACTCTTTGTCACTCTGCTCTCACCGCTATTAGCATGCTTCTTGTCAGCGCATGAACCGATTGGCTCCTTTATGAGGACAGAAAGGTAAATGACCGTACCTTCAACGGCCACGCCTTTATTGCACCAATGGGATCGTCCCCCAAATATTGTACGCAAACACTGGCCTGAAAGTCTGCCTTTGCATAGAGATTTAGTAGTATGCCCCGCCCCCGAGGGACAGGGCTTGGGCTTTTGTGATAGGCTAATCAGCCGCCAAACGCTGCCTGTGTGGATTTTTTTTTCTGCAGTTTTTATTATGTTATGTTGCTTAGCAAAATTATTTATTATGTATTCTTCTTCTCTCAGATTTTTGTTTCTCCTTATTTGCTGTTTCCGGTTTTATTCTTGTGTTTAAACCGACATTTAAATAAAGGATTTAAAAACAAAGAACAAAAGGATCACACTGCTGGCTGAAAATAATAAATGATGGCTGGTGATATCAGTAATTAGGGATGTATTTGGGGACCTGCAATGTGCATTAATGCATTCTTTGCATTGCCATTTATCGTACATACCCTGTTTCCCCAAAAATAAGACCTAGCGCGATTGTCGGTGATGGCTGCAATATAAGCCCCATCCCCCAAATAAGCCCTAGTTAAAGTCCTTGAAGGTCTTATTTTCAGGGTAGGGCTTATTTTATGGGGAAACGCGGTAGGGCTTATATTGCAGCGATCACCGACAATCATGCTAGGTCTTATTTTCGGGGAAACGGGGTAGTGTTATGTGCTGCATTGCTAGAAATGCTACAGTTGCATTGTTTCATGCACTAAGGAGCATTGCCGACACATATAAATAAATAGATTGTTATAATACAGTCGCCTTAATGCAAAAAATCATAATCTGTTAATACAACACATAGGGGTCTATTTATAATATTTGTATATACAGTATCTAACAAAAGTTAGTACACCCCTCACGTTTTGTAAATCTTTTCTTCTATCTTTTCATGTGACAACACTGAAGAAATGACACTTGTCTACAATGTAAAGTAGTGAGTGTACAGCTTGTATAACAGTGTAAATTTGTTGTCACCTCAGAATAACCCAACACACAGCCATTAATGTCTAAACCGCTGGCAACAAAAGTCAGTACACCCCTAAGCCCAAAGTGTCAATATTTAATGTGGCCACCATTATTTTCCAGCACTGCCTTAACCCTCTTGGGCATGGAGGTCACCAGAGCTTCACAGGTTGCCACTGGAGTCCTCTTCCCCCTCCTCCATGACGACATCACGGAGCTGGTGGATGTTAGAGACCTTGCTCTCCTCCACCTTCCATTTGAGGATGCCCCACAGATGCTCAATAGGGTTTAGGTCTGGAGACATGCTTGGCCAATCCATCACCTTTACCCTCAACTTCTTTAGCAAGGCAGTGGTCATCTTGGAGGTGTGTTTGGGGTGGTTATCATGTTGGAATACTGCCCTGCAGCCCAGTCTCTGAAGGGAGGGGATGATGCTCTGCTTCAGTATGTCACAGTACATGTTGCCATTCATGGTTCCCTCAATGATCTGTAGCTCCCCAGTGCCGGCAGCACTCATGCAGCCCCGGACCATGACACTCCCACCACCATGCTTCACTGTATTTGAAGTTGTATTACTTCAGTAGATATTGGTACATAAAGGTAGGGGGGGTACCCTCATCCCATATTAACATGGACATGAAGCTCATGAAGGGTTTTACTCCAAAAATTACCCGTGAGCAAAATCAGAGGGACTATTACGGTACCCAACTGGAATAATAATAATTAGTAAAATTTTAATTAACATTTATTAGATAAATCGTAAAAAAACGGCAAAGGACAAAAACATGTATAAATCAAACAGTGAATCATACATAGTAGTAGGGTTTACAGTAATTGCGGAAGACCCCACGTAGGGGGGAACATAATCCTATAGAGTGAACGTGTTCCTCGACCGGTTTCGTGGCTGTAGGCAAGACACACTTGTCTTTGTACTCCTCACCTGGTTGCCGCCACACGCTTGACACCATCTGACACCAAATACGTTTATCTTGGTCTCATCAGAGCACAGGACATGGTTCCAGTAATCCATGTCCTTAGTCTACTTGTCTTCAGCAAACTATTTGCAGGCTTTCTTGTGCATCATCTTTAGAAGAGGCTTCCTTCTGGGATGACATAGCACTAAACTGTGGTAATACATGGCAATGACCACAGCACATGGGCAACACACGGGTAGTAATGGCATACTGGTCATCTTGGCAACATGTGATGAAACACAGGCAATTTTGACAATATTTGGGCATCAAACAGGCACAACATACTGGTAGTTGTGACAGCAGGTGAGCAACGGAAGTGGGTAACTTAGTGGCAGTCCTGATAATAATATGTACTAATACTAATATGTAGGCAACCAATAGATATGTGTGCAAAATGGGTAGTCATAGCCCCAGCACTCCCTACATTACATACTCCTGTCCTGACCCCCACACTCTATACAATGCATACTCCTGTACCCCACACTCTGTGCATTACATCCTCCTGACTCCCACACTATGTACATTACATACTCCTGTGCTCTGTACATTACATCCTCCTGTCCCCCACATGCTGTACAGTACATACTCCTGTCCCCCTGCACTCTGTACATTACATACTTCTGACACCTGCGCAGGGCAGTCTTTAATATTAATTGGACCCTGGGAAAACATTTTAATGGGCCCCCCACCAAGCAATTTCGCTCTCCATCCCACCATCCCAAAAACAAACAAACACGCACATAGACTCATCTCAAACAACTTTAATAACGTAAACATAAAGAACTGGTCCACACTCACTGATTGGTCCAGGCTCGGTGATTGGTTGCTAGAGGTTATTGCCCATCCTTAACACTCACTGATTGGTTGCTAGAGGTTACTGCACATCACTGCCGCTCACCCATTGGTTGCTAGAGGTTACTGAACGTCTTTGCCCTCACCCATTGGTTACTAGAGGTTACTGCACATCATTACCACTCAGCCATTGGTTGCTAGAGGTTACTGCACATCGTTACCACTCACCCATTGGTTGCTAGAGGTTACTGCACATCCTTGCAGCTCACCCTTTGGTTGCTAGAGGTGATTGCTTATCCTTACCGCTCACTGATTGGTTGCTTTAGGTTACTGCACACCATTACTGCTCACACATTGGTTGCTAGGGGTTACTGCACATCATTACCGCTCACACATTGGTTGCTAGAGGTTACTGCACATCATTGCCGCTCATCCATTGGTTGCTAGATGTTACTGAACATCATTACCGCTCACTGGTTGCTATAGTTTACTGCACATCATTACCGCTCACTCAGTTGCTAGAGGTTATTGCACATCATTACCACTCACTGATTGGTTGCTAGAGGTTACTGCACACCATTATTGCTCACCCATTGGTTGCTAGAGGTTACTGCACACCATAACCACTCACTGTTTGGTTGCTATAGGTTACTGCACATTATTACTACTCACTGATTGGTTGCAATAGGCTACTACTTATTATTATCGCTCACTGTAATGGGGAACCACCAATACACGACCAGCCCCCATGCCCCACATTGGAATACCAAGATGTAATTTAGATGGCAGTTTTTGTTACTATCACTGATAGTTGGGGGCAGGGTGATAGGATGCCAGCAGTGGGGTAAAGGAGGGATGAGGATGATGAAGATGATGACAAGAGGTCAGAAAGAAAGCGACAGTGGGGTAAGGGGGGGGGGGGGTGGTGACATCTCTAGTAGACAGGACTCTCCTGACTAACTATTTGTTTTTTCGGGGGCGTGATGATGACAGGGGGTGGGGTTGTAAGAAGCTGGCAGTGGGGAAAAGGGGGGGTGATTACAGGGGGTGGGGGGTTTGTGGCTGGCAATGGGGTGCAGGGGATGGGGTGGTAGGAAGCTGGCAATGGGGTTCAGGGGGAATGTTAAAGACTGTGGGTGGGGTGGTAGGAAGCTGGCAGTGGGGTACAAGGGGGTGATGATGATGACAGGGGGTGGGGTGGTAGAAAGCTGACAGTTGGGTACAGGGGGATAATGATGATGACAAGGGGTGGGGTGGTAGTAAGCTGGCAGTGTGATACTAAGGAGCATAGGAGAGGGAGAAGAGCCAGGCCGGGGGGGGGGGGGGGACATGGGCCACCTACTAACACTGGAACCTCTCACGCTGCTCGAAAAACTAGTTGCGGCAAGTGCGGGCTCAAGGGACAGCTGCTTTAGGCCTCACAAAAATAATTGGGCCTGGAGCTGCCCCTTTTGTCATGTGAGAGACTAGGAGAAAAGGATTCTCTCTCCAATATTAAAGCGAATGTGTAAAAAAGTGATTTTTTGGGGGGGAATTCACATTATTTATTATCAATTTGCACCACTGCCTAGGTTTAGGGGTTTTAGAAAACACAGAACATTGCACTGCCCTATTAAAGTGAAATTTTTGGGGAGATTAAAAAATGCTCATAAATTATTCTTATTATTATTATACACGATTTATATAGCGCCAACAGTTTACGCAGCGCTTTACAATGTATAGGGGGGACAACACAATTACAGTACAATACAAAAGGTACAGGAGGGCCCGGCTCATAGAGCTTACATTCTAAAGGGAGGGGGTGGTGGTACAAAAGGTAATAGCTGCAGAGAATGATTTGATTTGATGGGGGGGGGTGCTCATAAATTATTATTATTATTTTATTACAAATTATTGTTATTTTTTGTATCATCTTGGGGGCAGTATTGAAAGAGTTATTTTCTATATGAAATATGCACGGTCATGCGGACGATTACAAGCAAAATAAGGGGCTCTATGTGCAACTTTTTACTTTTTAACATTTTTAAAGCGGAGGTCCACCCTAAAGTGGACCTTCCGCTCATCGGAACCCTCCCCCCCTCCGGTGCCACAATCGGCACCTTTCAGGGGGGAGGGGGGTGCAGTTACCTGGATAATCCAGGTAACTGCACCCACTACCGGGATAGCTCTATGCGGAAAGGGGCGTAACTTACGCCCCTTTCCACAAGTGCCCCGCTGCCTGCTGGGAAACACACAGATCCCAGAGGCAGCGGGGAGCGTCCTTATTGCGCAGCGCAATTCGAGCATGCGCAGTAGGGAACCGGGAAATGAAGCCGAGAGGCTCCATTTCCTGATTCCCATACCCAAGATGGCGGCGGCAGGACCCGACAGACGACCTAGAGATCGGCTTCGGGTGCCGACATCGCGGGCGCGCTGGACAGGTAAGTGTCACTATTTTAAAAGTCAGCAGCTGCAGTATTTGTAGCTGCTGGCTTTTAAAAAAAAAAAAAAAACGCGGAGTCCCGGTGGACTCCCGCTTTAATGAATACGGTAAATTTGCCTAGTAAAATAAGGGGTGGGGGGGGGTTTTGGTTAAAGAAATAAAGATTTTTGTATTTTCTTTTGCATATTTCTAAAAAGTCCCAAATTAATATTGTATGTGAAAGCAAGTTTCCTTCAGATAATCAATATCTCCCCACTTTTCCTCTTTGATACTTAACAAAGTATTAGGCATTCAGAAGGAATATAGGGAGATATTTACCTCCCACATATAGAAAATAGCAATAAAACCTCTACTTCCAGTATTTTTCTTCAGACTATTTCCTTGTCAAGTTAAATTTCTCCAGAATGCTATTTATTATTGAATATTGAAATCTGCACACCCACAATAAGGTAATGAATGAGTCCCACCCACAGGCCAGCGTCACCTATAGAGTTCTATGAACATATCCTGATTACTGAAGATTCCTGTGGTTACTGTCCAGGACCAGGTAAGTCAATAACTCTATTCTATACTATTCTATACCTGCCAAGCTACACGGCCTAATTATAACTGTAGACTGTTGTAAAGGAAAAGAAAAACATTTGAACATTTTTTTTTTTTTTTTTGCATTTACATTAAATGTTGATTTTTGCAGCATTATAAAATAAAAACTCAGTTTAGCGAGGGGGGGAGAGGGGGGTCATGTAGAACTGCATGCACGAGGACAGGTTAAGTAATCTATTAATTCTTGAGAAAAGAGGAAATCCATAGGGGAAATAATCACATATAGTAAACTCAGCACTCAGTAATCTAAAGGCACTGTAGAAAGAAAGGGCATGTGGAAAGGATTCTTTACTGTAAGAGCTGTGCATTAAGTATTAATTGCCTCTAATATGAAGAGATGTTGTTACATATTATAAGGCCCCATTCACACCTGAGTGATTATCTGCTTGAAGCTCAAAAACGCTGGAGGAGATAAAAAATCAATAATTCTCGATGGAGACGGTTCACATCTCCACTCCGAGTCACCTGAAGCCATTGGCGCACTTTTTGCACAAGAGATACCATTGTGGAATGATCCTAGAAGTTGTCGCTTTTGGAGATCTTTATGGGGATTTTTTTTTTCTGGGGGGTGTTTTGTATACTATCGGTGTGGCCATATTGCATTTTACAGAAAATTACAGAGGCTGCTGAGGAGGAAAGATCACCTTTGAAAACATTGAATTACAATATGACTTGTGTAGTAATTATAAATACTATATATTTATTATTATTATTATTTTTTTTTTGCTATCCCCCCACAAAAGTGGAGTTACCCTTTAAGGTTTTGAGGTAGGATATTTTAAATATCTCTTTTTCTCTTGAATTTAATAGAAGACACTGATGTGGGGGTGGGGGGGGGGGTTTGTATTAAAATTTCACTCCACAAATTGCAAGCCAAGCACAATTGACCTCAGTAGGTGAGTTTGACAGGAGGTGCCGCCCGTCAGACCCTGCAAGCCCAGGAAAAAAAAGCTGTGGCCACAAACCAAAGCATCGTCATGGCTGCAGCATGTGCGCAGAGTTTAGGTGGAGCAACTGAAGAGTACAGTAAAACTGAGGCTCGGTTGTCTGTTTTCATCCCCCCATCCCCCCTCCTCTGTTGCCCCCCCCCCCTTTCCTTGTTACCACCCGTGTGAAAAATGCTAAATATGCTGTTATTGCAATTAGGGCCTCAATACAAATGTGAGATCTTCATCTGTTGATATTTTTGGGCATTTTTAAGTCTTGGATTTATACTGTCCTCTGTGAGCTTGTTGGCGAGGTCCCCCCTCCCCCACTTCCTATTGTCTATGGGTGGGTAATGCCACCCCCCTGACAAGCATGATGCGGCTGGGAAAGTTCCCCGGCACGGTGCAGACAGAGAGAAGAACCGAATCAAATTCCTTGTGTCTAATATATTTTTATTGTAGCATTTATGCCGAGCTTTCTAATGATGTGTCCTTGGTGAGATGAGGGTTCATTTATGATGCTGGATAATGATCCACCCGGTGTTACTCTTTCACCGTACAAAGTCCTATGGGAGATTGAGTGGTGCACAAAAGTACGACCCCAAATGTATGAGTGTGAGTGAGTGTACGCTCCGTGTGGTGGCTGCATTCATTTTATTTTTTGAAGCTACCATAAGTAGTGATGGACGAACTTCCGATGGGACGTTTCGCGAACGCGGACCGCGAACGCGGCCGATAGTTCGCGAAACGGAAAGTTCGCGGCGGGCCCCATTGACTTCAATGGGAGGCGAACTTCGCAAACCTTTAGGTCAAATTTGCAGCCACAAAATAATTATTAGCTGGGCAAACATAGTCCCACCACATGGCCAATGACATAATACATGTATGAGGTGAATTTGGGATCGATAACTACAAGCATTCTTTTTTTATATGGGAAATTGTTCTGACAATTCAGGACTGTGGAGCGCATGAAGGCAATGGAGGAGACGGAAGGTCAGGGACCAGGGTAGGCAAAGAAGAGGGTGCAGGAGATGATCACCAGCAGCGTGACATACAGCAATGACACAGCAACACCGTGATAGAGAGCACTGACATCAGCAGCGTGACATAAATCACTCACAGCAGCACCGTGGTAGAGAGCACTGACATCAGAAGCGTGACATACAGCACTGACATCAGCACCGTGATATACAGCACTGACAGCAGCACCGTGATAGAGAGCACTGACATCAGCACCGTGATATACAGCACTGACAGCAGCACCGTGATAGAGAGCACTGACAGCAGCAGCGTGACATCAAGCACTCACACCAGCACCGTGATATACAGCACTGACAGCAGCACCGTGATAGAGAGCACTGACATCAGAAGCGTGACATTAAGCACTGACATCAGCACCGTGATATACAGCACTTACAGCAGCACCGTGATAGAGAGCACTGACATCAGAAGCGTGACATTAAGCACTGACATCAGCACCGTGATATACAGCACTGACAGCAGCACCGTGATAGAGAGCACTGACATCAGAAGCGTGACAATAAGCACTGACATCAGCACCGTGATATACAGCACTGACAGCAGCATCGTGATATACAGCACTGACAGCAGCAGCGTGACATTAAGCACTCACACCAGCACCGTGATATACAGCACTGACAGCAGCACCGTGATAGAGAGCACTGACATCAGAAGCGTGACATTAAGCACTGACATCAGCACCGTGATATACAGCACTGACAGCAGCAGCGTGACATTAAGCACTCACACCAGCACCGTGATATACAGCACTGACAGCAGACCGTAAGCAGCCCCAGGAGGAAGTCAGCACAGCACAGGGATGGTGTCATCCCCTCATAATAAGAACCCCCAGGAGGAAGTCAGCACAGCACAGGGATGGTGTGATCCCCTCATAATAAGAACCCCCAGGAGTAAGTCAGCACAGGACAGGGATGGTGTGATCCCTTCATAATAAGCAGGCCCAGGAGTAAATCAGCACAGGACAGGGATGGTGTGATCCCCTCATAATAAGAACCCCCAGGAGGAAGTCAGCACAGCACAGGGATGGTGTGATCCCCTCATAATAAGAACCCCCAGGAGAAAGTCAGCACAGCACAGGGATGGTGTGATCCCCTCATAAGCAGCCCCAGTAGAAATATGACACCGCTCAACCTCTTCAAAGAGGAGGGTAGGGGCATATAGTACGGTGTGCTTTTTTGGGACAAGGAAGTGAGCCAAATGAAGAAAGAAGGTCTGTGTGCTTGATTAAAAAAAATTGTTTATAGACATATACATGGTCTACTGGTCACATGTGTTGAATTCCTCCGAGATCCATGCCTCATTCATTTTTAGAAATGTGAGGTAGTTAACACTGTCGTGAGCTAGGCGAGTACGCTTATCGGTCACGATCCCCCCTGCTGCGCTGAACGTCCTTTCGGACAGGACACTGGATGAGGGGCAAGCCAACAGTTCGATTGCAAATGTCGATGGGTCGGCTGAAAGAATGACCTCATATCCGAAGTCACCAACACATCTTCAAACCGGCCTCTTCTTGCAGGCGCTGTTGGATTGGTATCCGCAACTCCTTCTCTGGGAGTGTGAATTGCTCCTCTGCCAGCACTCGCAAAAGCAGAATGCAGCATTTCTCGAAGCAAGGCCTGGAAGTGCTGCATTCTGACAGCCCTCTGCGACGGCGGTAACATTTCCGCCATTTTGTGTTTGTACCGGGGGTCTAAGTACGTTGCCACCCAGTACTGGTCCTTGACCCTTATGCTTTTTATACGGGGGTCCCTATTAAAACACTGGAGCATGAAGGCCCCCATTTGCACTAAAGTGGAAGCGGTGTGGTGGCCTGGCTCCTGCTCATCATCCAGGATAATGTCGTCCTCTTCATTCTCCTCTCCCCATCCACACACAACAGGGATCCCAGAAAGGTTTAAAGCATGCTCTTCTTGCTTCGCCTCATCCGCCCCGGCACCATCCTCCTCTGACTCCTCATCAGACTCCTGTTGTTGACTTGTCTCAGATAGAGTAGCCCCCCCTGGGAATTCATCCAGCATTGCGACTTCCTCATCTTCCCGCTCCTGCTCCTCCACAGCTTGATCAATGACACGACGCAATGCACGCTCCATAAAGAAGGCATAAGGTACCATGTCACTGATGGCGCCATGGCTGCGACTGACCAGTTTGGTGATCTCCTCAAATGGCCGCAGAAGTCTGCATGCGTCGCGCATGAGCAGCCACTGGCGCTGTTAACTGCACGTTTCTGCTGGAGCAGCCTATCAAGCATATAGAAGGTTGAGTTCCATCGCGTCGGGCAATCGCAAATAAGACGTCTGACCGGCAGATGGTGTCGCCGCTGAATGTCAGCAAGGCGAGCCATGGCCGTGTAAGATCTTCTGAAATGGGCCGAGATTTTCCTTGCCTGCCGCAAGATGTCCTGGACCCCAGGGTATTTGACAAGGAATCGCTGCACGACCAAGTTTAAGACGTGTGCCATGCATGGCACGTGCGTGATTTTGCCCTGTTTCAATGCGCTAAGCAGATTGGCACCGTTGTCACACACCACTTTACCAACTGTCAAATTGAGCGGTGTTAGCCACTGATCTGCCTGTGAACGCAAAGCTGAAAGGAGTGCCGGGCCAGTGTGGCTCTTGGCTTCCAGGCACAACAGACGCAGCACGGCATGGCAACATCTCACCTGGCATGTGGAATAGGTTCTGGGGAGCTTGGGCGGTGCAGCGGAAGAGACGCTAGCAGCGGAAAAGGAGGAGGCAGCTGAGGAGGAGAGGGAGGAGGATGGAGTAGGAGGAGGAGGAGAAGAAGAGTCAGGCCTGCATGCAATCCGTGGCGGTAAAACCAAATCTACGCGGGTGCCACGGGTTACATGCTTGACGGCCGTCAGAGGGTTCACCCAGTGGGCAGTAAAAGTGATATACCTTCCTTGCCCGTGTTTGCTAGACCACGTGTCTGTGGTCAGATGTATCTTGGCACCGACACTGTGTGCCAGAGATACATTCACTTGCCGCTGAACATGGCCATATAGCTCTGGGATGCCCTTCTCTGTGAAATACTTCCTTCCTGGGACCTTCCATTGTGGAGTTCCAATGGCCACAAATTTGCAAAAGGCCTCCGAGTCCACCAGTTTATATGGCAGTAGTTGGCGGGCTATGAGTTCTGACAAGCCAGCCATCAATCGTTGGGCAAGAGGGTTCTCCGGCGTCATAATTTTTTTACGCTCGAACATTAGGCCCACGGAAGCCTGCCTTTTTGCAGAAAAACGTGAGCTTGGCGTGATGGAAGGTGGAGTGGAGGACAATTGTGAGGAGAGAGGAGAAGGAGAAGTAGAAGACGAGGCTGGACGGTGAGAGCCTGCAGTGTGGCTTTGTGTGTTCCGTTGCTCCCACTCGGCTCGGTGATGGCTGCCCATGTGCCTTCTTAAGGCAGTCGTTCCTAGGTGAGTGTTGGGCTTACCGCGACTAATGCGTTGACTGCAAAGATTGCAGATGGCAATGCTATTGTCAGCAGCGGACACGTTAAAAAAAGCCCACACTGCGGAGCCATGTGCCGGTGTCCTGGGAGCGCCAGATGTGACCGTACATGGTCGATGACTCGCTCCTGATACATTTGCAGTCTGCTTTGTCCCTCCTGTGCAATGTAAGTTATTCCTGCTTCTCCTCCCTATCTGCTGGTCCATATCTCCCTCTGAACTCCCCTCCTCTTCCTCTCTTGTGGGCATCCACGTGACATCACTAGACACGTCATCATCAACGTCACCTTCCCTACCACTATAAGTAGAGATCTCGGAGTAGGCAGCAACACCGGGGACCAACCTCCTCCTTGGGCTGATCTGGGTACTGTTATCAGACTGCTGAGTAGCGGTTGTTGCTACCTCCTCTTCCTGATCCAATACCAAGAGTGGCTGCGCATTAGAAATGTCCTCTTGATATGGATCGGAAAATAATTCCTGTGACTCAAGCGGAAGGTATGTGGTGGTGGTGGTGTTGTTGGTGGTAGTGTCTTTGGGGGTGCACATAGCAGAGAGTGAAGAAGAGGGTGCAGATCGAGAGGATGAGGAGGGTGCAGAAGAGTAAGGCTGAGTGAGCCACTCAACCAAGTCTGGTGCGTCCTTTAAAGTAATTGAACGCACCTTCTGCAACTTCCCACTTTGGCTCAAGGCTGTTGCTCCTGCCCTACCCCTACCACCCCTGCGGAAGGGCCTGCCTCTTCCTCTGCCTGTCATTTTTTAAATCACCCTGTGACAAAACTCTTAGTCCCTATACTGATAAAGGACTGCTGCAGTATAGGGCAGCGGTCAGCAGTGGTGCACGTCAACCCTATCTATTGTGGACCGATACCAGTCCTTACAGAACGGCAGACTGTACCTCACTCAACCCTATGTACTGTAGCACCCTTCACCAAGTTACCAGTCCTTATAAGGACCTTTGTGGACCAAGTAGGTTGTGTGTGACTGAATAGCAGACTGTACGTCAGTCCCTATACCAATGAAGGACTGCTGCAGTATAGGGCAGCGGTCAGCAGTGGTGCACCTCAACCCTATGTATTGTGGACCGATAGCGGTCCTTACAGAACAGCAGACTGTACCTCACTCAACCCTATGTACTGTAGCACCCTTCACCAAGTTACCAGTCCTTATAAGGACCTTTGTGGACCAAGTAGGTTGTGTGTGACTGAATAGCAGACTGTATGTCAGTCCCTATACCAATGAAGGACTGCTGCAGTATAGGGCAGCGGTCAGCAGTGGTGCACGTCAACCCTATCTATTGTGGACCGATACCAGTCCTTACAGAACGGCAGACTGTACCTCACTCAACCCTATGTACTGTAGCACCCTTCACCAAGTTACCAGTCCTTATAAGGACCTTTGTGGACCAAGTAGGTTGTGTGTGACTGAATAGCAGACTGTACATCAGTCCCTATACTGCCGAAGGACTGCTGCAGTATAGGGCAGCGGTCAGCAGTGGTGCACGTCAACCCTATCTATTGTGGACCGATACCTGTCCTTACAGAAAGGCAGACTGTACCTCACTCAACCCTATGTACTGTAGCACCCTTCACCAAGTTACCAGTCCTTATAAGGACCTTTGTGGACCAAGTAGGTTGTGTGTGACTGAATAGCAGACTGTACGTCAGTCCCTATACCAATGAAGGACTGCTGCAGTATAGGGCAGCGGTCAGCAGTGGTGCACGTCAACCCTATCTATTGTGGACCGATACCAGTCCTTACAGAACGGCAGACTGTACCTCACTCAACCCTATGTACTGTAGCACCCTAGACAGACCAAGTTACCAGTCCTGATAAAGAGCTTTGTGGAACAAGTGAGTTGTGAATGATTAGCAGACTGCAGCAGAAGGGCAGCAGTCAAGTATAATATTCTTTCTATATTTGGAAGAAAGAATATTATACGTGTACAAGCCTATTACCGTACCACTGATACCAGTCCTGAAAAGAACCTTTGTGGAACTAATAGTAACAGCAACTCTTTAAACTGACCCTCACTGCCTGACACACTGCTTCCTTCCTGTCCCTATACAAACTGGCAAAACAGAGTAGACTGGAACAATTACTGGTCACTCGAATAGAACTTTTGTGGACCTGATAGTAACAGCTAATGATGATGATGATGATGATGATGATGATGATGACTAATCTGGCTGTCCCTAAAATAGCAGCAGACACAGCGCTCTGTCCCTTTCTCTAAACTGACAAAAGACACTCAGGCTGCTGCAAGAATCAGTAGCACAGCAAACCTATATACACCTAACACCTATACCAGTCCTGAAAAGAACTTTTGTGTACCAAATAGCTAGCGATTTATCTCTCCCTACTCCACACAGCAACCTTTCCCTATAGTGACAGAAGAAAGAATGTAAAATGGCCGCCGGATCGGGTGTATTTATAGGTTAGGGGGAATGTCCAAGTGTCCATGTGCTGTCATGTCTCAATTGGCTGTCCTGTACCCCATGATGGATGTGTCATCAGGTCAAAGTTCTTTTACACAGTAAAAACACTGAAGTCCGCCAGGCGAACGGCGGCAATAGTCCGCCGATCGGGTGAATCGCGAACAGCCGAAATTCGCCGCGAAACGACCGCCGGGCGAACTGTTCGGCCATCACTAACCATAAGTACATTTTCTGTAAGTACATGAAAAAAACCTCTGCGACACCCCACCCAGCACAAATCCCCCCTCCCAGCACAAATCCCTCCTCCCAGAACAAATACCCCCTCCCAGCACAAATCCCTCCTCCCAGAACAAATACCCCCTCCCACCACAAATCCCTCCTCCCAGCACAAATCCCCTTTCTGGCTAAAATCCCCCCTTCTAGCACAAATCCTCCCTCCCAGCATAAATCCTACCTCCCAGCACAAATACTTTGGCCCAGTGCATACTCCCCTTGTAGCCTACTACTAGTCCTACCTCCCAGCAGAAATCGCTTTTCTAGCACAAATCTTCACTCCCAGCACAAGTCCTCCCTCCGAGTACAAATCCCCCCTCTCAGCACAAATTACCTTTCTAGCACATGTCCTCCCTCCTAGCACAAATCCCCCTTCTGGCACAAATACCCCCTCCAAGCACAAATCCTCCTTCTGGCACAAATCCCCCCTCCGAGCACAAATCCCCCTTCTGGCACAAATCCCCCCTCTGAGCACAAATCCCCCTTCTGGCACAAATCCCCCCTCCAAGCACAAATCCCCCTTCTGGCACAAATCCCCCCTCCGAGCACAAATCCCCCTTCTGGCACAAATCCAAATCAAATCTTCCAGCACTAATCCCCTTCCTGGCAAAAATCCCCCTCCCAGCATAAACCCCCCTTCTAGCAGAAATCCAAATGTGCAAATCCTTCCTACCGGCAGAAATCTCCCTTTCACAACACCCCCCCCCCCCCCCCCCAGTACAAGTACAAATCCTCCTACCACCCAAACCCTCCCCCCACCCCTCCTTCCCCAGCATCACTCCTCCCAGCATAAATCCACTCCCAGCTTAAATCTTTCTTAACTGTTCCCATGCCAGTGTCCCCCCCCCCCCCCTGTAAAACACTTACCTTAATCCTCTATCAATCCCGTAATGTGCCCACCTTCAGTTCCATTCTTTCCCCTTTGTGCTCACAAACTTATTTGAGAACAAGAGTCATTGACTTCTGCTGCTGTCAGTCAAATCCTGTGCAGAGGGAGAGGGGGCGGAGGCAAGCCACACAGTGTGTGTCTATGGATGCACGCAACCTGACTTGGGAGTGTGCCCACACAAGTGCCCCCATAAGCAAGCTGCTTGTTATGAGGGCAATCAGAGTAGAGTCAGAGCATACTGCAGCAGAGGGGCACCCCAGAAAAGGAGGTTTGGGGCCACTCTGTGCAAAAGCATTGCACACAGCAGGTATGTTGTATACCATTTGGTATCTATACCAGCCTTTACAACCACTTTAAGAACTACCTGAATCTGTAGCACATGTCGGGCAGTAGGGGTTTTTGAATCTGGTGCAAGTCATTTTAAAGAGCTAAACCATGATAAAACTCTTGGTAGCACTTTATTGAATTACCCCAAATAAGTATATCAGTTCTAAATACCCACAACTTGTCAGGGCGAAAACTAGGAAAGGGAGGGGCAGGGGGGCATGTACCCCGGGGTCCAACATGGAAAGAGTCATCCTATTAAAGATCCACTTCTTGACTCACTTCCTCTTTCCTGGTGGCACCCCTCCTAATCCAATATGGAAGTGAGGCTTGCAATCGCCTCTTTCAAGCCTCACCTACATGCTGATGGTTTAGGCCTTCACGCTACGTACACAGAGTGTTTTTAGATATTTTTGTCAGATGTTACTATGGGATACTGACGTATAATTACAAGAATTTCATAAGTGTCAAAGGCTTCTATTGCCAATTACATGAAGTTTATGCAAAGAGTCAGTGGTGACCTTTCTTTTTCAAGACCTCTGAAATTCTCCCCAACATGCTGTCAATCAACTTTTGGACCACATCCTGACCCATGGCCACCCATTCTTGCATAATCAATGCTTGGAGTTTGGCAGAATTTGTGTGTGTGTGTGGGGGGGGGGGTGTTTATGTTCTTGAGGATTGACCGCAAGTTCTCAATGGTCTAGGGAGTTTCCTGGCCATGGACCCAAAATGTAGATGTTTTGTTCCCCAAGACCCTTAGTTATCACTTTTGCCTTATGGGGAGGTGCTCCATCATGCTGGGAAAGGCATTGTTCCTCACCAAACTGTTTTTGGATGGTTGGGAGAAGTTGCTCTCGGAGGAGGTTTTTGTACCGTTCTTTACTCATGGCGGTGTTCTAAGGCAAAATTGTGAGTGAGCCTACTACCTTGGCTGAGAAGACACCCCACACATGAATGGTCTCAGGATGCTTTACTGTTGGCATGACACAGGACTGATGGTAGCGCTCACCTTTTATTCTCCAGACAAGGTTTTCTCCAGATGCCCCAAACAATCGGAAAGGGGATTCATCAGAGAAAATGACTTTCCCCCAGTCCTCAGCATTCCTATTCCTGTACCTTTTGCAGAATATCAGTCTGTCTCTGATGTTTTTCCTGTTGAGAAGTGGCTTCTTTGCTGTCCTTCTTGACACCAGACCATCCTCCAAAAGTCTTCTCCTCACTGTGTGTGCCGATGTCCTCAGACTGGCCTGCTGCCATTCCTGAGCAAGCTCTCCACTGGTGGTGCCCCCCGATTCCGCAGCTGAATTATCTGTAGGAGACGGTCCTGGACTTTCTTGGGAGCTCTGAAGCCTTCTTCACAAATGCAATGGAAATGTTTTTTTTTATGGGATTAAGTTAATTTTCATGGCAAAGAGGGACTTTGCAATGAATTGCAACTCATCTGATCGCTCTTCATAATGTTCTGGAGTATATGCAAATTGCAAATTGCCATCATAAACACAGAGGCAGCAGACTTTATGAAAATTTATATTTGTGTCATTCTCAAAACGTTTGGCTGTACAATAACGAGAATATGCAATGACCACAGTATTAAAAATAGACTTCTTGAGCCTTGTATATAAAATTCCTCATGTCACACCATTTAGAAGAGTGTGTGCTGGTGTTGATTGATAAACAGGTCAGTAACCAGCAGTAATAATACAATCTCATAAACATCCAACAAACTGGTAATCAATGCAATATTGGATCCCAATGGGCAAGGATCACTCAACAGGGATTTGTCCAAAGATAAGGGGCAGAAGTCAAGTCAGTTGGATGTAATCAGAAGAAATCAAAAGTAATCAGCAGAAGAAATGTACATAAATTGCTAAACAAATCTCATCCCGTGAACCAAAAAATAATGATAGAATTATAATTTCCGGATTAAAAACCACAATTTTAATTTCGCTGGCTTTTTTATACAATTTATGATGTGAGTATGGGATGATTTTACAATATTGTGGATACTAGTCAATAAACGCTGTATCTAAAAATGTCAAATTATATTGTAGATACACTATACCCGCCCTACCCCTGAAGAAGGGATTTCTGAAGCACAATAGGTCTGTCCTGGTCTGGGGAGAGCGTTGACAATTATAACATCCTGGATAAATTACCCCCCAACTATGGACTGTTGGGTATTTTTTCAATATATGATATATCTACATACTGGCAACATGCCAGCCAAGATGGAATTTTAATTTTTACTGTTTTATAGTTGGTTATGAATAAAGTTGTTGTACAATTTTTATTACATATCTTGTTTATGATTTAAGCATATTGCCCTCAAAGTCCCATGGGCAATATATATTGTAATTTGTATTGGAGTAGGGATGGTGGTAATAAACATTCCAGGAATTATTGCTTTGGGCTCCTTTTTCGGTCAGGTTATCAAAAAATGCAAATACTATCATTATTTATTGGTTAATGGAACGAGGTTTGTGTACACATGACCGGACTTTCCAGCAGACTAGGTCCGACAGTCTTCCCGACAGACTTTCAGCGGAGTTCCGACTGACTTTCTGAATAGACTTGCACACACATGACCGGACTTTCCGGCAGACTAGGTCCAACTGTCTATCCGACGGACTTTCGGCGGATTTCCGACGGACTTTCTGAACAAACAGACTTGCACACACATGGCCGGACTTTCCGGCAGACTAGGTCCGATGGTCTTCCCGATGGACTTTCAACGGGGTTACGACATCCAAGTGAACGGACTTGCCCACACACAGAATAAAGTCTGTTCATTTTGAACGTGATGAGTTATGACGGGATTAGAAAAGGAAGTCAATCTCGCTGCTTTTATCGCCGTGATTGACACCTTGTGAGCCCTGTCGCCTTGTATGGATTTTAAGGGGAACCCCCTGCGCCAAAAAAACAGCATGGGGATCCCCCTAAGGTCCATACCAGACCCTTATCCGTGCACGCAGCTGGCTGGTCAGGAAAGAGGGTGGGGACGAGCGAGCGCCCCCCCCCCCCCCTCCTGAACCTTACCAGGCCCTCAACATGGGGGTGGGTGCTTTGGGGAAGGGGGGGCGCCCTGTGGGCCCCCCACCCCAAAGCACTTTGTCCCCATGTTGATGAGAACAAGGGCCTCTTCCCAACAGCCCTGGCCGTTGGTTGTCGGGGTCTGCGGGCGGGGGGCTTATCGGAATCCGGGAGGTAGTGAATCACTCAATAGTAAGTGGATTCAAACAGGTGTTTTGCCCTCCCAGTTAGCGTAGGTAAATTCAGGGCTGGACTGGGACAAAAATTTGGCCCTGGACTTCATCCAAATTGGCCCTCTTTTGTCTCCATCAGCACCCAACTTACATCAGCCTGGTCCCCAGCAGCGTCTCCCTTAGATCAGAGTGTCCTCATCAGCACCCCCTTACATCAGAGTGGTCCCCATCAGCATCCCCTTCACATCAGAGTGGCCCCATCAGCACCCCCTTACATCAGAGTGGCCCCACCAGCACCCCTTTACATCAGAGTGGTCCCCATCAGCACCCCTTTACATCAGAGTGGTCCCCATCAGCACCCCCTTCACATCAGAGTGGTCCCCATCAGCACCCCTTTAAACCAGAGTGGTCCCCATCAGCACCCCTTTACATCAGAGTGGTCCCCATCAGCGCCCCTTCACATCAGAGTGGTCCCCATCAGCACCCCCTTACATAAGAGTGGTTCCCCATTAGCACCCCCTTAAATAAGAGTGGTCCCCATCAGCACCCCCTTACATCAGAGTGGTCCCTAACAGTGTCAACTTACATCAGGCATCACCCCTCTTCTTCCCATCCCACGTGTTCTCACAGCTCTCCAGAATGAAGGCAGCTTCTCTTCCTCTCTCCAGTCATATGATAAGTGACAAGTGATAAGGGGAGAGAGAAAGGAAAGCCTTAAGGCTGTCTATCTCCCCAGGTTGAAGGGAGCAGAAAGCCTAATCCTCACTCCAGCAAGTGTCTGCAGCTGCTCCTTGGTGATAGGAATGAAATAGTGATCATTCCTATAAGTGAGGTCCAGGACTGCACCTGACTGGCCCACTGAGCCATCGGCCCACCGGGAAACTCCCGGTACTCCCAAAGGCCAGTACATGCCTGGGTAAATTTAGTTTAGCTTCTCTGTAATCAATGGAACAGGGATTGATTCTTACAGCCTTCTCAGTGTTTCCCAGGCTACTGATCTGATTGCTTGCCTTTCTATTCTAGAGAATGCTAGAATTACATTGGGAGGAAGAATTAGCGAGCATCTTGAATATTTATGGGGAGCCAGACAGTCCCTGGAGAGGTGAGTCCAGTAGGTGGCTGGAAGACCATAAACAGCCTGAAGCCTGGAGCAGAAGTTCTTGGGTCCAGTCCTGCTGGAGGAAACCCCTGTAGAGTTGGCACCCAGGAGACATTGAGGTCCAAACTGAAGCTTTAGCTGGAGGGCCTACTCGCAGAATCTAGTCTTGGATTTGTTTGGGTCTGGAGAAGCTCACTGGAGATTGGCAGGCAGTGGAGGCTGGTGTTTTTTTCTTTTGGGGGGGCAGCAAACAATCCATCTGAAGCTACCCCCCCAGTCGATGGAACCCCCGGTCCTTCAGTCAGTCAAGGCCCCTTGCACATACCCCATCTCGCAGGCAGCATGGCGGGCGGCGCTGGCTTCTCTCAGGGCTGCGGGCTGCTTGTTGGCTCGGTTCTGTCATGGTTCTGTCATGGAATGTTCGTGGCCTTAATTCAAAATTTAAGACAACATTGTTATTTAAACTTGTCTTCCACATATAGTGTTACTTCAAGAAACTCACCTTATGGGGAGCAAGCTTTTGACACCATTTAGAAGATTGTGTGCTGGTGTTGATCTGTAAACAGATGAGTAACCAGCAGTAATAATCCAGTCTCATGAACATCCTACAAACTGGTAATCAATGCATTATTGGATCCCAATGGGCAAGGATCACTCAACAGGGATTTTTCCAAAGATAAGGGGCAGAGGTCAAGTCAGTTGGATGTAATCAGAAGAAATCAAAAGTAATCAGCAGAAGAAATGTACATAAATTGCTAAAAAAATCTCATCCCATGAACCAAAAAATAATGATAGAATTATAATTTCCGGATTAAAAACCACAATTTTAATTTGGCTGGCCTTTTTATACAATTTATGATGTGAGTATGGGATGATTTTACAATATGGCGGATACTAGTCAATAAACGCTGTATCTAAAAATGTCAAATTATATTGTAGATACACTATACCTGCCCTACCCCTGGAGAAGGAATTTCCGAAGCACAATAGGTCTGTCCTGGTCTGAGGAGAGTGTTGACAATTATAACATCCTGGATAAATTACCCCCCAACTATGGACTGTTGGGTATTTTTTCAATATATAATATATCTACATACTGGCAACATGCCAGCCAAGATGGAATTTTACGTTTTACTGTTTTATAGTTGGTTATGAATAAAGTTGTAACAATTTTTATTACATATCTTGTTTATGATTTATGCATATTGCCCTCAAAGTCCCATGGGCAATATATATTGTAATTTGTATTGGAGTAGGGATGGTGGTAATAAACATTCCAGGAATTATTGCTTTGGGCTCCTTTTTCGGTCAGGTTATCCAAAAACACAAATACTATCATTATTTATTGGTTAATGGAATGAGGTTTGTTTAACGACCTATGTACATTTCTTCTGGTTGTTGGGACGATTAGTATTTGAATCATACTGATGTTACCCATACCTGTTATATTTTAGATATTCGTGTTGCAAACTGTTGGAGCTATATAAATCTTGTATTATAATAATAATGATAATATTATACAAATACTTGTTGAGTGTGCCTTCCACATTAGAATCCAATATTGCATGTATTCTTAGTTTGTTGGATGTATACGAGGTTTTCAATATGTATTTTCAATATGAAGCCAAGATGACATGACCTTAAACTAGCAGGAGGAAAGTTCTAAACTAATCTTATGCCGTGTACACACGACCAGACTTTCCAGCAGACTAGGTCCGACTGTCTTCCCGACGGACTTTCGGCAGATTTCCGACTGACTTTCCGAACGAACGGACTTGCACACACATGACTGGACTTTCCGGCAGACTAGGTCCGATGGTCTTCCTGATGGACTTTTGACGGGGTTACGACAGACTTCCAAATGAATGGACTTGCCCACACACAGACTAAAGTCTGTTCATTTTGAATGTGATGAGTTATAACGGGACTAGAAAAAGAAGTCAATCTCGCCGCTTTTATCGGCGAGATTGAGACCTTGCGAGCCCTGTTGCCTGGTATGGATTTTAAGAGGAGCCCCCTACGCCGAAAAAACTGCGTGGGGGTCCCCCCAAGGTCCATACTAGACCCTTATCCGAACACGCAGCCCAGCAGGCCAGGAAAGGGGGTGGGGATGAGCGAGCGCTCCCCCCCCCGGAAACCGTACCAGGCCGCATGCCCTCAACACCTGCGGGCCCCCCACCCCAAAGCACCTTGTCCCCATGTTGATGAGGACAAGGGCCTCTTCCCGACAGCCCTGGCCGTTGGTTGTCGGGGTCTGTGGGCGGGGGGCTTGTCAGAATCCAGGAGGTAGTGAATCACTCAATAGTAAGTGGATTCAAACAGGTGTATCACCCTCCCAGTTAGCGTAGGTGAATTTAGTTTAACTTCTCTGTAATTAGTGGAACAGGGATTGATTCTTACAGCCTTCTCAGTGTTTCCCAGGCTACTGATCTGATTGCTTCCCTTTCTATTTTAGAGAATTCTAGAGTTACATTGGGAGGAAGAATTATAGAGCATCTTGAATATTTATGGGGAGCCAGACAGTCCCTGGAGAGGTGGGTCCAGTAGGTGGCTGGAAGAACATAAACAGCCTGAAGCCTGGAGCTGAAGTTCTTGGGTCCAGTCCTGCTGGAGGAAACCCCTGTAGAGTTGGCATCCAGGAGACATCGAGGTCCAAACTGAAGCTTTAGCTGGAGGGCCTACTCGCAGAGTCTAGTTCTGGATTTGTTTAGGTCTGGAGAAGCTCACTGGAGAGTGCCAGGCAGTGGAGGCTGGTGTTTTTTTCTTTTGGGGGGGGCAGCAAACAATCCATCTGAAGCTACCCCATGGTTGATTGAACCCCCCAGTCCTTCAGTCAGTCCAGGCCCCTTGCACTTACCCCATCTCACAGGCAGCACGGCGGGCGACGGCGGCTTCTCTCAGGGCTGCGGGCTGCTTGTTGGCTTGGTCCCCCTAAGTCTTCTCTCTCCTCTCCTCCTTGCGCCTCCTCCCTCCTCCTCCTGCCCGCCAATCCAATCTAATCTCCTTTTGACCAATTGGGTGACGGGTCTCATGACCCAGTAGCCAATAGCTTTCATCTTGTAATTTATTCTGAGCATGCGTGGCACTTTGTCCATCGGAATTGTCTACACACGCTCGGAATTTAAATGATCGGATTTTGTTGTCGGAAAATTTCAGATCCTGCTCTCAAACTTTGTGTGACGGAAATTCCGACGGAAAAAGTCAGATGGAGCCCACACACGATCGGATTTTCCAACAACATGATCCGATCGCACATTTTCCAGTCTGAAAGTCCGACCATGTGTACAAGGCATTAGAGATTCCGCAAGATAGAGAGGGAGTCCTAACAGTGTTTGGTTCACCAGTTTTTTTCTTGGGGTATCCTAGGCTCCCTTCACTCCATCCAAGTTCATCGTTCCAATAAAAGCCCAAAAAGACATCCCAAGACTGTTCCATTCGAGCCAGTGAAAGTGGAGAAAATTCTGTGTGCCTTGCTGTGTGTACACACCAGTGGCTCCTTGGGGGTGCGCTACATATGCTTGGGACAAACGTAGATCTATGCTCAAACCAATATATATATATATATATATATATATATATATATATATATATATATATGGTTGGAGCCCTCCGCTGTAAGAGATATGAAAGAACACATAAACACGTCACAAGACTAACAACATAAAATAGACCTGAACTGTGCCCTTGGTCTGCTGTAAGGTAAGCCCTGGTGAGCTGGGCGGTGAGCCCTGCTCTGCTGGGCGATATGCCAAGAGAAGGCCGCATACCTTACAGCAGACCAAGGGCACAGTTCAGGTCTGCCCATCTTTGATCGCGTGGACTGGGACCCCGTTTCGTGAGGCTGCTGATGCTGCTCCAATGCAAAAGAATGTCCAAGAAAATGACCAAGGTCCTGGCCTAATGTGCTCAAAAGGAACCTGACGTGACTAATGAACTGGTTGCTGCCTGGGGTACTAATCGAGAACGGTAGTAATGGGCTGTCCTGCGAGGGATCAAACATATGGGCCAAAAATTGATCTAGGATGGACACGGGGCACCAGGCTTTGAGAGTTTGGAAAGGTTTTAGGTCAACCCCTGGACCGGACTATTGTGTTTTGGACACGCTGAGGAGCAAGATGAAGTCTGATGGCGTGTGAGGTGGTGTCTACGTAACACTTTATGGTGTTACACTGGGATGGTGACAGTATTCACTGGGGCGTAAAAAGCTGTAGAAAGCCAGGTAGATGGCTGCTTGAAGGACCAGGCTGAATTTAGCCAAAAGGGGAATGTGACAGGATGAAAGACATGTCTCGGAATATGGCGCTGGTGACGGGTAGCCGTTTGATACTGATTTGGGGTCATTGCCTGTGAATACCACACAACATGGTCTTGACCGTATGGGCGGCGAACAAGACGGTTTGTTAGGATCTCATAAGGGGATGAAATACTGGATGTCAGCTGAGTGGGATCTAAGGTATTGTGTGACAATGCCAACTGTGTGCGGTGGCATAATATGAAGACCAGGATGTGATGGAGAACTCTTGGTATTGCTCTGGGGTTTGAGGCTAGTAACCTGACATAGAACCTCTAGGCTGCCCGGTAGGCCTTCAGGGTGTTGTGAGATAGTGAAAGATTAATAAGGCAGGTAGCGTCGTGAAAGTGTTGTTTGAATCCGAGGTTAGCTACGACCAGTGTGGGATAAGAGACATGGTCGGGTCGGTTCCAGGTTCCTGCAAAAAATAACGAAGCAAAGTTAACGGGTAGTGCGTCGGCCAGATTATTGCGTTTGTCTGGGATGTGGACGCATAGGACGTTAGATTGGTGCTGTGGGGATAGTGGCACCAGCCTGCACAGGAAGGCCACGATGGCCAGCTACTAGGACCTCCTTTATTTATAATACTGGCTGTAGCTTGGTTGTCTGTGGCGAACGTCACTGTTTGTCCTGCCCAGTTGTTGCACCAGACTTGAGCTGCTGCGACAATGGGGTAGAGGTCGAACAAAGAGGAGGACTAACTGAACCCAGGAATCAAGAGGATTTCTGACGGCCATGGCCCTATAAACCCAATTTGACCAAAATTGAGGCGAGGACCTGTGGAGGCTGCGGTGACCATGACTACCTGAGATGAAGAGAGAGATGCTGAGGGAATACACATTGGCATGCCATTCCAATTTGTGAGAAATTCGACTCTCATGGGCAGATCTGCTATAGCTGGCACATCTTAATTTAAGGATTTAGTCAGGGTCTTTGTCTGGAAGAGAAACACTAAAAGATGGGAGGTAAAAGATCCCCTTGAGTCTGGCTGCTGCCTTGGCTGAAAATGAGCAGTGATAGTCAAAGGATGGGCACCCTACGTACTTGTGACCTGCTGCGTGCAGATACGGGTCCAATTCTACCCTCCTGTTGGGGTTGCTCTGCCTAGCATGTCTCGGACTGTACCCAAGGCCCGCACAAACTCTGTGACAGTGAGCTTGCGATTAAGTAAAGGGTCCCTGGCCTTCAGGATGACGGAGACATCTCCCTGCGAATATGATTTGTTCTAGGCCAAGTTGTGTACTGCTATGAGGAGGGATGCTAAGTTAACGTCGTTGTCATCCAAGATGTCCTCCTAGATGCCCTGCTAGGACAAGGTGTGCAGGGAAGACGATGGTGCAGAAGTTGGGTGTATCTGTAAGTGAAGGTACGGGAATGACGGTGGTGACTGGAGCTGGTAGGGGCATGGCTGGGCGTACCTCCAGGGCTGTCACTCTGCTTGGACTTTGGCGACTGCGGCTGACAGTGTGGTTACCCAGGAGTGCAGCTGAGTAGTCGCAAAGAAGATAGACTGAAGTGGTGCCTGGAAGGGCTGCCACTGGCGGTGGAAACAGTAGCCTAAAGGCTTGGTTTCCTGGCTGCAGCAGGGTAGGATTTACTCCTGCGACACCGTTCTGTTATGAGTTTATTTTATTTATTTATTTATTTATTTTTTTTTGTTTTTGTTTTTTTGTTTTTTTTTTTTTGTTTTTTATTGGTCCAAGCTCTTGTGAGACTGTAAACCGCCGCTTGCTGAGCCCGTGATGGCAGGGCTGAGGCAAAGTTCTCACTGTCTGCCTGCGACATGGCGTCAACTAAAAGCAAGGGGGGGTATGTTTGAGGTAAGTTGCAAAGGTAGGAGGGGATAGTTGCGTTGGGTAGATAAGATGAAAGGCGGAAGGAAACAAGAAGAAAAGGACAAGGAACGACAGCCATAGTGACAGTTGGTTTGCGCTCGAGCGCTGTTGAGTGTGACTTTAGAAAACTCAAAAGAATGCGTAACAACCGAGGTGAGCCAGGAGGTGACTGGCTAGGTAACCGATAGCTCGGGTGTCAGTCTGTGCTCGGCACAGACTAATGAACCAGAGCGCCCCAGGGCGGACTGGGGTGGGTAGCTGAAGTCTGGTATACTAAGTAGGAATGTTGCGATCTGTAGTTAATTGACGTGGGTTCGGTCTACTAATGCTTGCACTGCCAGCAAGTATGGAGATTAGGCGACCTTGTCTGCGTATTGAAGGCTTGTGCTTCGAAAACAGAGTGAAGTGCACAGAAGTATGTGACAGTTGCTAACGCCTCAGGAGCAGGTCAAATTCTGTATGTGAAGTAAAAATATGTAGTGAAAGAGTGTTTAAGAGAAAGGGGGAATCCCATTGAACTACACACCTGACTTTATGCCCTAGTTGTGAAGTTGACTGGTTGGTGGTCGAGAACTGAGTTGACCGGGAGCCTGTAGTAAGGTGACATGAGAATTTCGTTTTGATGATGGGGATTGCAAAGAGCTGTTTGGGGCAAAGCTGGCCCCCTGGTGAAGATGCAAGCCCTCGACAATGTTTTTTTTTTTTATTTTTTTTTTATTTTATTTTTTTTGGGAGATACTGTCCAAACCTGGTGCAGGGTGGACTAACTGGTGTTCTAACTGGCCTAAAAGGGGAAAGCGACAGAGAAAACGATGAGCAGCCATGTTGCTACTGGAGACGATGAGTGGCAGTTTGAGCCATTTTGCTGAAATGCTTGCAGCGATTGCAAGGAAGCGGCCTTATTTGAATTATAAATTGAATTATGAGGTGAGAATGAATGAAAGAATGAATGAATGAGGTGAACAGCTGTGTTGCTACTGGAGACGATGAGTGGCCGTATTAAGCTATTGCAGAGATGCTTGCAGCGATTTGCAAGAAAGCAGCTTTATTTGAATCTATAAATTTAATTATAAGTGTGTAGGAATGAGGAGAGCAGCCGTTTTGCTACTAGAGATGAGTGGCCGTATTGAGCCATTGCATCGATGCTCGCAGCGATTGCAAGGAAGCAGCTTTATTTGAAAGGTGAAAGCAATGTTTTGCGGATTTATAAGTGTGTAGGTATGAGGTGAACAGCAGTGTTGCTACGATTGGCAGTTTTGAGCCAAATGCAGAAAAGACTTGCAGCGATTGCAAGAACGCAGCTTTGTTGAAAGGCGAAAGAAAGGTTATAGAGGAAATGTGATTATGTAGGAATGACCGTGCGCAATACTGAGCAAATTGGTGGAGAGAATTGTGTACGATCATGTATGGATAGACTGAGAAGGTCAAATGTAAGTACTGCTGAATTCGTACAGTCGATGTGACTAGTTTGAACTGGGCTATAGCTATGGAATAGTCTGCGAAAGATTTGACTCATTTGAGTCGGTGATGCAACAGGATTCGGCTTGGTTGTTAGAGTTGCGTTTGGCAAGGACTGGAATCGTTGCGCCGACGCTGCGACTAGACTCGAATCCTCCGTAGATGCGACTGAGAGGCTCGTATATGGGATCCGACCGTATCGCTGAGGATATGGCTGGGTTCGGATTGATTGAATTGTGATGGTGGTTGAAGGGGCTGGTGATTGTCAATGATCCGAAACATAGAAGCGAAGTTGCGACTAGATTCGAAACGGCCGTAGATGTGAGGTGACTACAGGGCTCGTATGACAGATCTGCCCGTGTTGCAGATGATATGGCTGGGTTTGAATCGACTAAATGGTGATGGCGGTTGAAGGGGCTTGTGACTGCCAAGGATCCGAAACATAGAAGCGATGTTGCGACTAGATTTCAAATCGGCCGTAGATATGAGGTGACTACGGGGCTCGTATGACAGATCTGACCGTATTGCCAATGATATGGCTGGGTTCGAATCAACTAAATGGTGATGACGGTTGAAGGGGCTTGTGATTGCAGAGGATCCGAAACATAGAAGCGAAGTTGCGACTAGATTTCGAATCGGCCGTAGATGCGAGGTGAGTAAGGGGCTTGAATGTCGGATTTGACCGCATCGACCGTGAAGTGATCGGCTCGAGTAAACCCGCGTTGGGTAGAAAGGATGAAATACATGAAAGATGACAGACATAAGTGGCGTAAGTGCAACTTTGCAAAACGAACATGATAAACGAACATGATAAGGTAACTATTGGAGTTTAGAAGAGCGGTAACAACAAAGTCCTACCTGCGACAGCGAGTGTGTAGCGGTCCGAGCGTGGGGCAATCGATGAAGATATACGACCGATCTCGAAGGTACAACTACGTGGACATGCAGTGAGTTGGCAGAGTCAGCCTCTGCAATGCATTTGACACGGATCAGCTCAAAAATGTATGAGATGAATCTGATAAAAATTGGCAGTAAGGAGTATCTGATACGAATTGGTTGTAGAGTGTATGCCATTCCTTACTGTGAAACCAAACACCTATCAACCACCCATCCCCCCAGGCTAGTCAAGTGCAGGAAAGACATCAGGTGGGTTTAATTACACCTCAATCAGCCACAGAAACCCATACAAACAATACCTGTTTATCTCAAAAAAGGATGAGAACAGTGAATTTTATAACCAGTGAAGCCTATGGCGAGTGATATTGGAGAACAACTGACAGCGACTCGGCTGTGCCGAACAACGTCGGGACATGAGTGTCAACAACTCAGAGGTAGGTTTTGCGAAAGGGGTGCAGGATAGTAAGCATGATAAGCCGCAAGTTTGCACATGATATGAAAAGATTCGGATACTACTTATCTGCGACCATGAGCGGGAACCGCCGACGAAGACCACGAATGAAGAAGCCGAAGTGCACCTACGATTGGACACACAGATAGCCGACCGTGAGGGAGCTGAGAAGAGTCGGCCCCTTGATGTGCAGTACCTTGCACTGGAACCGACACAGACCGTTGTGGGTGGTCTGATTATATACCCTCCGGGCTCCTCCCATAATTACGGGCCACCATACTGGCCCTCTTATATATATATATATATATATATATATATAGCTTAAAAAAACGGGGCAGACTCGATGGACCATTTGGTCTTTTTTCCGACATCATGTTTCTATTTGATTATAATTGCTGGTTACTCACCTATTGTTCAATCAATACAAGTGCATATATCAAAAATCTCCCAAATGATGTTATATATGGACTCTTATGCATGAGTTATATACAAGGCTTTTTACCAGTTCATTATTATTATTACTCTGGTCATTGTGTATCTTCAATATATACAGTGCCTTGAAAAAGTATTCATACCCCTTGATATTTTCCACATTTTGTCATGTACAACCAAATAGGTAAATGTATTTTATTGGGATTTTATGCTGTAGACCAACACAAAGTGGCACATAATTGTGAAGTGGAAGGAAAGTGATTAATGGTTTTCAACATTTTTTACAAATAAATATGTGAAACGTGTGGGGGGCATTTGTATTCAGCCCCCTTTACTCTGATACCCCTAAGTAAAATCTAGTGGAACCAATTGCCTTCAGAAGTCACCTAATTAGTAAATAGAGTCCACCTGTGTGGGCATTTGTCTGGCACCCCCCTGAGTCCATACTTTGTAGAACTCCCTTTCGCTGCAGTTACAGCTGCAAGTCTCTACCAGCTTTGCACATCTAGAGCGGGACATTTCTTCCCATTCTTCTTTGGAAGGTTTAGAAACTTTGTTAGTCTTTAATTACTGTCTGTGCCTTTCTATCCTGGTGACTCATTGTCTAAGTTGGTGGCACGGAGACAGGAAGTGAAGGAAAATCTCCCCAATGTGTTAATTCACAGCAATAAAAACTTTTACAAAGTATTTATTTTCGTCATAACAGAAGCAAGATGTTCAAAGAGAAGTTTAAAGCAAGTCATTTGTCTTCAAGCCTAAAAACCACCATAGATCAACTGCGGAAAATAAAAGCTGCAAAAGGTAAGTACATTTTGTCTGATGGATTGAGCTACATGTTGGCTTATATCAGTGGGTCGTGATTTGCCCGCCATTGATCACGGCATCTGTCTTGGAATCTTTGGGAGATGTTCAGAGTTTCATAATTTATTACATACTTCTAAAAAAAGGTAATTGGTTACTTACCTGAAAGATGGCAAGAGAAGGTCCATTGGTTCCAAACAGGTTCTATTGGGCGCAGGGCTGGCCCAAGACATTGTGCTGCCTGGGTCCAAGAATGAAATGTGCCCCCCCCCCCCCCCGAAAAAAAAGCACGCCCACCAAAAGGCCCCCACATCCATTATTTTATATCAGGATAATTAAAACTAAAATTAAATTAATCAGGAAGTCAGATTTTGACCTAAACACAGGCATGTGAACCTAGGTTAAGGGATAGTTCACACCAGGATCACATGGGAACACACGCTCTTCCGTGGTAAGCATTTTGAAAGTCCATTCAGTTGAATGGGCTGCAAAAAGTAACAGACTGTGAAGGCAGTATATATAGACAGGCTAGAGTAGTATATATAGACAGGCTAGAGTAATATATATAGACAGGCAAAGGCAGTATATATAGACAGGCTAGAGTAGTATATATAGACAGGCTAGAGTAGTATATATAGACAGGCTAGGGTAGTATATATAGACAGGCAAAGGCAGTATATATAGACAGGCTAGAGTAGTATATATAGACAGGCTAGAGTAGTATATATAGACAGGCTAGGGTAGTATATATAGACAGGCTAGAGTAATATATATAGACAGGCTAGAGTAGTATATATAGACAGGCTAGAGCAGTATATATAGACAGGCTAGAGCAGTATATACAGACAGGCTAGAGCAGTATATATAGACAGGCTAGGGTAGTATATAAAGACAGGCTAGGGCAGTATATACAGAGTCTCCTTGTGCTGTGTACTGTCCCTCCCTCTCCTCCTCCCCAATCTTCCTTCCTCCTCCAGTCTGGGCTGTTCCTGTCACCTGCCAGATCACTCTCCTCAGTAATGGGGTGACAGTAGAAGATTGGGGGATCTTGGTGCTGGATAAGGGGGTTAGAGCTCTGTGATTGGCCAATCAGTATGCTGACTCTCTACACCAGTGTCAGCCCACCCATTAAGGGCGAATGGGCGCCGCCCCCTATCTATGCATCCGGCCCCCTGATCTACATTCAGGGTGCCGGACCATGGATTCCAATGGGGGGGGTGGATTTTTTGAAGCACGTGATTAGAGCCAGAGGCTCTAATTGGCTTAAAAAAAGGGTGGGCTCGAGGTGCACCCAGTTGTGTGACAAAAGCGAGTGAATATTCGCTATTCTCACACTAATCCTCCTCCTGGCCAATCAGGAAGCATCTTGTGAGACCAATCACCCGATTGGCTGAAAGGACAGGCGATCCTTTTGAACACATAGCGCCTAGAGGGAGGAGAGAGGAGACGCACGACGGAACTGTCAAGCTGGAGGAGAGGACACAGGAGCCACTCGCCACCCACCACCTAGATGGGGTAAGTGCCGGACCGACCAACAGACAACGAGCGAGTGGGTGGGTGGGGTGTTCAATTGAGTTCCACCTGGGGGGTTGTTGCTTGCAGCCCTCCCAAAAAATAACACCAGCCGCCACTGCTCTACACTTCTCTCTGCCCCCCCCCATCCTTCCATGACCTTCACTTCACTTGGCGTCCCCCCTGTTCATCAAAAGCTTGTGAGAGAAATTGTCTCCCAGCTCTATCATATGGGCGGAATAAGGGAGGAGACTTAATCTCACACTAATCTCCGGCTGTCACTGAAGCATCGGGTGTAGACTCGGTGAGAGTGCCACGGCTGTGGACAGCGTTGTGTCAGGCAGCCCACGCAACTCTCACTGAGTCTGCATTCAGTGCGGATCGTATAGTTAGCACTGGTCCCGCTCTGCCGCCTGGGTCCAATGGACCCAGTGGGACCCATGGTAGGGCAGTCCCTGATTCGGTGGTCCATTGTTGTATACCAGATCACAACACATATGCTGTGGTCCATTGGTTCCAAACCAATGTCTCTGCCATCAGGCAGGAGATCAACCAGCTACTGCTAAAGGAAGCCCTAGCAACCTCTGGAAGAATCCATGGAGACCTGGTTGAGAAAGGCTGCTCTAGAGAGCACCGACCATGAATTACAACAAGCTGTTTCTCATGTTCATACAGGTACGGGGATGGAGATAACCAGGAACGACGTAATAAACCATTTAAAGCTAAAGAAAACACTTTTAGCTGAAGTGTGCGTAGAGCGCATCATTCGAGAGGACAACTTGTTGGTGGCCATGGAAATTATACAGATGTTCGTGGAAGTACTCCACAAAAAAGTTGGATTGATAGAATCAAAACCGTAAGTAGCTATATTTATGAAAATAATAAACTGCCATCACTGCGCCAAAGATTTCTATATCGATTTGTGCTACCCCCTCTGCTAAACCAAAAATATCCCATGTTGATAACACAGATATGCAACTAAAAATCTTACAAAATATGGGCGCTAGGTATCAATATTTCTTCTATACTACATATAAATATCACGAAATAAAATCAACCCAAAAAAATGTAATCCGTATAAAATAACATACACCAATGAAGATTCGGTGTCTATATAACAGTCCGGTTCAAATAAAAAGTCCAACTGTCTGACCCGTGGTAAGTTTACACCTTCAAACTGTGCTCTGATCATCCAATCAAAACTTGGACTTTTTGAAAAGCAAAATGCTATGTGTGGCGGGAAAACTAACATGGCAACCTGTTAAGCCCCGTACACACGAGAGGACTTATGTCCGACAGACTTCCGAAGGAGTCCTGCCGGAGTTCTGCCGGAGTTCCGACAGAGTTCTGACGGACTTTTCGACTGAGCGGACTTGGCCACACACAATCACACCAAACTCCGACGGATTCGAACGTGATGACGTACGACTGGACTCGAATAAGGAAGTTCATAGCCAGTAGCCAATAGCTGCCCTAGCGTCGGTTTTAGTCCGTCGGAATAGCATACACACGAGCGAATTTTTCGAAGGGACCGGGTCCGGCGGAGTTCCGTCGGAAAAATTTGATGCATGTTCCATATTCTAAAGTCCGTCAGACTTTTGCGAATCAAAAGTCCGTTGCAGCCCACACACGATCGAATAGTCTGACGGAATCATTCCGTCGGACTTTGGATGTTGAAAAGTCCGCTCGTGTGTACGCGGCATTAGAGTCTGCAAAAGACTTGAGACCGGGGCGGAGGTTCACCTTCCAGCAGGACAACGACTCTAAACATACAGCCAGAGCTACAATGGAATGGTTTAGATTAAAGCATATTCATGTGTTAGAATGGCCCAATCACAGTCCAGACCTAAATCCAATTGAGAATCTTTGGCAAGACTTGAAAATTGCTGTTCGCAGACGCTCTCCATCCAATCTGACAGAGCTTGAGATATTTTGCAAAGAAGAATGGGCAGAAATGTCCCTCTCTAGATGGGCAAAGCTGGTAGAGACATCCCCAAAAAGACTTGCAGCTGTAATTGCAGAGAAAGGGAGTTCTACAAAGTAATGACTCCGGGGGGCGCCATACAAATGTATCCCCCACATTTTTCACATATTTATTTGTAAAAAATTTGAAAAACCATTTATCATTTTCCTTCCACTTCACAATTATGTGCCACTTTGTGTTGGTCTATCACAGAAAATCACAATAAAACTAATTTATGTTTTTGGTCGTCAAATGACAAAACGTAAAAAATTTCAAGGGTATGAATACTTTTTCAAGCCACTGTATGAAGAAAATAGCATGTAGCTTGGGGTCTAAAAGAAAATCAGTGTGTATGTGCAGTAAAGCATGCTTGCTATACACACTGTGGAACATAAGGGTTTAATCCTCTGCATTCTGTAAAAAGGTGGTTTGATCCTGTCTTCTCTGATCCTCCCCTTTTTTTTACTGTCCCCAACCCATCTGCTGATAGAACAGAGCCTTGTGTACACTCTGTACATTATCAGTTTGGAGTGTATTACTAGAGAGTTTATTTTTGCCTTTTTTGGGAGGGTGCATGTGATCAGCACAGGGCCAATCAGCACTGTCCACACAGAAAGTCAGGGGTCATGCAGCCTCAAAGGAGAATGAAAACTCCTCCTGCAAGCTTTAACCAGACACTGATAGAAGTCACAAAACTGCTGATGAGAAAAGGTATTTAGTAGTTTATATTTACTAAAATAATTGCATTTCCATGTTCCATGTTCTGTGGGAGAGCAGATTTAGTGCCTGCAGGCTCCTGGGTTTGGTAACACTTTAAGGGAGACGCATGATAAGAGTTCCCTGTATGTACAATTTTTGCCTAGATACTTTTAAACGTTGTTGCTATTGCATTAAAAAGTTCCTCATTTTGGTGATTGTTCCATTGTGTACAGAGACATTGAGGAGAGCCTATATGAAGCTGTGTCCACTATTATCTGGGCTGCCCCACATCTGGTAACGGAGGCTCCTGAGCTACAGAATGTAAGTGCAACATCTGTGTGTTAGGGATGCAATTTTGCTGGATATTGCACCGGTAATAACAGTACTAAATATATTGATAAGTTGAATAGGGAACAGGAAAGGTAGAAACTGTCCTTTCCAGCCATGAAGGTTTAACCCTTTCATGACTAAGCCTATTTTTGGCATTTGGTGTTTACAAGTTAAAATCCATATTTTTTGCTAGAAAATTACTTGGAACCCCCAAACATTATATATATTTTTTAGCAGAGACTCCAGAGAATAAAACGGCGATTGTTGCAATATTTTATGTCACACGGTATTTGTGCAGCAGTGTTTTAAACCCAACTTTTTGGGAAAAGGGACACTTTCATGAATTAAAAAAAAAAACGAAACAGTAAAATTAGCCCAATTTTTTAGCATAATGTGAAAGATAGTGTTACGCCGAGTAAATAGATACCAAACATGTCACACTTTATAATTGAACGCACTTGTAGAATGACGACAAAGTACGGTACCTAAAAATCTCAATAGGCAACGCTTTAAATTATTTTTACGGTTACCAGGTTAGCGTTACAGAGGAGCTCTGACGATCGCGGCGATACCTCACATGTGTGATTTGAACACCGTTTACATATGCGGATGCGACTTCCGTATGCGTTTTCTTTGCTTCACGAGCTCGCGGGGACGGCGGGCGCTTTAGAAATTTTTTTTTTAATTTTATTTATTTTAAAATGAATAAATCGTTTTTTTTAAAAACAGACCCCTGATCCCTCCTTTACAATTCAATGTATTCAGATTGCCGAAAACGGCGATTCTGAATACTGTATATTTTTTTTAAACCGGCGCCATTGGCAGCCGAGTAAACGGGAAGTGATGTCATGACGTCGCTTCCGTGTTTACTATAAGGAGACTGGAATGACGGCGTCATTCCAGTTCCTCCCCAGCAGCCGGAGGCATCAGAGGGGGAATCGGTGCTCCCAATTAAACAGCAGCACCGGTAATAGCAGCAGGAGGCGGTGGGAGGGGGGACGTTTAGCCGCTTCGGTTGTTATGCCTGGATAGCCAATCGTCCGCTGTAAAAAACGGTTCCAGGATGATGCCTGCAGGATCTTGGTCTACCAAGATGGCCATCGCCACACAGGGATAAAGTGTAGAATGAAGCGTGGTAAGTTGGTCCTGGGAAAAGATCAACTGCAACAGTCTTTAGCCACTTCGGTTGTTATGGCTGGATAGCCAATCATCCGCTGTAAAAAACGGTACCAGGATGATGCCTGCAGGTGTGGGCATCATCCCGGTATAACCCCCGGAAGCCGAGTACGCATATCTGCGTATGCTCGGCGGGAAGGGGTTAATTGTGTCTTGAAACTGTATTGCTTATAGAGACTCTTCCCCCGTTCACACTGAAAGCGGTTTTGAAGTTGCACAACTTTACTTGAAATCGCACAATTTCAAAGCCGCATGCCAGTGCGACTTCAGGTGCGACTTGGCTGACATCTGTGTGACTTCATTGGGGGGTGGAGGAGAGTGGTGCAGAGGTCAGAGCCAAGGAGGAGGGGTGGAAGTGAGATATGGGCAGCCTATGAAAGAGAGTTGAACCCTGCACTCTGTATGTAACACACCCCTAAACCCTGCACACTGTATGTAACACACCCCTAAACCCTGCACACTGTATGTAACATACCCCTAAACCCTGCACTCTGTACATAGTGTACTCCTAAACTCTGCACTCTGTATGTAACAAACCCCTAAACCCTGCACACTGTATGTAACACACCCCTAAACCCTGCGCACTGTATGTAACTCACCCTAAACCCTGCACTCTGTATGTAACACACCCCTAAACCTTGCACACTGTATGTAACACACCCCTAAACCCTGCACTCTGTACGTAGCATACTCCTAAACTCTGCACTCTGTACGTAACGTACTCCTGAACCCTGCACTCTGTACATAGCGTACTGCTAAACCATGCACATTGTATGAAGACTACTCCTAAACCCTACATACTGTGCATAGCGTACTCCTGAGCTCTGCACTCTGTACCTAGCATACTCCAAGACCCGGCACTCTGTACGTAGCGTACTCCTAAACCCTGCACTCTGTACATAGAATACTCCTAAACCCTGCACTCTGTACATAGCGTACTGCTAAAACCCTACACTCTGTATGTAGCATACTCCTAAACCCTGCACTCTGTATGTAGCATACTCCTAAACCCTGCACTCTGTACGTAGCGTACTCCCAAACCCTGCACTCTGTACGTAGCATACTCCTAAACCCTGCACTCTATACATAGCGTACTCCTGAACTTTGCATAAATTGTCATAGAGATACAACTGGCCCTTTGAGCACATCCATAATGCTTATGCGACCCACAATGAAATTGAGTTTGACACCCCTGTGATAAAGCAAAGCCCTTTTCCTCTACCAAGATGGCCATCGCCACACAGGGATAAAGTGTAGAATGAAGCATGGTAAGTTGGTCCTGGGAAAAGATCAACTGCAACAGTCTTTAGCCGCTTCGGTTGTTATGGCTGGATAGCCAATCGTCCGCTGTAAAGAACGGTACCAAGATGATAACTGCAGGTGCGGGCATCATCCCGGTATATCCCCCGGAAGTCGAGTACGCACATCTGCGTACGCTCGGTGGTAAGTTGGTCCTGGGAAATGATCAACTGCAACAGTCTTATAAGCACTACTGGTGACTACTCCTTAGCCCTCCGCTGGATGTTTTTGGAAAGAGCCTCCACCGTTCAGGTCCTTTTTTGCACACATAATTTCTCAAGTACTGAATTGCCCATTAATAACTGTTTTTTTTTATTATTATTATTGAGTGTATCAGGTGATTGGGCAAGGTGTAATGTAATAAAACTAATAGAAAATTCCCTTTGTCATTAGTGTTTTGATGACTTTGTTTCGTTGTGTTACAGGTGTCTCATCAGCTCTGTCTTAAGTACAGCAGGGAATTTGGAAACCAGTGTCGCTCAGGAAAAACAGGATTTGTCAATAGCATAGTAGGTGTACAGTATATACTCTGGCTGTAACTGTTAGCTGGCTCATAGATGCGATTTTGCTTGCCATTTTGAATTGACCTACTTACTACCCATGCCTGTCTCAATCTACCTTGCCCCAAACTTGTCTCTTTTCCTCAACTCTGCTCTTCATTTTGGCTGTAATTCTTGGCTAGGCAGTAGCTCTTTAATGAACTTATGTGTTATCCCTTGTCACTGATGATATTTGGCTTGATTGACCCCCTCCTTAAACCACAATGGGTCACTGTGTAACGACTTTGCTACTTTGTGGATTTTTTGGTAATACCAAGGACTGCTGTCGCACCTGCTGCTTCTAGTGTAGCGGTAAAATGTCTTGGTGTGCTGACGCCTTGAGAGTTCCCTTCACTGGAACTAAGGGACCAAGCCCAACCCCTGAAAAACAACCCCCACCCCATAATCCTCCCTCCACCAAATGAGTTGGACCAGTGCACAAAGCAAGGTCCATAAAGACATGGATGAGCGAGTTTGGGGTGGAAGAACAGCATACCAAGACATTTTGGACAATTTCATGCTCTCAACTTTGTGGGAACAGTTTGGGGATGGTCCCTTCCTGTTCCAACATGACTGCCCACCAGTGCACAAAGCGAGGTCCATAAAGATATGGATGAGCAAGTTGTTGGTCCATCAGACCTGCATACCGACGAGCGGTTTTCTTGACAGGAACTGGTTCTGGCGGAATGATTTGAAACATGTTCTATTTCTAAAGTCCATCAGATTTTTCAACAGAAAAGGTCCAATGAACCCCACACATGATCAAATTGTTCAGACGGATTCGTTCCGTGAGACCTTTGCTGGCGAAAAGTCCGGTCGCGTGTACACGGCATAACAGACTCATTGCATAATACTGAGGCAAGCCACAGGTAGGCCGTGGCCCACTGGAACCATGGTTTTTTTCTGGATGGGCTGGTTGGGAAAGGAGAAAGACTGGGGAATCTAAGTGTCTCATAATTTTGGTAGAACTCATTGTCACCGTCTAAGGATACCCTAAACAAGCTCTATACACTCCTGAACATTCCAATAGGCCTTTGAATTAGGGAGGGATCTAGCGATTTATGGTCACCCTAACCGTTCCTTCATATCAACCATTTTGTATCCACAGGTAATGCAGAATTTAAGTGCTGTATCCCCTTCCAAATCCGAGGTGGAGAAACGCCTGTCTGATATTGCCATGCAGGCTGGGGTTGAGTTTCAATCAGATCCTGGAAGATCTGGTAATATCCCACCTTACCCTAAACCCAATGTGCCATATCCTCAACCAGAAGTAAGTATACATATATATGGGACTATATATGGGTTTGCGCATCAAGATGGTTAAATATACAAAATCCAGTTGGTGTTTTCATTCAGTAATGGTCCAGACTATTCCACAAGGCAAAAGTCTCCTCTTGGTAATACCTTATAGAGCATGCAATGAGGTTTTTTAACTTACCTCCTGAACCCTCAGCGTGCAGATATACCTGTCCCTGGAAACAGAAGAGATCCAGTTTAGGAATGCAGGATCTGCACCACAACAATGTATCACAACGATCTACAGATATGCTTTCATTTCTTATATTGAAGCATTTAGGTACATCAGCCAGCAGTTCCAATAATACAGAATGGCGTTCATGGCGAATTAAAGAGAACCTGGGTTAACAGTACATGCATAATCTATTTAATGCTGTATGAAACATGGTGGACAACAGCATTGGATTATAACAATAACCATCTTGGTGGCATCTCAAAGGTCTAAGTGAGCCCAGACCTTTCACTTTTAGAACCGCTGGTCCAAATATGACTTTCAAAAGAAAGGCAATAAGGTTAAGTGCGTCATGTAAGCATGTTACAATGAATTCTTTGGGAACTGATATTATCAGTGAACCTAGAAAAAACGTTGGGTTTCCGCTCCGGCTTTGACAGCGCTGTATAATGGATCCTGCTGTGGGTGCAGGCTAGGTGGGTGCCAGTCCTGACTGCATACATAATGAAAAGCATTAGAAATGTCTTATGCCCCATACACATGGTCGGAAATTCCGATGGAAAAAGTCTGATCGGATTATGTTGTCAGAAAATCTGATCGTGTGTGGGCTCTATCGGACTTTTTCCGTTGGAGAGCTGGGTCTAAAATTTTCCCACAACAGAATCCGAATGGAATTTTTACGATCGTGTGTAGTGAATTCCGATGCACAAAGTGCCACAAACGCTCAGAAAAAATTTGGAGACAAAAGCTATTGGCTACTGGCCTCTACGGAGTCCCGTCGTACGTGTATAACGTCCCCTCGTTCCGAACGATCGGATATTCTGACAACTTTGTGCGACTGTGTGTATGCAAGACAAATTTCGGGCCAAAATCCGTCGGAAAAAATCTGGCGGATTTTGTGGTCGGGATGTCCGACCGGGCGTATGGGGCATAAGTCACTGCACACACTGAGCAAAGTGGTATGCAACGGACAAAAGGGTCGTTGCGACTAATTGGATGGGAAAATGGAGATTCAGGTCCACATCCCTTGTACAACATGGAAAAGAAAGTTTCCTCAAAAAAGGGACTTTAAAAGGACCATGAACACTAAAGAGAGAATGTTTAGTAAAAAATGAAAACTTTATTATAAATAGTTAACATCATATCAAAAAGAAGCTAAAACACATGATACTACTGAAATACACATGAGATTGAAACACGAAACAGTGGAAGAAACCCAGACCAACTGTCAGATAGACAGATGAAACCCAACGTGTTTCGACATATGGAGTAAGGGTCTTCTTCAGGGAGAGAAAGGAGAGGGCTGAAAGACTTCTATATAGCTACGAGCAATCTATAAGACTGAATAGAAATCATGATTATACATATAACGTTGCATTCTATGATATATAAGCGATGTCTTGATATACAAGTAGCATCACATTACAACTAAGTATAAAAGAGAGAAGAGAGGCACCTCTAAGTGTAGCAATGTGGTTACATTTAATGAAGGTACAACATTTAGCAACATATTGCTACACTTAGAGGCACCTCTACCATCCCAACCATAACACTACCTGCCTGGAGTTTGCATGTTCTCCCTGTGCCTGCGTGGGTTTCCTCTGGGTACTCCAAAGACATGCTGGTAGGTTAATTGGCTTCTGTCCATAATTGGCCCTAGTATATGAATGGGGACCTTGGATTGTGGCCTTCTTGAGGGTAGGGGCCGATGTGAGTGTGCAATGTACAATGTACAGGGATTGGGACAATTGTAGACACTCACTCAGGTTGAACTGGATGGACTGGTGTCTTTATTTAACCTTACTAACGTTGTAACTACCGTGTTTCCCCGAAAGTAAGACAGTGTCTTACTTTCTTTTTATCCCCAAAAGCCCCACTATGTCTTACTTTCGGGGTATGTCTTATATTGGAAAAAAATTGTCGAATTTTTTGTTTTAACCATAAAATTAACATTTATTAACAACCTGAACAGTATTGTATTCACCACAAAACAGTTTTATAAAAGGAAGTGCCAAGAATGTCTTGTTACAACATTGCATAACATGTAAACCAATGAAAAATGGTAAGAACGAACAGTGGAATACTGGAGGATAAAACAGATTTATGTGTGATACAGTACCACCTGCTGTATTTAATCCAGTGTGACACCTGCTGATACCCACTGGGTTACATACAGCAGATGATACCCCAGTATGCCAGTGTGTATGTTTTACTGATGTATGATTAATACTGTGTGCATTACCGTATTTTAAGCAGGAGGCGGCAGTGACAAGTGCAGGGGACGGCGCGGTGACGTATGGAGAGGGGGGCGGCTCAGGCGTGGGCAGGAGGCGGCGCTCATTAAGATCAGAGGGAAATGGCAGACGCGGCGACGTATGGAGAGGGGGACGGTGCGGACGTGGGCAGGAGGCGGCGCGCAGCTAGATGAGAGGGAGGCGGCAATACCCCCGTGTTTCCCCGAAAGTAAGACATATGTCTTACTTTCGGGGTACGGCTTATATTAGCCGACCCCTCTGAAACTCCCCATACGTCTTACAATCGGGGGTGTCTTACTATCGGGGAAACAGGGTATGTAACGCTCTTCTCTTTTATACTCTGGAGCTCCTGCTGGATTTAGTTCTAATCTCCTTGTGGAGGCTTCCATTTGTGGAAGGACCTTTTATGGTTACACAACCTGGTCACATTGCTATAATCTTTTTATATGGACTATAAACTGAAGGACTTATGAATAAATGGTTGTGGAACAAATCATTTGAGTTTCCATTATTTCTTATGGGGAGATTTGCTTTGATATAAGAGTGCTTTGGATTACAAGCATGTTTCCGAAACGAATTAGGCTCGCAATCCGAGGTTTTACTGTATAGTAAGAAATTTAAAAAAGTGATTATTAATTACCACTAAAAGAAAGATTAATCTGTCTCAAAAATGTATATGGAATAAATTACTGTACAGTGTTGCATGACCAAGTAATTGCCAGCCAAAGTATCATAGCACTGCAAACTGAAAAAATGGTCTGTTAATACAAGGAGTGAAACATGTCAGTATTGAAATGTACAGTCTTGAGACAATTTACTATCTTAAATTTTTATCATCTAAGAATGTCTTTTTTTTTTCCAGTTGCCGAAATTTCCTAATGCAGAGAATATAATGGAGGAATTAGGAATTGATTCCCAAGGAGATTTAAAAAAGAGTTCGGTGAGTCCTATGTGTTTATGGCCTCACGGCTTAGAAGTATCTGAAGTAGGAATCATTCTCACTGCCTGATCAACTGCTTCTAATCTCACACACTACAGCTTCCTCCTAGGGCTGGAACGTCACTAGTGTGTCACTTCTGGTCTGAAAGGAGTAGTGACGTAGTGGTCCAGAATTGGAATGGAGGGGCAAGGCAGCAGCAAGGAAAGCCAGGCGCCTGACCCGGAAGTGTCAGAACTGTATATGTACAGGGCCGCTGATAGAAATCATGGGGCCCCGTACAGCCTACCCGATGGGGCCTCCTTCAGCTCCACCCTGCCCCTGGCCCCTCCCCAGACCCCGCCTTGAAACAAAGTGCAGGTTTGTCTACAAGTGATAGGCATGGGTGGCATTGTCTGCAGCACATTACGGCATTGGCGGCATGGGTGGCACTGTCTGCAGCACATTACGGCATTGGCGGCACTGTCTGTAGCACATTATGGCATTGGCGGCACTGTCTGACACTGTCTGTAGCACATTATGGCATTGGTGGCAAGGGTGGCACTGTCTCTGCAGGCAGCACATGCGTTTTGGGCCATAATGCATGTGCTACCTGCAGACAATGCCGTAACGTGCTGCAAACAGTGCCAGCCGTGACACTAATGGCATAACGCATGTGCTACTTGCTGACAGCACCACCCATGCCACCAATGCCATATTGTGCTGCAGACAGTGCCACCCATGTCGCCAATCGCATAATGCCATTGGCAGCATGGGTGGCACTGTCTCTGCAAGCATCACATGCGTTATGACATTAGCGTCATGGGTGGCACTGTCTGCAGGCAGCACATGTCTTATGTGCCATAACGCATGTGCTACCTGCAGACAGTGCCACCCATGCCATCAATGCCATATTCTGCTGCAGACAGTGCCACCCATGAAGAGGCATTCTTTCGCACCCAAAATAGAGGAAATAGTCCCTCCCCTGCCGCTACCTAGTCTGCGAATAGCTATCTGCACCCAAAAAAAAACAAAACGTAAAAATAACCGGGGGGTGGTGGGGGCTATTTGGTTGGTAGTTGATTCAGACGGACCCTGATCGGCCATGGCTGGTGGATTTCTTTTATATTAATTATTTATCTGCTCAGCTTGCCTGGGTCCCCCTGCTGGCCGGGCCCAGTACAACAGGGCCAGTTGTACTGGCCTATCAGCGGCCCTGTATATGTAGCACCCTCTAGTGTGCTAAATGTAGACAGCTTTGTTGTTAGTGTAGGTAATGCCGCGTACACACGATCAAACAATCCGGTGGAAAAGTCCGGCAAACTCAAGTCCGCCAAACAATCCCCCCGTGTAGCCTCCGGCATACTTTTTTGGCCCGAAAGTGCGGCGGACTTAGAATGCCGTGTTGCACTCCAATCTTCCCGCCGGACTCGCATTTCGGCGAACAATCCGGCCGTGTGTATGCCAGTCCGCCGTACTTTTGAAATGAGCGGACTTTTCCCGCCCGGAGAAAAGTCCGCTCATTTCGAGCGGGTCTCCAGGTAGGCGGGGCCCGCGAAGAAGACGTCGCTGGCCCCGCCGCCTGGTATGGACTTAAAGGGGAACCCCAACGCCGAATAAAAAAAAAAAAAAAAGAAAAAATCGGCGTGGGGTTCCCCCCAAGTCCACAACAGACCCTTGTCCGAGCACGCTACCCGGCCGGCCAGGAAAGGGGGGCGAGCGAGCGCCCCCCCTCCTGAGCCGTACCAGGCCGCGTGCCCTCAACATGGGGGGTGCCTTGGGGAAGGGGGGCCGCGCAGCCCCCCCACCCCAAAGCACCTTGTCCCCATGTTGATGAGGACAAGGGCCTCTTCCCGGCAACCCTGGCCGTTGGTTGTCGGAGTCTGCGGGCGGGGGGCTTAATAAGGGGGCCCCCGGATACCGGCCCCCCACCCTATGTGAATGAGTATGGGGTACAATGTACCCCTACCCATTCACCTGTAAAATAAAAGTACAAAAAAAACACAACACACAAGATAAAATACTTTATTGCACAGCTCCGGGGGTCTTCCGTCTTCGGGGGTCTTCTCGCCGGACTCCTCCGCTATCTTCTTGTAGCTCTTTTGCTAGCGGAGGAGTCTGGCTTTCTTCCTCGCCGCCGGCCTCTTCTTTTCCGACTTCGGGGGTCTTGTCCCCCTCTTCGGTTCTTCTGCCGGGCCACCACGCCTTCTTCTAGCTCTTTTACAGGCAGTGGCCCGGTCTTCTGTCGCCGCCTTCCGTTCTTCTTCTTCTTCTTCTTCTCCAGGAGATGTTGACTCGACGATCTCTGCGGCCGCAATGCCAGGGACGCGCTGCGCTGCCACTTATATAGGGACAAGGGGCGGTGTCACATGGCTTTATGTCACATGGGTTGGTGTCACATGGTGACCCCGCCCCCTTACAATGTCACAGTCCCGGAGGATGCTGGGACTGTCGCCATGTGACATCAACCCATGTGACCAACCCATGTGACATAAAGCCATGTGACACCGCCCCTTGTCCCTATATAAGTGGCAGCGCAGCGCGTCCCTGGCATTGCGGTCGGAGAGATCGTCGAGTCAACATCTCCTGGAGAAGAAGAAGAAGAACGGAAGGTGGCGGCGGCGACAGAAGACCGGGCCACCGACTGTAAAAGAGCTAGAAGAAGGCGCGGTGGCCCGGCAGAAGAACCGAAGAGGGGGACAAGACCCCCGAAATCGGAAGAAGAGGCCGGCGGCGAGGAAGAAAGCCGGACTCCTCCGCTAGCAAAAGAGCTACAAGAAGATAGCGGAGGAGTCCGGCGAGAAGACCCCCGAAGACGGAAGACCCCCGGAGCTGTGCAATAAAGTATTTTATCTTGTGTGTTGTGTTTTTTTTGTACTTTTATTTTACAGGTGAATGGGTAGGTGTACATTGTACCCCATACTCATTCACATAGGGTGGGGGGCCGGTATCCGGGGGCCCCTTATTAAAGGGGGCTCCCGGATTCCGATAAGCCCCCCGCCTGCAGACCCCGACAACCAACGGCCAGGGTTGTCGGGAAGAGGCCCTTGTCCTCATCAACATGGGGACAAGGTGCTTTGGGGTGGGGGGGCCGCGCGGCCCCCCCTTCCCCAAGGCACCCCCCATGTTGAGGGCACGCGGCCTGGTACGGCTCAGGAAGGGGGGGTGCTCGCTCGCCCCCCTTTCCTGGCCGGCCGGGTAGCGTGCTCGGACAAGGGTCTGTTGTGGACTTGGGGGGGAACCCCACGCCGATTTTTTTCGGCGTTGGGGTTCCCCTTTAAGTCCATACCAGGCGGCGGGGCCAGCGACGTCTTCTTCGCGGGCCCCGCCTACCTGGAGACCCGCTCGAAATGAGCGCACTTTCCTCCGCGTGTGTGGGCGAGTCCGTTCATTTTAAAAGTAGGGCGGATAGTACGGCGGACTTAGTACACCGTATTAGTCCGCTCAAAAAGTGCCGTGTGTGGGCAAGTAGCCCGTTCGGAAAGTCCGATGGACAGTCTGGCGGGAAGTCCGCCAGACTAAGTACGTCGGACATACCGCTACGTGTGTACGCGGCTTAAAAGTTATTTTTAACTCAGAGCCTAGCCTGGGCTATGAATCTGGGTCAGGGTTCAGTGACTCAGGACTGGGTGACTCATCCTAGCAGATTCTCTGGTACCCCCCTTCTGTGGAACCCTGGAGAATGTTATAGACATAGTGGGTGGAGACTAGGAGGGGCTGCTTGTAATATTTATGAAAGCCTCAGCCAATCCCCAGTAAAGGGCTAGCAGGGGGCAGGCCACCTCACAAATAGACATGAGTCATGCCAGGGAGGGGCAGTTGGGTGGAAGATTGAGATGGAGTGTTGAGGAGGCTGTTGGTGGCCCTTGAGGGTAACCCCTCCCCCTAGTCTTGGTGGGGTGACCTCAGGCCTGGGGCTTGGCTGCTAAAAGATCCTGCTAGGCCACACAGAGGAGGCCCTTCCTGGAGGTACGGGAGCAAGGAGAGAGGGCAGCAGGTCAGCAGGTCTGGTAGATCTCTTGGGAGTCAGCCAGGTGGGCTGGTGAGTGTCAGTCTGGAGGACTGTGGGGAGAAGTTAGCCTGAAGGGCTAGTGAGAGGAGCACCGGCAGCCAGGTGGGTTGGCAGTGCCTGAAGAGGTGGTGTTGGGATCAGTAGCCACAGCAGTGAGGCAAGCTGGACACTGAAAGTCTGCTACACAACTAAGGGTCCCTCGGATTCCTGCCTGTAATGGGCCATTGTTTTCAACTGACTAAGTGAATGTCAGGTATTCACAGTGATCCAGCTAGGTTCAGCAAGCAAGTGCTGGAGGAAGAAGAGAAGCTGTATATAGAGACTGTATATAGGAAGAGTTGTCCCTGAAGTTGTTAAAGTCAAATGGGCATCCCATACTCTCCCATCCCTATCCAAGTTATTACCCTCAATAAATAAAAAAAACAAAGTCACGGACTGTTCTCTGTTTGAAAAGTACCTATGAAAATTCGGTGTGCCTGGCTTTGTAGGGTGGGGGATACCAGGTTACCTGTGGTTCCTTAGGGGGTGTGCTACATATATTTGCAGGAGAGAAAAGACTGGATACAAAAGGTAAATATTTTCAATGTATCATACTTCATAAAGCTGCATTGTGCTATACTCCTGCGTCCTGGTCATTGCCGTCTTTAATATTGATTGGACCCTGGGCAAAAAAAATAAAAAATGTGCCCCCCCCCCCCCCCCCCCCAATGCAATTTCACTCTCCACCTGCTCTGAGACATACAATTAATAAAAGCTAGACTTAAAATCAGTTTACTGTATCAGATCAGGCAGCAATTGTGATTGGTTGCCAGGGGTTACAGCATATCATTACTGCTTACTGACTGGTTGCTAGAGGCTACAACACACATTACAGCTCAGTGATTAGCTGCAAGAGGTCACAGCAAATGATTTCTGCTTGTTAATTGGTTGCTAGTGATTACTGTACAGTAATACTGCTCACTGATTGGTTGCTAGAGGTTTACAGTACATCATCTCTTCACTGCAGGGGAGCATGATATATATATGACTGCCTCCTTTATTTACATATCAATGCCAGCAGGCTTAGTATTGTCACCACTATTTACATATGAATGTCGGTTATTTACATGTAAACACAGGGTCTGCAGGTGAGTCACCTGTACACAACAATAGGGCAGAGCTGGGCAGCATTAGTAGCAGCACTTCACACTGAAATATCGGGACACAGTAGAGGACTAAAACTTCAAGGGACAAGGTAATTTAAAATGGCATAGTTGGCAAGTATGAGGCAGCTGCTTTGGGCCCCACAACAATGACAGGGCCCAGGGCAGCTGCTCCTTTTGCCCAGCCTTAAAGACGGCCCTGGTCCTGGTGACAGAGTCTCATTAAGTAGCTAATGGTGTTTACTTTTTATTCTTTGTTTGAAATAAGAATCAGCAGGGAGGGAAGGGCAAGAAATGTTCATAATTCCTGTACATCCACTTTTAAACCCAACTTAACTTTCTGCTTAATGCAGTCTAGGTGCAAAAAAAATTGCCAATTTTCTTACATTTTCTTTCTAAAGCAGCTGCAGCCTGAGTAAGCAAAGTCTGTGGCAGAGTTGGACAGTGAGGCAGCCATGATCTCTCTGCAGGAGTCAGAGCAATAGCACACAGAGAGAAAGGCTGCACTCTACAACTGCTAGCAGGAAACAGGAGTCTTTTCTACTCAAGCTGTGGCTACTTTCTAAAGAAAATTAACCATTATGAGGATTATCTTGAGGACACGTTGAAGAGGATTTTATTGAACAATTTTCCTGACACCAGTAGATTACTGTGTGGTGGAAAACGTAGTTTTGAGTCTTCTATTGGTCAAGAGAGGGGTGTTGGAGAAGGCGTCCACCTAAGTGAGGCATTTCGGGTTTTTTTTTTAGTCCTTACCGCCAAGGGCTGTCAGCTTCCACATCCCATCGGCAGCATCAGCATCACATGGTTGACGATTACCTCGGGCCAAAACAGAGACGGAGAGCTTTCCAGCTGACGATCCGCTGACTTACTGGGTCATGAGAATAGACCACTGGCCAGAACTTGCCCAGTATGCTATTGAGTTGTTTGGCTGCCCGGCAGCTAGCGTGCTTTCAGAATGGGCATTCAGTGCTGCAGGAGGTTTTCGTTACTGATCATAGAACGGGTCTGTCCACAGACTCCGTGGACCATTTGACTTTTATAAAAATGAATCAGTCCTGGATTACCAGCTATGAAGCCCCTGATGCCGATGTCACTGATTAAGTCTTTTTGGGATGTGGAATCTTCGACTTCGAGGCTGCCTAGCTTTGAGGGTGTTCAATCATTTCATCTGGAGGAATGTTTTTGGTATTGATTTCATGGGCACAATTAACACCCAAAGACCAATTTTTCAGCACCTGTTTGACAGGGGCATATCATTGCAATTTTTTTTGCCTTCATCAAGAGCACCTCTATAGGATACAGGGAGAAGGTGCCCCCGACACCCAAAGAGTATTTTTTCTGCACCTGTTTGAAATGTGCATATCATTGCAATTTTTTACAGCAAGGCCAAGTCTTGCTTTTATCAAGCTTACCTCTATAGCAGGGGTCTCAAACTGGTGGCCTCCAGCTTTGGCAGAATTACAATCCCCATAAGGCATTGCAAGACTGACAGTTACAAGCATGACTCCCACAAGCAGAAGCATGATGGGACTTGTAGTTCTGCCACAGCTGGAGGGCCGCCAGTTTGAGAGCCCTGCTCTATAGCAGTGATTCTCAACCAGGGTTCCTCCAAAGGTTGCTAGAGGTTCCTTCAGCATTGAGCAATTTCTGCCTCTCAAATAAGTTCCCACTGACTCCACTGATCTTTTTAGCTATCTGTAAGAGGTCATTCTTCCCAATGACCACAAATGTAAGGACCATTCTTCCCACTGACCCTCACACTATTGTATCATGAGTTGTAGATTTCTAATTTTTAGCAGGGGTTCCCTGAGACCGGTGAACTATTTCAAGGGTTCCTCTGTGTTGAAAAGGTTTGAGAAAGGCAGCTCTATAGGGTTATGGTGGAAAGGTGCCAATGACACCCAAAGACCAGTTTTTCTGCACCTGTTTGACAGGTGCCTATCATTGCAATTTTTTAGTGTCCCCATCTTCTGATGGCTCCTTCCAGCAGGATAATGCACCATGTCACAAAGCTCCAATCATCTCACCACTGGACAATAAGGTCCCTGTCCTCCGATGGCCTCCACACTCACCACATCTCATCTAATAGAGCTCCATTGGGGTGGTGAAACGGGAGATTGGCGTCATGGATGTGCAGCCGACAAATCTGCAGCAACTGGGTGATGCGATCATGTCACTATGGAGCAAAAAATCTGAGGGATGTTTTCAACACCTTGTTGAATCTATGCCACCAAGAAAGAAGGCAAAATGGGGTCCAACACTTTACTAGTAATGTGTACCTAATAGAGTGGCCAGTAAGTGTATTTCCCTAACAAGAACACATCAGATGGAGTTTTCATGCATATTCTGGGTCCTCTGAGCTAAAAATTCAGTCTGACATAAATCAGATCTATTCCTGACATAGAAGTCCTCTCCTCTGTTCTATACTGTGATGGTGACGAGGATGAGGAAGATAACATAGTGGGACTAGAACTAAACACTCAACTAAATGTCACCAGACTGTAACAAAAGTGTATAAGAGATAAGTCCCTTATTTTGTCTTTGATTTTTTGATTTTTTTTTCATAGGAAACATCAACTCCCAAGTCAGACCCACCTCCTTTTGAGTGTGAGTATTGAACTTTGGCCAGAGGCAGAAACCTTGTCCAACAGAAAATATTTGGGATCATTAAATTGTATCTAAACTCAAGAATAAAAATCTATTATAATGCATGTAAGCAGGTTCAAATATGGGGTTCTGGTGAGTTAGCGACTGGCCCGGGCTGGGGAAAGGGTTAAGTGTTGTAAGCTCAGTTCCCGGACTTTTGGCCCTAGCCAGCCCACCTATATGCTATAATCACTTCAGCCCCGGAAAGTGATTAGGCCATTTTTTTTGTGATATGGCACTGCATTGCTTTCCCTTCTCTAATTTTTTTTCCTTTTTTTTGGCGTTGAGGAGCTTGTTTATTTGCAAATTCTGGTAATATTTAATGTTCTAGTAAAGTTATTTTTTTGAGTATAATTTTTTTTTTCAATTATAACCAAGCATATACGTAATAACAGAAAAGGGAATAAACCTATTTTAGAATAAAAAAAAAAAGGCAAGACCAACATCGCTAAGCATATATAACAAATAAACCAACATTGACACATATTAAATTTATAAACTAAATATAGGAGGTTGATATGGTTTATAAATTAGTACACCACCCTAATGAAAATTCATTATCAAATCAAATAGTAACCTCCGAAGTATATCTGATATGCGAAAATGACATCAATTGTTAACCTATAATACATATACCTTGACTTATCTACTTTAGGATAGAAGAAAACCTTTCTCCTGACCCCAACAATGGGGGTCCGGAGACAAAATCTACTAAAAAAAAGAGAGAGAAAAAAAACCCCCAACTAACGAGCCAATTTTGAAAAAAGAAGCAATGTTTTTTACTTTCTGTTTAAAATATATCCAATAAAAAATTTAAAAAATACAATTTCTTCATCAGTTTAGGCCAATTTGTATTCTGCTACATATTAAATAAAAAAATATAAAAAAAATCCCAATAAGCTTATATTGATTGGTTTGTACAAAAAATATTGCGTCTACAATATATTTATGGAATTTTGATTTTTTTTTCTTTTTTACTACCAATGGCTGCAATCGGTGACTTATAGCGGGACTGCAACATTGCGGCGGACAAATTGGACACTAACTGACACTTTTGACACTTTTTAGGAACCAGTGAAACTAATACAGTGATTAGTGCTAAAATATGCACTGTCACAGTTACTAATGACAGTGGCTGGGAAGGGGTTAACTGTGTGCCTAACTAGTGTTTTAGTGTTGTGGGGGTGGTGCTTTTACTAGGGGAAGGCATGGACCCATGCTTTCCCTACTGACAGAAAGGCAATCTGCCTGTGTACCAAACGATCAGTGGGTGCCAGCAGACATCAAGTCTGCAGGACCTGCTGATCGACTCCTGCTGTATAGAATCAAAGCGGGAGTGAATCACCAGCGGCGCAGACTTGTGCCCACTAGCTGGAAGTGCAGGATCACGTATATGTATACTTAATCCTACGCAGTGTGGCTGCCCTGAAGCAGTAGAACTGCTATAGAGCGGTCGGTAACTGGATAAATAAGGGGGAAGGCTAAGGTCCAAAAAGGTGGGTGGCCAGTGGCACTATTGAAGAAACAGGATTTGCGGAGAACATCAAAGCCATAGACAGTGCCATGATGGACTCTCACCCTCACGTGCACGGGCACAGTAGGCCATGCCCAACATGCAGCTTACCAGTCCTTAGATGTAATGGCTGCATTTGTTAGCTTTTATGAAGCCCTTTACCCCTTTTTTTTCACCTGGTGATCCTGCCATTAACACACTTCCTCTCTTAGGGGGAATAATGACCACTCACACAGTATCAATGGAGGAGCAGCGTTGTCAGCCTATAACAGGAAGAATATCATAGTTGTCAACAGTCCCGAAATTCCCGGGACATTCCCGGTATTTAGACCCTTGTCCCAGTCTTTACATCAAAGAAAAGTTCCGAAATTGCTGCACTCTCTCTAAATCCTTTATTGTATATCATAAAAACAACACAAATACCATGAGGATATAACAAATAGAACATGTTTTACACTAGTAGCATAGTTGCCAACAGTCCTGAAATTCCCGGAACATTCCCGGGATTTACCGTGTCCTGGGGAATTTCACAGGATTTATTGTTTTCTCGATTTTTCGCCAGAGCCGCTGCTAGAGGTCTGGGGCCAGCACTAGTGAATTGTCTCCAACGCCACTTTACAGAAGACCAGCTCTCGTGAGGAAGAAACAAGAGGGGCAGCACGGTTGGCAATGAAAGTGACTGCCAATAGAAATTGAGCTGCTCCAAACAGCTTTAATTTTTTTCAAACCCCCCCGCTACACCACGTCTATAAATTAAGCCCCGCCCCTTAATTTTAATTACAGACAAAAAAGTGTTCCTATACATTTTTTTTACAATGTTGGACTATTATAACTATTGAATGTTAAGACTACTGTCATGTGATAATTGTGCTACTGTTTATCAAATCGATACAGTCAAATTCATTTTAGTGCAAACACAATATAATACCCTTTTTCTTTTTAGTAAAATATAAAAGATAAGGCTGTGTTGAGCATGTGGGTGGCTTTAGTCCAAATAACTTCTATTATAGTCCAGCATCTGGCCATAATGTTGCAGTCACAATAAAAATCGCTGTTCGCCGCCATTACTAGTAAAAAAAAAAATATATATATATATATATATATATATATTAATAAAAATGCCATAAAACCATCCCCTATTTTGTAAACGCTATAACCAATCAATAATCGTTTATTGTGATTTTTTTACCAAAAATATGTAGAAGAATACGTATCGGCCTAAACTGAGGGGAAAAAAGATTTTTTAGACATTTTTGGGGGATATTTATTATAGCAAATAGTAAAAAAAAATTAGTTTTTTTCAAAATTGTCGCTCTTATTTTGTTTATAGTGCAAAAAATAAAAACCGCAGAGGTGATCAAATACCACCCAAAGAAAGGTCTCTTTGTGGGAAAAAAAGGACGTTAATTTTGTTTGGGTACAGCGGCGTACGGCCGCGCAATTGTCAGTTAAAGCGACGCAGTGCCGAATCGCAAAAAGTGGTCTGGTCTTAAGCCAGCAAAATGGTCCGGGGCTGAAAGTGGTTAAAGAACTTTAAATAACACGGTTTAACATAAAGAGAGAACATTGGAAGATGAGTGGTGACTGGCTACTATGGGTTTTTTCTTTTTGCATATTGCTCATTGTCCTTTATAATTAGCTTTTGTGTTTATAACTTGTATTATAATGTTTGCTGTTTTTAGGTATCCCTGGTTTTACAGAGGATGTGCTGAATACCCGTGGAGAAGTTTAGGTGACCTGCCTGATGTCACACTCAGCAGCTCGAGGGACAACCTGGGTACAGATGAACAAACAATGTACTCAGATAGGAATGTCATTATAATTTCTTGTAAATTAAAATTAAAGCCTAATTGAAGTCTCAAGCATGTATGCCTTTTTATACACCTACACCAGGGCTCAAGTCCTGCGGGAACGCATGGGAACAGAGTTCCTGCACTTTTTCCACAACAGGAACTCAGTTCCCATTAGGAGCCGTGTCCTGCAAGACTTTGAAGTATGTGAGCTGTGTGGCAGGTGCTACACCAGCAGCCGCCGACACAGCTCGCAATAGTAAGTGCTGCACGCCAGGGGTGGACTGACCATTCGGCATTGCCAGTAGGGGGCCCCATGACAGCTTCCTCTTCGATCTACCTGTCAATCACAGCTAGCTGATGGGTAGATCAGGTCCCTGCTGTTAAGAGATTGTATTTAGTCAGATCTCTCGTGATGTGCTCCTCCCCGTCGGCCCCTCCTGATTTTCTGTCTCCTTATCCCCCCCCCAGTCTCCTGCATACTTGCTCTGTGTGTCCAGCTGAATCCCCCCTCCTCTGTCTTCAGAGTGTCATATGATGAGAGAACCCAGAGGAGGAGCACAGCTATTCTCCTCACAGGACATGCAGGGAGAGAGGTGAGCTGAGGGAGGAACATCAGTTTGGGGTGGTAAGCTGAGCACAATACCTGGCAAAGTTTAATGCCAGGAGGGAAGTTTATGTGGAAATATGTGAAGGGTTGGAATAGCAGCGAGTGTGTGTTGGAGCCCTGCAGAGTTTGCAGCCCCCCCAAGCTAATATACATCTCCTAAGCAGGAACACATCACTATCTCCCCAAGCATTGTCCAGATAATGTGCAGTTAATTTATGACCTTTCCGTTTAACCCTGTGTTATCCAAACTCTGTTCAATGAAAAGTGTAAAATCACCACATAAACACTCTATATACAAAATAACATTCCCTAATAAAGATCAGAACATGATGTTCACATTTGCATGGAAGCTCAATTGAATGAATGCTGATTATTCAGAGAATTACCGTATTTATGTTTATTGAGGATTGTTTTTTTATGTACTAACAGTTAAGCTTCATACACACAATCCGAAAATTGGATGAAAAATACCACTTTTGAAGCGTTCGTGCATATCAGTGTATCATTTTTTTATTTATTTTTTGGTGGGGGAGTGGATCTTGGGTGGGAGTTCCCACACTTTTTTCCCCAGGATTTGACCCCTGACCTACACCACCATATGTTAGGATTTTTCCTTAAAATACCCTAGTGCAGTGGTCTCCAAACTATGGCCTGGGGGCCAAATGTGGCCCTTTGGTTGCCTTTACTCGGCCCTTGGGGCGCTATTCCTCCCAATGATATGAGACACTATTCTGCCATCTGACACCAAAAATGGAGCACCATTTCTCCCACCGATACAGATAATGAGGGCACTATTCTTCCCTAGGATAGCAGCAATGGGGCACTATTCCTCCCCCAAAACACCAAATGTGGTGATATTTACTCCCACTGATGCCAGGACAATTTCTACTCCTGCCGGCCACAATCCGGCCCTCCTAAAGTCTGAAGGACAATAAACTGGCCCTTTGTTTCAAAAGTTTGGAGACCCTGCCCTAGTGGAAAAATTCCTCCTGCTCTCCCACACCAGTGCCCAATGCTGGTATAGATGAGAAAGGTCACACCCACTTGGTACCAGTGTCCTCATTAGGAGTGCCACCTTTTCTTCAAGTCAAACCCCAACACTTTTGCGGCGCACAGCAAATTTTTTTTTATATAGTATAAACTATACATATATTTTGCTATTAAATAACATTTCTAATCATATGAAGTTAATAACAAAAGTTCCCCTTTACATCAGAGTCCACAGAGTTCCCCTTTACATCAGAGTCCACAGAGTTCCCCTTTACATCAGAGTCTACAGAGTTCCCCTTTTACACCTGAACTCACAGAGTTCCCTTACACTGTAAGGTGGGACTCTGCAGACTCTGATTTAAGGAATACTCTGGGGACTCTAAGGGATGCTCTGAGAATCCTGATCTAAGCGAGAACACTGAGAATTCATATATACGGAGAAGACTCTGATGTAAGGTGAAACACTGTGGCTTCTGGTGTAAAGGGGAACTGTGATGTAAGGGGTGCTCTGAGAACCCTGATTTGCCTTAGTGTACTCACTCAAAGGCAGGAGAGAGAAGGGGGGAGACTTCAGTCACAGGCAGGGATGGATGGTGAGCTCACTCGCCCATTGGCAAGCACCTCTCATCCAGATGTATCTGAGGCTACTGGACTTCAAATTTCTGACCCCCCCCACTTTACTTTTCTGAGGCACAGCACTGGGAATTGGAGTGTGGGCAGACACAGAGGGTTAGGGGTGTTTGGGGGGGGGATTGTTAGTGTTGGCTTTGGGCAGTGTGAAAGAGTGTAACAGACACCCTCAGCTCAGACAACTGCAGCCAGCAACCCTGCTGGGAAGCCACAGTCCAGTCTGAATAATGTGTCTGGGTTTCAGGCAGTCTGAAAACCAGATGCATGATTCCAAACCTGAACTGTCCGGGTGAATCCTGGACAGGTGGAAACCCTATTCCTCATATAGATTTGTAGAACTGAAAAAGATAGTAGGTGTATCTGACCCGGTCTGTTGCAATACGGGGTGTACCGGTAAACTCTAGCGACATGTTTAGAATATATATATATATATATATATATATATATTAGAATAATATAAGAATCCATGTCAGCCACGTCTCTCCAGCTCCCAGCTCCTCCTAAGAGTCAAATGCTAGCCCAGTTGCTCATATAACTCTGCCTCCAGCCACCAACTATACACATGCACCACGGTAGGCAGCACCATCTTCGTTTGAGTGCGCAGGATCTAGAACCACTCTGTCCAGTATGGGCTACCTTTTGACTCCGAGGAGGAGCTGGGGAGACCTGGCTGACGTGGATTCATATAGTACGTGCTTTTTATGACTTCTGTACTATTACTGTAGGCCAGGTGTCATATTTGTTTGGTATTTTTGACCATCTGGTAGAGGTTCCTGGCTTGTCATGATGCTTATTTCTGTTGGAAATGTACAACAGAAAAGTTGCTTATAAACTGACTATACAGTATACTGTATGTATACATATACATTATACCTATCTAGACCAGCAGGTGGTGCTGTAGTATTATAATGTATAGTTATGTATTCTATGATATGAGAGGAAGTACCCTCTGTATCTAAGTATGCACTTGTTTGTGTTCGCTTCCTGTTTGTAATGCTGTAAGACATAATCTAACATCCTCCATAAAAGTAAAGCCCTTTGCTGTATCCAACGAGCTTCCAGCATTTATAGCAATACTCTGCACAATAATTTCTAGATCTTTGGGTGGAAGATTCCAGAAGACAGCGGGCAGAAGCTAGGAGGGGTTGCTTTGAATATTTATGGACCCTCAGTCAATATCCAGGAGTGGGCCTGGCAGGGGACTGAGAAGCCCATAAATAGACATGATCCACGCCAGTCAGGGAGTCAGGTGAAAGATGGAGAAGTGGTGTTGAGAAGAGGCTGTCAGTGGTCCTTGAGGAACCCCTGCCGGGAGGGGTTTTACCTCGGGCTGGAGTTCGGGAAAGCTGGCCTGGAAGGATCCTACCACAGGAGACAGTTGTAGGAATTCATGGCGGAAGAGGCAGCAGGAAGGAGCAAGCAGAAACAGCGAGTAGATCAGCACAGTGCAGGGACATACAAGGGGAGAGACTGTCAGCTGTAGCAGTGCTCTCTGGAAGACCGTGGTGTGCCATGTCTTCATCTAACCTTGCTCTGGGGAATCTCCATGTGTATGTGCCAGTCGAGAGGACTGGGGTGTCAGAAACCATGAAATCAGACCGAGACAGAAGTACAGCTAAATCATACTTGTTTAATAATAAAAGTAAATAGAACAAACGTAGTCAACACATAGCCAGAGTTCCGAAAACCTGAACAGATAGTCAGACAAGCCAAACTTCAGGGAGCCGGAGATGAGCGTAGTAAAACAGCAAGCAGGATCTGGAGCTAGAAGGAATGTCAGCCAAGCAAGTCTTTTAACAGGAATGCAGGAGATAGTCTCTGTGATGTTGACCAAGGCGAAGGCAGAGATCCTCTGTGCTGGATGGCTTAAGTAGGCAGGACTGAGCAGGATATCATCAACAGCTGAGTAACTGTGGAGAGATATGAGCTTGCAATTAGCCGACAGCTGAGCAGTCAGCTCAGAGAAGTCAGGGCTGAGCCCAGCCCTGACATGGGGGAAGCAAGCAGCCAGGTGGGCTCGGAGTCTTCTGTAGTGGTAGAACTGTGCTCGGTGTCTACAGGGAGGCAGAAGGAGATGCTGTTCACTCCACAATGTACTACATTTATCCACACAGGGATAGGATGTTCATAGCCTATAATGGTCTGCTGCTGAAGTGACTGTTAGTTCCACCAGGAGTGATTAGCAGGTTCTGTACATAAGGAAACCAAGTTTGTGCAGGTGGAAGGAAGAAGTGGACTTTATTGTAAATAGGGAGGAAGTTGTATGTGGTTCAGTGTTTAAAAAATGTATACACCTAAATCCACTTACAGGAAGGAATCTGTATGACTGCCATAGACACAAGAGGTCTTCTTTTCAGCAATTTAAAAAACGAGGAATGTAGTTAAAAAAAATATTTTTTTTTCAGAGTTTTCTGCGCTTTAATTTTCCAGCCTGTTTATTAGAGCTGCACGATTAATCGATAAAAAATTGTGATCTCGATTCAACCCCCCTCACAATCTCTATGCAGAATTTCCTGATTCATTCATATCACAAGTGTAGAGAGTTCTGTGCTCACTCAAAGGAAAAAGTTCTGTGCTGTCAAAGGAAAAAAACTGGGCAGCCATGCTTTTCATAACATTGTCTGCGCTGGTAGATAATTATAAACATTGTAACTTTTCATTCTTAGATCAAAGGCATGAACTTCGGTCTGTAAATGAGGGAAGTTTAAAGGAGTTGTAAAGGCAGAAGGTTTTTTTTTATCCTAATGCATTCTATGCATTAAGATAAAAAACCTTCTGTGTGTAGAAGCCCCCAGCACCCCCCAGTTACCTACCTGAGTCCCTTCTCTCTCTAGCGATGTCCACGATCCCCTCAGCCATTCAGGACACTCCTCCTGATTGGTTGAGACAGAGCAGCGGTGCCATTGGCTCTGGCATCTATCAAAGTCAGTCAGCCAATCAGGGAGGAGGGGGGCGGGGCCAGGCCGGGGCTCCGTGTCTGAATGGATACACAGCTCTGACTCGGCTTGAGTGCCCTCTGTAGCAAGCTGCTGGCTGAGGGGCACTCAAAGGAGGGAGGGGCTAGGAGCAGCAAAGAGGGATCTGAGAAGAGGAGGATCGGGGCTTCTCTGTGCAAAACAATTACACAGAGGAGGTAAGTATAACCTGTTTGTTAATTACAAAAAAAAAAAACTTTACAATCACTTTAAAGTGGAGTTCCACCCATTTTATGCAGTTGCTCTCTATGGTATCCCCTTTGAGCATCCTTTTCCCAATGAAAATTCTTTTTTTTTTATGGAAATACCTTTTTTATTCTTCTTTCTCATGCATTTCCTGCAGTCCCCGCCTAGGCGATGACATCACCAGGCAATTCGCAAGGGCTCCTGGGATAGCAGCGTCATGCATCCCAGAAGTCCTTGCGCATCGCCTAGTGATGAAATCTTGCGTTATTTCCAGACCGTTGCTATGGCAACGTGGAAGGAGGAAGGAGTGCCGCGCAGTGACATTACTGCGCAGGTGTGAGATCGGGAAATGCATGCTGGGTATCCAGCTGCACCTAATCCCGGAAATAGATACCAGAGGGATTCGGATGCCCACAGTGGACACGGACCCTGCTAGCTTCCGAGATCAAGGTAGTCTTTCTTTATTTAAACTGAAATTAACCAGAATACACTATAGGCACTAGCTAATTGTGGCAGATAAAGTTGAACAAATTACAGCTGCATTTAAAACATTTTTTGACTTGAACTCCGGGGGACTGGAACTCCGCTTTAACCAGTTAAAGGCTCAACCTTTTCCTGACACTTGTTTCTTACAAAGTCAGTAATTTTTGCTAGAGAATTACTTGGAACCCTATATATATATATATATATATATATATATATATATATATATATTTTTTTTTTTTTACTAGAGACTCAGAGAATAAAATTGCGATTGTTGCAATACTTTATGTCACACTGTATGTGTGCTGCGGTCTTTCAAATGCAATTTTTTTGGGGGAAAATACACTTCAATGAATAAAAAAAAACAGTAAAGTTAGCCCAATTTTTTTGTATAATGTGAAAGATGATGTTACGCCGTGAGACTCGTGATCTTTATTCTAAGAAAAAAAAACATGATTCTCATTTTAGCCAGAATCGCGCAGCTCTATTGTTTATCCACACTCAGCTCTCTGTGTGTTATACTTCACAGCGGCAGTGTGTGTGTGACAGGTCAGCGTTCCCCACACCCAGGTAAGGTATCAGTGTGATCACACACGTCACATGGTCCACACCCAGTGATGATGTCGCTAAACACAACACGTGCCTTCGTCTTCCTACCACACATACCATAATAACACTGATCTATCCAGCCCGACTACGTCTTCCATCCCGAGTCTCACTCCTCTTCCTTACACCGTCAGGACCTGTCTGGAGTCAGCTCAGGTAAGGACCTTCACCTTGATAAATCCCACAAAGCGTTCATTTAGACTTCTAATATCCCCATTGCTTGCTATTCCTGATTTCCAGGTCTGAAAAGCTCATCCCCGGAAATGTATGTCCCTTTAAATGTCAGGTTTTCTATACACAAGCAGTGTACATTACCTGTGATACAGTAAGTTATGGTTAAAGCGGTATTAAACCCAAATGCAACAATGTATCATGTTGCAGTTTACCATATCTTTTATGTGATGGCTGCATTTGTTTTCTTTTTTAGCCTTTATTTCTTTTATTTTCATCAGGTGATCTGGCCACTAAGTTTGTTGTTTTTTTTAAACAGAAAAAGCTGTGCAGCAGATGTATCAGTCATAGTAGGGGTATCCAAACTTTCTAAACAAAGGGCCAGCTTGCTGTGCTTCAGACTTTTGGGGCAGGGGGGAGACTATGGCAATTGGGAGTAGAAAAAGCCCCATCAGTGTAAAAAAAACAATGCCCCATCTTTGGTGTCAGTGGGAGGAATTGTGCCCTAGCGTTGGTATCATTGGGAGGAATTGCGCCCTAGCGTTGGTATCATTGAGAGGAATTGTGCCCTAGCATTGGTATCATTGAGAGGAATTGTGCCCTAGCATTGGTATCATTGAGAGGAATTGTGCCCTAGTGTTGGTGTCATTGGAAGGAATTGTGCCTTATTGTTGGTATCATTGGGAGGAATTGTGCTGTAGTGTTGGTGTCATTGGGAGGAATTGTGCCGTAGTGTTGGTGTCATTGGGAGGAATTGTGCCGTAGTATTGGTGTCATTGGGAGGAACTGTGCTGTAGTGTTGGTTTCACTGGGAGGAATTGTGCCATAGTGTTGGTGTCATTGGGAGGAATTGTGCCCTATGGTTGGTATCATTGGGAGGAATTGTACCCTAGCGTTGGTATCATTGAGAGGAATTATGCCTTATCGTTGGTATCATTGGGATGACGTTATTTTCTTAGGCTAGGCTCAGTGTTAAGGGGCATGTTAAAGTTAAGGTTACCATCATCTTAAAGCAAACGTGTGCTTTGCCTTTTACCGGCAACAGGTTCAGTTGAATGGAGGCCCCACCAGTAACACATACTAACTTTGCCTCTGTGTCCATCACACTAGTCAACTGTCAGGAGCAAAGAACCCTACCTATGGGGAAGGTACTGTATGGGGAAGGACATGACTCCCTCCCCTTCATTCCATGTGAAAGCACTGGTGCTTGGTGATTGGCCACTCTGACACTCAGCACTGTCATATGAATTTTGAATTGGAGCTTACACAGGGCTGAAGCTTGCCATAAACCTATAGCCTATAGGCTGAATAATATACGTCTAACAGATTCCACCATCCACACTTTTAGACTGGTGCAGTCTACTTTCTTCACTGCAGGTGGCGCTCTTCCGCAGTCAAGAGGAACATATTTTCTCTATGGTTTTCTGGGCCACTGGGGAAGCAATCCAATTGGATGCTGCTGCCCCATGTGACTCCAGCAGCCATCTTGGGTCAGGCAGAGCTTATTCAAGGCCCTGGCTCCCAGGCTTGGCATTCATTTTGCAAGTGGGTAGAGTAAGCATAGGTGCCCTGCCTGGTAGGAACAAAAATAGCGACGGGGAAAGGTTCCTGACGTGGAGGAAAAGCTCAGTGCTCACAAGTGTCTAGAGATCTTCCTGCTTGGGTAAGAGAGCATCAGGCCGCATTCTCAGCAGGCTCCGCCAGTTCAGCTGAAACCTGCTCTCTACACACTGCTGGACCTGTGAGTGTTCCTGTTGGATTGCCTTCCCACCAGGTTTATTGTGAACTGTCTTTGCGTTGTTTCCATACAAGTTCTTTCACTGGGACTATGTGTGTTATTGCCATTGCACAACGCTGCATCCACCTACAAGTAGAAAAGAGGTGATAAGTGCTGCATGGTAAAGAGGGGTGCTCCTCCAGCAAGTACAGAATACATGTTGAGTGATCAATGGGAATATGCCAAGGTTACACTGAGAGTCTTCTATCTCCTAGGGCAGTGATGGTGACTCTTGGCACTCCAGATGTTTTGGAGCTACATTTCCCATGATGATCACCTACATTGCAGAGTGTATGAGCATCATGGGAAATGAAGTTCCAAAACATCTGCAGTGCCAAGGTTTCGCCATCACTGTCCTAGGGACCTGCTTTGCCCATTATGAGGGATTTTAATCATTTTATTTTTTGGAGAATGTAACAGGAGTAGCTGGAACACACAATGTTAGACAGGAACAGAGTTAGGAATTTACGAGAGAACGCACTATTGGAGTATTCAAAACACATATAAAAAGCCAGGGAATGGCACACCAGACTCCATGAATACATTAAATATCTCTTTAGGGTGCTTTTTTTCCCCCTGAACCCAAACCCTGTGCTGTAACCCTTACCTTTAGGCCCCTTTCACACTGAGGTGGGAGGAGCATCGGCGTTAAAGCGCCGGCATTCTTAGCAGAGCATCGGCGGTAAAGCTCCGCTATTCTTAGCGGAGCGTTGGCGGTAAGGCACCACTCTTTTTAGCGGCACTTTACCGTCAGATTTGTAGCGCTATTCGGCCACTAGCGAGGCGATGTTACCCACCGCTAGCGGCCGAGAAAGGGTTAAAAGCCACCGCAAAGCGCCTCTGCAGAGGCGCTTTGCCGGCGGTATAGCGACGCTGTCCCATTGATTTCAATGGGCAGGAGTGGCGAAGGAGTGGTGTATACACCGCTCCTTCACCGCTCCAAAGATGCTGCTAGCAGGACTTTTTTTGCCCTCGGGGCTTTCACATTGGAGAGAAAGCAGCGGCTGTTTCATGTCGGTTTGCAGGCGCTATTTTTAGCACAATAGTGCCTGCAAAACGTCCCTGTGTGAATGGGGTCTTAAGGAGCAGTACGGGGAAAGCTTGTTTGGCTGTACTTCTCCTGTGGATCACATGGGTGCAGTCCATTTTGCACTTCTGTGACCTATTCTCAGCTGACAGCGAGGTGAAGCCCACTGTCAGCTGACATTACAGAGCCGGTCAAGGCTAGGGCAAGATCACAACAATGAAGTCGTGATCAGCCCACATACCTGCTGAGAGCCGACCACTCCCGCCCCCTCCACAGCCAAGCGATCTCAGTGTTAGAGCCGACGGAGGACAGATACCGCATCCACCTAAGCAAGTAAATCACATTGAGAATCTGTGACAAGACTTGAAAATTGTTGTTCACAGACGCTCTCCATCCAATCTGACAGAGCTTGAAATATTCTGCGAAGAAGAATGGGCAAAAATGTCCCTCTCTAGATGTGCAAAGCTGGTAGAGACACCCCCAAAAAGACTTGCAGCTGTAATTGCAGAGAAAGGGGGTTCTACAAAGTATTGACTCTGGGGGGGCTGAATATAAATGCCCCCCCCACACTTTTCACATATTTATTTGTAAAACATTTTGAAAATCATTTATCGTTTTCCTTCCACTTCACAATTATGTACCACTTTGTGTTGGTCTATCACATAAAATCCCAATAAAATACATTTACGTTTTTTGTTTTGTAACATGATAAAATGTGGAAAATGTCCAGGGGTATGAATACTTTTTCAAGGCACTGTAGATGCGCTCAAGTGAATCGGGGGTCTGAAAAATAGGCTTTTCTTCAACCGTTCTGCTTGACTGGCTGGACAGACAACACTCTCTCAGTGTGTGAGGGACGCTCATCTGAACTCTATAAACAATATGCAGATCATATGACTCTATAGAAGAGCCTCTCATGTATGTCAGCTGACCATGACTCTCTGTCAGAGACCGGTCAGGCAGGTTTCAGGCCTACCTCCTGTGGGATGTCATTACTCCAGTTTCACAGTTTCAGCCGACAATAACCTGGCAGAAACTCCTGTATGGAGGAGGCTGGCCTTGTATTACCTCACACAAAGCACAAATATAATTACTTCTATCAATTGAACTGAGCATGTGATCCAGAATACGTCACTAACATCCATTAGCACTGACACAGCGGAACATGATTATAAAGTTAACAATCAGATCAGCAATCATTTGAAGCTTATTCACCACCAGGGCCTGGGGTGTAACTACAAATCATGGGGCCCTATAGGACAAAAACTGATGGGGGGCCCCAGGAACTTCTTTCTGTAGTAGCATCAACTCTAACCATACATTTAATTAATCTTAAAGAGAAAGTAAAAAAAAAAAAAAGAGTTTTACTTCCTCTTTTGCTGCCCACAAGGCCTGCAAATTAAAAGCATAATGGGCTAGTATGCATCGCTCCTCTGCTAGCAAAAGAGCAGCAAAAGAGCAGAAGATAGCGGAAGAGCCCGGTGAGAAGAAAGTGCGGAGAAGTCGGAAGAAGACCCCTGAAGTCAGAAGAAGACCCCCGGACCTGCCTAATAAACTACTTTAAAAACCTGTGTAGTGTGTTTTTTTTTTACACTTTTCCCCCCAGGTGAATGGGTAGGGGTACGATGTACCCCATACTCAGTCACATAGGGTGGGGGGCCGGGATCTTATTAAAGGGGGCTCCTGGATTCCGATAAGCTCCCTGCCCGCAGACCCTGGCAACCTATGGCCAGGGTTGTTGGGAAGAGGCCCTTGTCCTCATCAACATGGGGACAAGGTGCTTTGGAGTGGGGGGGAGCCCTCCCCAAAGCACCCACCCCCCCATGTTGAGGGCATGCGGCCTGGTACGGTTTTAGGAGGGGGGCGCCCGCTTTTCCCCACCCCCTCTCCTGACCGGCCGGGCTGCATGCTCGATAAGGGTTTGGTATGGACTTTGGGGGGACCCCATGCAGTTTTTTTGGCATAGGGGGTTGCCCCTAAAACCCATACCAAGCAGCGGGGCTCGCAAGGTGTCAATCTCGCCCATGAAAGTGGCGACATTGACTTCCCTCTCTCGTCCCGTCGCACCTGAAGTCACTATCAAAATGAATGGACTTTAGTCGGACCTCCGCCAAAAGTCCAGCAGATTGTCCACCGAACCTAGTCCGCCGGAAAGTCCAATCGTGTGTGCGCAAGTCCGCTCTTTCGGAAAGTCCGGCGGACCTCCGCTGCAAAGTCCAGTGGATTTTCCCCTGGACCAAGTCTGCCGGAAAGTCCGATCATGTGTCTATGTGGCACTAGTGTTTGATTGTCCTCCGCAAAATCGCAGTCCCACTACAAGTCACTGATCACCACCATTACTAATATACCATTTTTTTTTTAAATGCCAGTATATATACCATAGTTTGTAGATGCTATAACATTTGCATAAATTAATCAATATATACTTATTGGGATTTTTTTTAACCAAATATATGTAACAGAATACATATTGGCTTAAATTTATGAAGACATTTAACTTTTTTTTTTTTTTATTGGATGTGTTTTATAGCAGAAAGTAAAAAAAAAGTATTTTTTTTTTTTCCTAAATTGTCGGTTTTCTTTTTTGTAGCGCAAAAAACAAAAAATGCAGAGATGCTCAAATACCACCAAAAGAAAGCTCTATTTGTGGGGCGGGGGGGGGGGGATTAAATACATTTTATATGGGTACAGTGTTGCATGACCTTGCAATTTTCCGTTAAATTAGCCCAGTGCCGTTTCGCAAAAAAATGGTCTGGCCATGGAAGGGGGATAAATCTTCTGGAGGTCAAATGGTTAAAAAATGCTCAAAGTGCCCAAATGAGCCTAAACGAGCCTAAACATGCATAAACATGCACTAATGCTAAGTGTGTTCCCCTGTTAAAACATTCTAATGGTCAGAATTCTGATCAATAGAATATTTTAATGCTAGACGCAGGAACGCACATAAAAGCAAATAAATACATATGCAAAAATATATACGACCATGTACATGCAGCCTAACAGATTTTTGTGATTATTTTAATGATATAAGCACAGTGCTAGATCACAAAAAAACAAACAGCTGAACCCCTAAATACGTGGTATTTTTGGTGCCATTGTGAAGAACCATAAAAATTATAGTCATAGTAGCAATAATAATAATAATTATCATGACAATGTTTTATATTATGACACAAATATTAACGCTCTTGCAGACAATTACACGATCATGGCTTGTTCACACTTGCTGCCAATAGAAAAAGGGGGTTGAGTCCGGTATAGTTTCCATAAACCGGCCTTTGTGGGATTGGAGTGATTGGATCAGCATTGGTTCCCATTTTGCTCCAAACCTCTGAAGAGAGGGCCTGCTGGTTGCAATAAATTGATATCAGTTAGCTTTACTTCCCATCGAGCTATGGTTGTGACAGAAGATAAAAAGGTCCAAAAGTGAGCAAACAGTGACTCAGTGCGTCCTTTTCCATTACTTATCACCCGCATGCCGATCGATTTCTTTCTTCCACGTGATGGAGACAAACTCACAGGAAGAGAATTTGCACACCTGCCAGACAAGTACGCGGCGGTACCATGTATCCTGGCAAAGCCACATAGCAGAGGACTGTTTTGTGGTTAACCTTTTACTCCCGTTTTATATTATCATGAGATGCTGCTATTGCCTCCAAGGGAATATACAGGGTTTTTTTTTTCTTTTTCGTTTAATATAGACACGACTGAAAAATACATTTTTATATATATTATTTTTCCAGGTAAATATGAAACATTGCATGTGAATATTTTTCCTACTTACAGCTAGTCTTATAATTGGAGCATTAGGCTTATTTTTTTATTGTTTTATAATTTCTCCTTAACTGCTGTTGTAAGAATCCTGTTGTTTACAGAGCTCAGCAGTTCAAGCTGAAATTTACACACACATATGCATAAGTCAGAGTGGTGAATTAAACACAGAGGGGTTGGTTTACTAAAGGCAAATAGACTGTGCAGTTACAGGAATTTCCTACTGTAAAGTTAAAATTTTCTCTTTTTTTTAGAGGAGAAGGCACCATGCCGGGTTCAGGATTTAAAGCTGAGCGACTGAAGGTCAATCTGAGACTCGTCATCAACCGACTAAAACTTCTGGAAAAAAAGAAAAGTGAGTGCTCTGTCCTGAATTCCTTCATTTTTTTCTGGAATGCCAAGGGCCTTTACATTGTTTCTATGTAACCTATTTTCCATGTCATCCAGCCAGGCAGCATGTTTAGCAGACAAAGATTGTTGATAATTCACATCGTGCTGTAATGGCACCCATTCACCTACAAGGATGCCCAGGAACCCCTTCAGAGCCAACGTATGATCGTGCAGTTTCTGCATGTCATAGCAAATTGTCATGTACCTGACATACGAGCCTGAAGTGTAGTGGGAAGGCTTTCTCGTACAACCCCCGGTTCAAGGGCCACCGATGTTGCAACAGTGGGCGCAAGAGTCTGGCAGTGTATGGGTGCCCTGGATCTTCGGTGTAGTAGATGTGCTACCAGAATAGACCAGCAGATTGAACGGCAGATATTGTCAGTTCAGCTGATGCAGCAGGAAACAGGAAGCAGGCTGGTAGGTGCAGAGCTGTGGAGACACAATGCGTAGTCAGACAAGCAAGGTTTGGTAAAAGATGATCAGAGGCAGATATGGACGATAGGCAGAGAATGGTCAGGATACAGACAGAGTTTGGCAACAAGATATCAAGCAGTAGTGAGGTAAACATAGGCAACAAGGCAAGCAGGGTCAGGGTAACAAAGAGCAAGCGTAGTCAGAGTGAGCCGTGTCATACACAGGAATCAAAATCAGGATCTCAGGAGCAGGTTTTACAGGTACAAGATGCAGATCAGATCATTTCTAGCCGGTGGTGCTGTATGTGTGGTTAAATATTTATGTCTTTACACATACTTGCACACATCCCTTCCTAGTCACTAAAGGTAGCGCCTGGCCCCTCTTAATATAATTATTTGATACAAGCTGCAGATCAGACAGCAAAGTCTCTGCACAGCTGAGGTGTTTAAATATGGCGGATTGGCAACAGTCTCACTGGCGTGCGCGGCCGTGCGCACATTAATGCACTGGGTCAAGAATCCCTGACACAGATTAAGGAAATTTCCCTTTAATTCCTGATGTGAGTTCAGTAATTGATGATTTTCAGAATGTAGCTGCTAGCAATATGTCTCTCAGGGTGGGTTCCGGCCCATCTGGGTCCAGAATCTGAGAAGGCCGAGTGGCCAGGGTGTCAGCAGGGCTACTTACTGGGTAATTACACTGTTTTGGGGGAAAGGGGTATTCTTCACCTGAGTATTGGCTGTTATTCAGGACTCGGTTGATTCATATTCTCCTATCCATGTATCTTTGTTCCAGTAAAACCTAAGAGAATATTTTATATAACTTGTGTTGGAGTGTCATTTAAAGGTGCCTGCAAAATGTCTGAACCTAGAGTGTCAGGTGGGCTGAAAGGTTCACAGGGTCAGGGCGGTGCAGATGAACATGTCACTCTGAGCAGCCCTCAAGGGGGCAGTGCTACATAATATAACTGCACGGTGAATATATAATTTATGAAGTGGAGATTTCACTGCATAACACTTAAACATTGCGTGTTTATGTCCCTGTAGCGGAAATGGCCATGAAGTCCAGGAAGGAGATTGCTGACTACTTATCATGCAGAAAGGACGAACGAGCGAGAATCCGAGTGGAGCACATCATCCGAGAAGACTACATGGTGGAGGCAATGGAGATCCTGGAGTTGTACTGTGACCTCTTGTTGGCCCGATTCGGATTAATCCAATCCATGAAGTAAGACTAAACAGGCTCTACTGAATGAAAGTGGGGCTCCAGCCCAAGCAATGTTAGGAATGGATGAGGAAGGGTTAAATCCTGCATTTGGCTTTTACTGCTGTATCTTCAATGGGGAGTTTTCTCCTCACCTTATGTCCCAATGTCACTGTCACTGGGACAGCAAGTGAATAGTAATTGCCCCAATGGGGGCACATGCAGCAATGAGAATTGGTCAAAAATTCTGTGTACTCAACCCCCCTAGGGTGCATTCACACCTGAGCATTTTTTTAAAGTGTTTTTGAGCTTTGGAGTTTTTGTTTTTATTAGCCAATACAGAAAAATATAAGCAGTTTCATCTTGTATTGCTGTGTTTTTTCACTTTTTCATCTGCTTTTATTTATTACTTCTTTATTAAGATTTAAAACATTTCTTGTGCATCTGTTTTTCTTAGGGGTTAGGGTTAGGGTTAGGGGTTAATGTATTTAATTTATTTAATATTATTATTTATTTTTTGTTAAGTTAGAGTAGGGGGTTAGGGGTTAGTTAATTCATTAATTAATTTGTTATTTATTGTTATTATTTATTTTATTGATTTACAAAATACTATTTATTATTTTTTGTTAGGGTTAGGGTAAGGGGTTAATATTAGTGTTAGGGGTTAATATTAGGGTTAGGGGTTAGTATTAGTATTACAGGTTAATATTAGGGTTAAGGGTTAGTATTAGTGTTACAGGTTAATATTAGGGTTAGGGGTTGGGGTTAGTATTAGTGTTAGGGGTTAATGTTAGGGTTAGGGGTTAGTATTAGTGTTAGGGGTTAATATTAGGGTTAGGGGTTAGTATTAGGGTTAGGGATTGGGGTTAGAGGTTAATATTAGGGTTAGAGGTTAGTATTAGGGTTAGGGTTAGAATTAGTGTTAGAAGTTAATATTAGGGTTAGGGGTTATTATTAGGGTTAGGGGTTAGTATTAATCAGTGGCGGCTGGTGAAGTTTTTGGATGGGGGGGCGCCAGACCCCGCCCATCATGACCCCGCCCACCATTTTGGCCCCTCCCACTTCTCATAAAACACGCCCCTTATGTAATCGGAAAAAAAAAATTGACGTGGGTTCCCCCTCCGAGAGCATACCAGGCCCTTAGGTCTGGTATGGATTCCAAGGGGAACCCCCTACGCCGAAAAAACGGCGTGGGGGTCCCCCCCAGATCCACACCACACCCTTATCCGAGCACGCTACCCGCACGCCCCCCCTCCCCCAAGGCACCCCCCCATGTTGAGGGCACGCGGCCTGGTACGGCTCAGGAGGGGGGGGCGCCCGCTCGTCCCCACCCCCTTTCCTGGCCGGCTGGGTAGCGTGCTCGGATAAGGGTCTGGTGTGGATCTGGGGGGGACCCCCACGCCGTTTTTTCGGCGTAAGGGGTTCCCCTTGGAATCCATACCAGACCTAAGGGCCTGGTATGCTCTCGGAGGGGGAACCCACGTCAAATTTTTTTTCAGAAATTTGCCGTGGAGTTCCCCCTTCAGAGCTCAATCTCTGATTGGCCACGGCAAAAGTCGCCTGGCCTGGGGAAACCTTTCTGGCTGTGAAAGCTTTTTGCATTCATTCAGCTAAATGCACGAACATTCTCCACAAAGTAGAGGCTAGAAAGCCTTTATGCGGTGACTCACCTCTCACTGTCTGGCAGCTCCGCTCGGGCTAAGGAACGTAGCTGCCTAAGTCACTTCCGGGTTTCGTGAAGCAGCCGAAAGCCGGAAGTGACTGCCTGTCTAAGAATGACAATGCTTCCGCCCGAAGAATCACAGTGATTTTACGGGCGGAAGCTAGTCGGCGTTCTGCAGTGCGCCGCAAGGCGGGTTTTTAACCCGCAAATGAAGCGCCATGGATGCAATCTTGTGATTGCATGGACGTGGCGCTTCTCATAGTGCACTGTGACCGGCGCCACAGTACACTATGTTAAATTGTTAAATGACATTTTTTTTTTTTTAATGTCTTAAAGGGCCCGATTTTTTTTTTTTAGTTTTTTTTTTAACTTTTTAGTTTTTTTTTAACTTTTTTTTTTTTTTTACACCTAGGGAGAGGGGGGGCGGCGCCCGGGCGCCCCCTATGGGCGGGCCGCCACTGGTATTAATGTTAGGGGTTAATATTAGGGTTAGGGGTTGGGGTTAGTATAAGGGTTAGGGGTTGGGGTAAGGGGGTTAGTATTTTGGTTAGGGTTAGTATTAGTGTTAGGGGTTAATATTAGGGTTAGGGGTTGGGGTTAGGGGTCAATATAAGGGTTAGGGGTTAATATTAGTGTTAGGGTTTGGGGTTAGTATTAGGGTTAGGGGTTAATATTAGGGTTAGTATTAGTGTTAGTGTTAGAATTAGTGTTAGAAGTTAATATTAGGATTAGGGGTTAGTATTAATGTTAGGGGGTGATATTATGGTTAGGGGTTGGTGTTACTATTAGGGTTAAGGGTTGGGGTAAGGGGTTAGTATTTTAGTTAGGGTTTAGTATTAGTGGTTAACATTAGGGTTAGGGGTTGCGGTTAGGGGTTAGTATTACGTTTGGGGTTAATATTAGCATTAGGGGTTAGTATTAGGGTTAGGGATTAATATTAGGGTTAGAGGTTGGTTAATATTAGTGTTAGGGGTTATTATTAGTGTTAGGGGTTAATTTTAGTGTTAGCGGTTGGGGTTAGGGGTTAATATTAGGGTTAGGGGTTAGTCTTAGTGTTAGGGGTTAGGGTAAGGGGATAATATTAGGGTTAGGGATTAATATTAGGGTAAGGGGTTAGTGTTAGTGTTAGGAGTTAATATTAGGGTTAGTGGTTGGGGTTAGAATTAGGGTTTAGGGGTTAGGATTAGCATTAGGGCTAGTATTAGGGTTAGGGGTTAGTATTAGCGTTAGAGGTTTATATTAGGGGTTGGGGTTAGTATTAGCGTTAGGGGTTAATATTAGGGTTAGGGATTGGGGGTAGCATCAGCATTGGGGGCTAGTATTAGGGTTAGGGGTTAGTATTAGTGTTAGGGGTTAATATTAGGGTTGGGGTTAGTATTAGGGGTTAGTATTAGTGTTAGGGGTTAATATTAGGGTTGGGGTCAGTACTAGGGGTTAGTATTAGTGTTAGAGGTTTATATTAGGGGTTAATATTAGGGTTAGGGGTTAGTATTAGGGTTAGGGGTTTATATTAGGGGTTAATATTAGGGTTAGGGGTTAGTATTAGGGGTTAAGATTAAGGTTATGTATAGATGTGAATGTAGCCTTATTAGCTTTAGAGATGTGTTAAAGGGCTGG
>NW_027507686.1:20071579-20295653 GCF_037356315.1 Lithobates pipiens
GTGACAGGCACAGTGACAGGCACAGTCAGGAGAGCTGGGAGAGGCATGCCAGGGTGCACTGAGAGTGTGCAGATGGATGTAGAGCCAGTGGGAGAGACTGATGTTACTGGCATTGAAGTCCGGCCGCTGCAGCCGGGAGAGCTGCAGCCGGGAGAGCTGTCTGTGAAGGGCTGACTGGGATCAGTGGTTCAAAGAGGGCAGCTAGCACCAGAACTTTCTTTTGCTACACTATAGGAGCCCGCGGTCCCTGCCTGTAATAAGGAACTTTGCTAAGGCCTGGCTGAATCCAGAGTTGGGCCTAACCATGTGCTAGCTGTGCCTGAAGAATTGTGTTGGAGGGAGAAGGAGAGATAGTCTGCAGGAAGTATTGTGCAGGAAAAGAGTAAAAGAGTATCTAAATTGTCCCAAACCATGTAAGAATCTTTTTGTCCTGGGCATCCCATGAATTCCTTAACCCCATCCAAGTTCTAATCCCTCAATAAAAATACAAAAACAAAGCTGATGGACTTGTTTGTTGTCTTGGAGGGTTCTCTGAGGGGAGAAGAGACTGATCGTCTATTCATACAAAGTATGAACAGCAATCTGTCTTCTCCCCTTGACAGTCCCCTTCCCACTTCAGTTAGAACACACACAGGGAACACATTTAACCCCTTGATCGCCCCCTAGTGGTTAACCTCTTCCCTGCCAGTGACATTTTTACATAATCAGTGCATTTTTATAGCACTGATCACTGTATAAATGACAATGGTCCCAAAAATGTGTCAAAAGTGTCCAATATGTCCACCATAATGTTGCAGCCCTGATAAAAATCACAGTTCGCCGCCATTACTAGTAAAAAAAATAATAATAAAAATGCCATAAATCTATTCCCTATTTTTTAGACCCTATAACTTTTGCGCAATCCAATCAATATACGCTTATTGCGATTATTTTTACTAAAAATATGTAGAAGAATACGTATCGGCCTAAACTGAGCAAAAAAACTTATTTTTTCTATATTTTTTGGGGATATTTATTATAGCAAAAAGTTGAAAATATTGAGTTTTTTTCTAAATTGTCGCTATTTTTTTGTTTATAGCGCAAAAAATAAAAACGGCAGAGGCGATCAAGTATCACCAAAAGAAAGCTCTATTTGTGGGGGGAAAAAAAGGATGTCAATTTTGTTTGGGCACGACCGCGCAATTGTCAGTTTAAGAGACCCAGTGCCGAATGGCAAAAAGTGCTCTGGTCAGGAAGGGGGTAAAATCTTGTCTTGCGGTTAAAGTTCATGTCTTTGTAAAGGCAGGCGCCCCAATACTTTTGGTAACAGAGTGTACTTTCCTATCTATTTACTAATGCTAGCAGCATAAAGATTCAAAATAATCAATGTTGATTGAGAGAGTGAAGTTCCACTTTAACTCTTCAATAGGATACAGAGGTTGAATCCAAAGCAATTGTACTTCAGATCATTGCGGTACGGAGGATGTTTTTTTCTGGGGGTTTTGAAGTGCAATGACCTTCCTAAGCCCTGTCTTTGCAAAGTACTTACACTGTTGTGGAAAAAAGCTAAGACCGACGACTAGCACTAAACAGGATAAAAGGACAGAATCACATCAAGCTGTAGTGGCCTTTTGCAGTTCAATACAACATAGAAAAATGGCATGAAAGTGCGGCAGAACATAATTTGTTTTAAAGTGGTTGTAAAGGCAGAAGACTTTTTTTATCTTTATATATTCTATGCATTAGGATAAAAAAAACAACAACTTGTAAATGTTTTATCATTTTTTCCACACAAATGGAGCTTTCTTTTTGTGGTATTTGATCAGTTTTTCATTTTTTGCAAAAAAATACTTTTTTTTGGGGGGGGGGGGGGGGGGGGGATAAGTAATTTTTCTCCTTCACTGATGGGCACTGATGAGGCTGCACTGATGGACAATGATGAGGCAGCACTGATGAATAGGCACTAATATGCAGCACTTATAGACGGCATGGATAAGCATGATGGGCAGCCCTGATGAGCGGCACTGATGGGCACTGATAGGCGGCACTGATGGGCACCGATGGGCACTGATGAAGCTGCACTGATGGGCACTGATGAGGAGGCACTAATATGCAGCACTTATAGGTGGCATGGATAGGCAACATTGATGGGCGGCCATGATGAGCGGCACTGATGGGCACTGATGAGGCTGCACTGATGGACACTGATGAGGAAGCACTAATATGCAGCACTTATAGGCGGCATGGATAGGCAACATTGATTGGCGGCAAAGATGAGCGGCACTGATGGCCACTGATAGGCAGCACTGATGGGCACTGATGAGAAGGCACTAATATGCAGCACTGATAGGCGGCACTGATGGGCACTGAAATGTAGCACTGACCTGCAGTGCCCTGATTATCTGTACAGGTCTCCCCTGTAAGGAAATCCCGCTGATCGACTCTCCTCTCCCCACACGCTGTCAGTGTGAGGAGAAGAGAGCCGATAACCGGCATTTCCTTGTTTACATGTGATCAGCTGTGATTGGACACTGCTGAGCACATGGGTTAAGAACCTCGTCATCGCCAACACTGCACTCCCCCGCAGGCGCGCAAGCGTGGTGAGAGTAGGGCGATGTCATATGACGTCGTCCCAAAACGAGAGATGATCGCACCTGCCGTCATTAATCTATATGGCGGGTGGAAGGTGCTTATTAGTCATTGATGCTTCATAAATCATAAATGCTTCTTTTAAATTTTATATACAGCTTTTTTTTAAGTTTTGCACATACCTAAGGAACAAAAACATTTTATTTAATTCTGCTGCATACAAACTTTTGTTGATCTGCTTTCTTTCCACAGCTCATGCATAAGCTGAGTGCGGAGGCGCCTCCTAAAATCCTGGTGGAGAGATACCTGATCGAGATTGCCAAGAATTACAAAGTGGAGTATGAGCCGGATGCTCGAGCCATGGTGAGAAAAATGAGGGATTTATGGCTACACTGGTTTTATTCAGACAATTGTGGCATCACTCAGCAAGGTGCCAATGGGTTCAGCCAGTATGGCATTTACTCCCCCATAACTGCCCGACACCTAGACTGCCCCACTTTCCTTTCTCTGATACAAATCTGCATGTTTGTGCAACACGTGGCAACACATTTGTGGCAGGTTCCACTCAGCCACTGTCTAGTATAGCCATTGCCAACCCTAGGGTTCCTCAGGAGGTCTCTAGGGGTTCCTTGAGCTGTGGCAGACCAACCTTCTATCTGATTGTGCCTACATAGACGCAGGGCCAATGCCAACTGGCAGAGCCAGCGACACGATGTCCATGATCTTTCTAGCTGTCTGGTACTCCCTACCGCTGAGCTGTTGTGGTCTGACAGGGGGAGTCGATCGGCTGCTGGTTATCCGGCATGTTCATCTGATAGAAGCTGGCAGCTTGGATGGTTTTCATTGGACAGGGTGCCATACACATGGGCCGAATGTTGAATGGTTTTTATAGAACCGGTCGATGTCACCCGACATTCGGCCTGTGTGTACAAAGCTTAAAGTGTTCGTAAAGGTAGTGCTCACAATCACTGTTGGCCCCTCTGCTATGACAAAATGTATTTTATTCTTATGCTAAATACCTTACTTTACCTCACTGATCTGCGGTCACGTGACCGCCTGCCACTTTCCTTCTCCAATTTATGCACTTGAGAGGGAGGGGCTGAGATCCCACTCTGACATCTGCCAGGCGGTCAGGTGACCGTCTGCCATTCTCCTTTTTGGACTACAGAGGGAGAGGCTGAGATCCCACTCTGAAGTCTGACAGACGGTCACGGGACCGCCTGCCATTCTCCTTTTTGGAATACATAGGGAGAGGCTGAGATCCCACTCTGAAGACTGCCAGGCGGTCACATGAACTGCCTGCCACTCTCCTTTTCCAATCTATGGACTATAGAGGGAGAGGATGAGATCCCCCTCTGACATCTGCCGGGGGTCACGTGACCGCCTGCCGCTCTCCTTCTCCAATCTGTGGACTACAGAGTGGGAGGCTGAGCTCCCCCTCTGACATCTGCGGATCAACGAGGTGGAATAAGGCATTTAGAAGGAGAATTAAAAAAAAACAAAGACACTGTGTAGTACATTTTGTCCTATCAGAGGGGCTGGCAGTGATTGTGAGCAGTTACTCTACTGCCACTCGGAACAGCGGTAGAAGGGGAGGGGAGGGATGGCTCACACACAGGAGCTGAAAGGCAGGAAGGGAGGGAGAGAGAGGCGAGCAGCAGGATGACGGAGGCACCTAAACTGACCACGGTAATCAGGGATCTGCAGCCATGATTACCGTGGTCAGGACACACAGGGAGATGCAGGAACAGTCAGGATCGACTGGGTTTTTTACAGCATAGAAAAGGAAAAATGATACCGCACGAGCACTATGCGGTTTAACATGCTTTAAAGGAAAATTATATTTTTTTTCTTTTTAGGGTTAAAACCACTTTAAGGGGGATATTCTTCCTACTGACCATCAATGTCATCATTTTCCAAATTAACCCAGATACATTTTTTTTATCAGGGGTTCCCTGAGACCTGAAAATAATTTTAAGGGCTGCTCCGGCCTAAAAAAAAAAAAAAGGTTGAGAAAGGCTGGCCTAGTGTTTGTAGGCTTCTTTTTTTTTGCAAATATAACTTTATTCAACTCCAAACAGGGGAATGCAGGTCCCACGGTACATAGTAAACAAAGTAAATCAGAGCGTAAGGCAGCAGGAAAAACTTAACATGAGTATACAAAGCACCAGATTCAGTCTTGCAACCCCAAGAAAACTCTGCAGCACATAAAACAATATAAGACCGAAATCCGTGGTCATCTCCACACTCTGCCCTGCCGGCATCCGCCTGCAGCCCAAAGGGGGCCAGCATTCCCAATTTTCACTCTTTACCAAGGATAAGGGGGGGGAGGTGGGGGGGGGGAGAAAAGAGGGGGGGCAGAAGGGGGGGAGAGAGAGAGAACAGAGAAAGGAGGAAGAGACATGGCAGGACACCATGGCGAACTATATCACTATAGCGCCAACAGTCGACGGCCCTCCAACGAGAATCGAAAAACACACCAAGCGTCCCACGTCTGTTTGAAGGTTTCTTGTTTGTTCTGAGATGTTAGAATCAGGTCCTCCATCTTCCTGATATCCTCAATTCTTCTAACCCAGTGTGTAACCGTAGGAGGAGTGCGCTGTTTCCAGTAGAGAGGAATGCATGACTTCGCCGCATTTACCAAATGCCGCAGAAGTGACTTTTTATATCGTTTTATTGGGATCCGTGAGTGGTGTAGAAGGAAAAAGGCTGGCCCCTCCGGTATGGGATAGTCCGTGAATGTTTGTGTTATACGGCGGACCTCTGTCCAGAGGTCCGTCAGACCGGGGCAAGACCACAAAACATGGAGCAACGTGCCCTCCTCCTCTCCACATCGCCAGCATCTATCGGAAACGGATGGAAAGCACTTATGCAGCTTCGTCGGGGTCATATACCACCTAGTTAGGAGTTTAAAATTCGACTCCTGTATCTTAGTACACAACGAAGTCGTAAGAGCTAGGGTAATAATGCGCTGACTCTGCGTCGGGGAAAACGAACAGCCAAGATCCCTTTCCCACTTGGACACACAGGTCAAATGAGGGTGGTCCAGCTGCCCATTCAGGAGAGCGTAAGTCCGAGAGAGGATGTGGGCCAAAGGGCCCTCACCCCTACACAGAGTCTCAAACTCCGCCAGGGGACCCGCGAAGGCATGAGGGTTGGGGATGGAGTGCAAAAAGTGATCTAAGCGCACCGCTTTCCAGAAAGGGAGGCAAAACAAACCTGCCTGGTCGGTCAGGTCGACGATAGAAGGCTATTTCCCGTCGATAACAAATCTGGACGCATGGTCCACGTGTAGTTCACTAAGTAGTTTATAGTCTCCTGGATAGATCCCTGGGTCGAAGTGTGGGTGGCCTAAAATAGGGTACAAGGGGGAGGACAACGACGTGATTTTGTTCTGGGAAGCAGTCAGGAATCCCACTCTTAGAGACACCCCTATGTTAGGATGCGATCTCAGTTCTGCCGGCAACGCCCGGAAGCACCACAGGGCACTTCTCAGCGGGAGGGATGCGGGATTGAGATTGTTCCACTTGCACCCATAGTTTGGTAGAGCTATTGCGATTCCAGTCCAAAATCCTTCCAAGATGTGAGGCCACATAATAGCGCCGTATGTCAGGTAGCGCCAGTCCCCCCTGTTGTTTAGAGAGGGTCAACTGTGACCACCGAAGTCTGGGTTTCTTGTGCGCCCATACGAATTGCGTGATCACAGATTGTGCCTGTTTAAAGAATGGAGGCGGGATCTTGATGGGAAGAGCCTGAAAAAGGTAGTTAAATTTAGGGAGTATGTTCATTTTTATCAGATTACATCTCCCGAACCAGGAGTGGAGGCCAGAATGCCACTTTTGAAGCAAAGTGCGTGTTCTAGTAAGCATGGGAGGGAAGTTCAGCTTGAACGTGTTTGCAACGTCCGGTGGAATGTAAGTGCCCAGATACTTAAGCGCGGTGTTCGTCCATCTAAAGCGGAAATTGGATTGTAAATCCCGAAGCAGCCCCGGGGGGACAGCCACCCCCATGGACTCTGATTTCGAGAAATTAATCTTCAGGTGCGACAGCTTCCCATACGTCTGGAATTCCCGAAGGAGGTTCGGCAGGGAGGTTCTGGGACTTGTCAGGGAAAACAACATATCATCTGCGTAGGCAGATATCTTGCACTCAGTCGCACCCATGCGCAGGCCCGTAATATCTGGGTTGCGCCGAACCAAGGCCAGAAAGGGTTCCAGGGACAACGCAAATAAGAGGGGCGATAAAGGGCAGCCCTGTCTAGTCCCATTACCAATATCGATGGGGGAGGAGAGCACCCCATTTGCCTTAATTTGCGCAGAGGGTCTCGAGTATATTTTGCTAATCCAAGTGAGCATCCGATCACCTAGCCCTACATGGCGGAGGACTGAGAACATAAAAGGCCAGTGGACCCTATCAAAAGCTTTCTCCGCGTCCATGTTTACAAAGACACACGGAGTATTCGACACCTGAGCCTTGTGTACCAAAGCTAAGACCTTGATAGTGTTGTCCCTAGCCTCCCTGGAGGGAATAAAACCCACCTGGTCAGCATGGATGAGGGAATTGCAAATGGTGAGCTAGTCGCGTGGCAAGAATTTTGGAGAATAATTTTAAATCCAAATTAAGCAGGGAGATAGGCCTGTAGCTTCCGCACAGGTCCGGGTCCTTGTCCTCCTTGGGGATCAGAGAGATATGTGCCCTAAGGGTGTCTAAAGCAAAGTCTCTACCGGAGCTCAGAGCATTAGTCTGCTTAAACTAAAAATCAAGCACAGACGTGCTCTGGCAGTTACCTACCCTAACTGGGCTGAAAGCGCCGGCCTATTCGGGCATGTGGACAGAAAGGGCAGAGAGGGAGCTCCCGGAACTCAGCCCCCCCATATTCGGCATAAGGTAGTAATCCTGCAAAAAATCGGCATGCACACGTAGAGCCTAGAAAAAACATCAAGAACAAAGAGCAACACATAATGCAAAAAACATAACAGCAGCAAAGCATAAGTCCAGCAGCACCGGTGGACCACCCCGGGCCACCCCGATGTAGGGTAGTCACCAGAACGTCTCCACCGGCGCGACCGACACCAACACAGAACGGGAGCCCCCCAACACTCCCCCCAACCAACCGGTCATCCCCCACCACCCCCAGCCACCACCCAGCCACCCGAGAAAACCGCTGCCTCTCCCCGCCCCCCCAACCAAACAGGCACCACCCCCCTCCCTCAGGAAAGGATCTCTCAGCACCAAGCGGGGTTAGGGGGGGGGGGAGGAAAGGGTCGCCAGCAAGGCAGGAGCAAAAAAAGGGGGGGAAAAGGCGCGCCGGAGGGGGGGGGAGGAGCCCAGCCCAGGAGCCCGAGAGAACCCAGGGGGCAGGGAACCCCGGGAGGGGAGGGAAGGCAAGAAAGAGCACCCGGTGATCGCCGATCACCAACCTACCACCTAGGGACACCAAAGTCCCCCTTAACCTCCCTGCCCCGTATCCCAGCAAGCCCGCCCGCCCCCCCAAAAAACAGACCCTCCCTGGCCCCCCCCACCCAGCGCGCAGCAACTTCAAAGTTCCGCTGCCCACCCATCAGCACTCCCCGCTTAACGTCCCCCAGTATCTGAGGAGAGGTCCACATAAAAGAAGCAACCCCCAGGGAAACATGGAACAATCCTCCGATAGCTCTTCACAGTGGACCGGGAGGGGCCAATACCAGCCCGCGGCTCTCCACCCATAGCAACAGTCGAACTCGGCTCGGCATGTTCCTGCAGGTCACAGTAATCCGCCGCCAGAGGGGGACAACCCAGGCCTCTTGACGGCCATAGCAAAAACCCAACACTCCCATACAGAGTCCACCCGCCTCCCCAGCACACCCCCCCCCCCCCCCACAGAGGCAGAGATCCAGTAGGGGATGACAGGGGTCCTGGCATGCATCAAAAGGTAGTCGCCTGTTCCGGGGACAATGTTGCCCATGCCACCCACCAAGTAGCCAACCCCTGCCCGCCACCCCACACCCCGAAGAGCCCCGGCCGTACCTGCAAGTACCGGAGAGATCAGTAAGGCTACACTCGGCGGGTAGGGAGAGTACGGGGAGGGCGGCAAACAAATGATAAGGGGCGACCCGTGGATCTCTCCCACCAGGGGGGGATGAGAGCAGCCCGGGGCGGCTCAGAGGGTCCAAGGCCAACAACACCACAAGGGGGGAAGAAGCAATCCTGGGCCCTCCGCCTCCGGCAGCAGGCAAGTTAGGCAACCAGGGAGGGGGGTGAGAAGTCAGACCGATGACAGGGGAGCAAGGGGGCACCCCGCACGTCTACTCACGTTGGTGATCCCGAGAGGTCGATCTCCGTCGCCCGCCTGGCCGTGGACGGCGGCGGGGAAGAGGGCCCTGAAGTTGAAGGATGCCCGATCTGCCAGTAGGTCGGGGTAGGAGCAGCAGCCAATCCGGAACCGGGAACGGTACTTCTCCAAGGTGTCCAAACAGGGCCGGTAGATCTGCAGGTGTCTGCAGCATGAACGAAGAGGACTCCTTCCGGAAGATCACCGACAGGGGATATCCCCAGCGATAGGAGAAACCCCGCTGCTTCGCTAGGTCAAGCAGGGGTCTGAGCAGGGCTCTTCGACGCAGTGTAGCCCTGGAGAGGTCTGGAAGAAGCTGGATCTGTGCGCCATTAAACTCCAGTGCGCCATGTTCCCAAGCACGCCGGAGGATCATCTCCTTCTGCACGTAGCGGTGGAAGCGACAGACCACATCCCGCGGTCTCGCGGGGTCCACCGACCTAGGGCCCAAAGTCCTGTGCACCCTGTCCAGCTCACAATCCATGGCAGGATCCGCGGCCACCTCTCGCAGGATAGCCAGCACCACTTCCCCCAGGCTTTCTGTTCCAGAGGACTCCGGAATACCGCGGAGCCGAATGTTGGAGCGGCGACTCCGATCCTCAGCATCCTCCAATTGGAGTTGTAGGGTAGCTGCCGCCTCCCAGTGTTGGTATCTTGTGCGTTCCAGCGACAGCACCCGGTTCTCCAGGGCGGCGATTGACGTTTCACCCGCAGACACCCGCTCCATTAGGCCGCCGACTTCGCCCCGCACCTCCTGGATATCACGTCGGTGGGTTTCCTCCAGGCGTAGGATCAGGGCCTCAATGTCCGTCCGCGTTGGGAGCGCCTGCAATAGGGCCCGAATGTAACCAACCATAGCCGCAGCCGCGGCGGGGTTCCCGGAAGACATCACCTTCACAGGTTGAGCGGTTGCTCCGCTAGTAGCACTCGAGTGAGAGGAAGGGCCAACCGGGCTTGTAAGTTCGTCCTGCAGAGGGGAGTCCCTCGTAATACTGCGGGTAGGCCCACGCGAAGCCGCGGCCCTGGAGCCTGAAGAAACAGCCGGGATTTGCTCAAAAAAGCGGCGAATCTCCACCGGATTCTTAGCCGCTAGCGTCCCTCGGGTAATGGCTCTTGTTCTATGCCGTTTAGAAGGCAACATGCCAGTGTAGATGAGGGAATAGGGCCGAAAGAGGGGACCAAGGCCGGGAGCTCTGTAAAATCACGTCCTCACACCGCCATGTCCAGGCCACGCCCCCCGTTTGTAGGCTTCTTTAGACTGCTTGCATGGACAAAAGCAACCAATCAATTTCTTCTTGTCATCCATGTGCAGTAACGCAAAGTGATATGAAGACTCTAACTCAGCCTTTCCGGTCTCAGGGAACCCCTGCTAAAAATTAAAGTGGTTGTAAAATCAGAAGTTTTTTATATCTTAAGGCATTGTATGCATTTAGATAGAAAGCCTTCTGTGTGCAGCAGCCCTCCTCAGCCCTCCTAATACTTACCTGAGGTCCATCTAGATCCAGCGTTGTTGCAGGAGTGTCTCAGCTGCCTGGGACTCCCCTCTTCATTGGTTGAGACCGCAGCACGGCACCATTGGCTCCTGCTGCTGTCAATCAAAGTCAGTCAGCCAATGAGGAGAGAAAGAGGGCGTGGCCGTGCCGCAGCTCTGTGTCTGAATGAACACACGGAGCTGTGGATTGGCTCAGGTGACCCCACAGCCAGCTGCTTGCTGTGGAGGCACTCAACAGGTGGGAGGGGCCAGGAGCGCTGAAGAGGGACCCAAGAAGAGGAGGATCCGGGGCTGCTCTGTGCAAAACCATTACACAGAGCAGGTAAGTATAATATGTTTGTTATTTTTAACAAAACAAAAAAAGAGAAATTTACAATCACTTTAATATACCTACAAATCATGATACATTACAGGCAGCTCATGACTGGTGTGAGGGGCCATGATAAGAATAAAAACAGTAAAATAGACCCCCTCACCAGCAACAGTAGATCCCCCCAGCAACAAGAGACCCCCCCAGCAACAAGAGAACCCCCTAGTAACAATAGATCCCCTGCAACAAAATACCCCATCAGTAACAATAGACCCTTCAGCAATACCCTGTTTCCCCTAAAATAAGACCTAGCGTGATTGTCGGTGTTGGCTGCAATATAAGCCCTACCACCCAAATAAGCCCTACTCTGTTTCCTCAAAAATAAGCCCTACCCTGAAAAGAAGACCTACAAGGACTTTAACTAGGGCTTATTTGGGGGGTAGGGCTTTTATTGCAGCTATCACCGACAATCACACTAGGTCTTATTTTAGGGGAAACAGGGTAATAACTCCACGCCAGCAACCATAGACCCCCTCCCAACAACAAAAGAACCCCAGCAGCCATCTTCAACAGACCCTCCAGCAGCCAGCAACATAAGACCCACCCTCCAAGCAACAATAGATGCCCCACCACTAAAAATATACCCCCCCCAGCAAAAAATAGCCCCGCCCCCTCACAGCAGCCAACGTCAATAGACTTTCCAGCACACCCCAGCACCCCTTTCCATTACATACATTCTGTACTGGGGGTGCAGGAATTGTGTTCCCACTGACAAAAAAAAGCCCTGGTTGTAGCTATACGATGGGCATCATGACTGGTAAACATGGCATCATTAATTTGTGTTTCTGCCATTTCTGAGCACCCTTCACATAATCAGTGCACTTTAGACAGAAAAGAGTAGAATTGTTTTACCCCCCCCCCCCCCATATATGTGAATGGGCTCTATGTGAATGCATTGCTTTCTGCATTCGCTTTGGTTACCAAATGCATGGAAGCTCAACCTATGTGACTACTATTTTCTAATCTATTCTATTCTTGTATTTATTATATTTTCTGTTCTATTCTGTTCTGTTTTACTCTATTCTATTCTTTTCTATTCTGTTCTTTTCTATTCTATTCTATTCTTTTGCATTCATAAATCAGACAATTATAACTTTGTACTTCTCTCTCTTCAGAGCGAGGTGCCCCCTGAAGTCGATGGAAGCAATTTTAGAAGCAGCAATAGAAGAGGGGGTCCAGGGAACGGAGGAGCTGGTGGTGGCGGTTTCGGAAGCAAAGCGAATGGTCTATACCCCAAAGTGACAGTAAGTCTCTACTAACCAATGTCCAGTTTTATCATCATAAAGTGTGTGCATTCCGTGATTGGTGTGATCACACACAGATTATTATTTAGCATGTCTGTCTGGACCGTTCCAGTAATATGGCCGTCTTCGCACATGCTACAGAAAAATGGCAGCTGATCGCACACAGGAGACCGACTCACTGTGACCAAAACTAAAGCAGGTCATGTGAGAGGGCTTCAGCTCTGCTCTCCACCCATAGGAGAGGTCGCCTCAGACGTGTTTCGCCCCTCTAGTAGACATGTGCGGTTCGTTTCGTTCCAATTTGAGATTTAGACACAAATTTTGTTATTCAGAAACTCGGATGTATCCAAATTTCCGAATTACAATAGTAATGAATTTAAAACAAATCCGAAACAACAAAATTCAATTCAGCTGAAATTTGTATCTAATTTACCAACAAATTTGAATTTCGAAAAAGAATTTAAAAAAAAATAGAAAATAAAGGAATTGAATAGAGTAAAACAGAACAGAATAGAATAAAAAATAATAGAATGGAATCAAATATAATAAGAAAATAAAGAAATAGAATATAAAAAAAGAATACAATAGAAAATAATATAATAGAAAATAAAATAGAATGGAGATGGAATAGAAAATAATGGAATAGAAAAGAATAGAATAGCATAGAAAAGAACAGAACAGAAAATAAAAGAATACAATAAAACAAAACAGACTAGAATAGAAAATAAAAGAATATAATAGATTAGAAAATAAAAGCTTAGAATAGAAAAAATAGAATAGGAAAAAAAAAACAATAGATAGAATAAAATAGAAAGAATATAACCATCTTTCGAAATTTTAATTTAGAATAGAATAAATTCTAATTCAAATAGAATAGAGAATAAAAGGATTGAATAGAAAAAACAATAGAATAGAAAGACTATACACATTCTGAAATTCAAATTTCAAATAGAGTAGATTAGAATGGAATAGAAAATAAAAGACTAGAAAAGAACAGAGTAGAAATAAAAGAATAGAAATAATATAACCTTCTTTTGAAAGGTAAATTTTAAATAGAATAAAGTTTTATGCCCTGTACACAGGGTCGGAATTTTGTGCGATCGGATCGTGTTGTTGGAAATTCCGATCGCGTGTGGACTCCATCTGACTTTTTCCGTTGGAATTTCCAACACACAAAGTTTGAGAGCAGGGTCTAAAATTTTCCGACAACAAAATCCGATCGTTTTTATATTCCGATCGCGTGTAGACAATTTCGACGGACAAAGTGCCACGCATGCTCAGAATAAATTACGAGATGAAAGCTATTGGCTACTGGCCTCTTTATAGTCCCATCGTAGGTGTTTTACGTCACCTTGTTCTGAACGATCGGATTTTCCGACAACTTTGTGCGATGGTGTGTATGCAAGACAAGTTTGTGCCAAAATCCATCTGGAAAAAATCCGACGTATTTTGTCGTCGGAAAGTCCGACCGTGTGTACAGGGCATTATTCAAATTGAATAGAAAAAATTGAATAAAAAAAAAAACAAAAAAAAAAAACAACAGACTATAATAGAATAGAAAGAAGATAACCGTCTTTCGAAATTGGAATTTCAATAGAATAAATATGAATTCCAATGGCGATTCAAATTTGAATAGATTAGAATAGAATAGAATAGAACAGAATAGAGAAAAACAATAGAATACAATTCAATAGAATATAATAAAATAAAATAGAATATAACCATCTCCTGAAATTCAAATTTTAATAAGATCAAATTTAAATAGAATAGAAAAGAATAGAATAGAAAATAAGAGAACAGAAAATAATAGAATAGAAAAAAACAATATAATAGAATAAGTTAGAAAGAATATAACCGTCTTCTGAAATTTGAATTGTGAATAGAAAAAAAAATAGAAAGAAATAGAGTAGAAAATAAGACTAGAATGGAAAATAATTTCATGTAAAAAAAATAAAAAAATAGAATAGAAAGAATATAACCGTCTTCCGAATTTCGGAAATATATTTCTTCAAGAGGAGAGGCTGGATATGGAGTTGTTCGCTGCGGATCCTGCAGAGCTCTTTTGCTGGAAGCGGGAGCAAATACCTGTATTAGACAAGTATCTGCTCCCCCCTGAAAGGTGCCAAATGTGACACTGGAGGGAGGAGGGGGGAGGAACCGGATCAGCGGAAGTCCAATTTCTGAGTGGAACTTCGCTTTAAGGGGGCGATAAACCAAAGTGTAGGAGGAGAATGCAACATGGCAAAGGCTTGAATTGGATGGAGGGTAATGCTGGCACCCAAGGTAAGGATTCCAACGTGTGCTAGTATGCAAAGCATTCATTAATTGGAGGAAGAAAACAGCAGATGGCGCCAACTAAGTGCAGTATATAAGAAAATACTTTATTAAAAATCAGAGTGGCAACTCTCAGCATGGAACTAAGTAGGTTTGTTTCCGGTGTCCTACTTAGCTCCTGAAAGCCGTCTCCTGGCTCCTGAAGACACACTGAGGCTCAATAGCAAACCGCACTGGCTGGATTACATGCTCTTAGACCTTTCAGGCATTTTAGCACTGAAAATAGCGCCTGAAAAGCGCCTCTCAATCCTCCCCAGTGTGAAAGCCTGATAGGTTTCACACTGGGGCGGTGCGCTTGCAGGATGGAAAAAAAAAGTCCTGCAACCAGCATCTTTCGGGCAATACAGTATGAATTTATCCGAAGTTACAAATTATCCGAAAATAGCGAACGCCGCATCTAAACAAATGGAACGTAACAAATTAATAATAATAAATAATAATAAAAATGTATAATAATTATTATTTATTATTATTATTATTATTATTATTATAAATTTGTTACGTTCCATTCGTTTAGATGCGGCGTTCGCTATTTTCGGATAATTTGTAACTTCAGATCAATTCATACTCATTAACAGCCAAATTTGAAAGAAAATTCCAATACCTATAATTTAATGGTTAGTTATTATTAGTTAAATAGTTATTATTTTGGCTTTTCGAATTTACAAATTTTGGAGATTTACGAATATTCAAATATTTGAATTTTCAAAAATTCTGAAAAATTTAATGGGTTTTCGTTAATTCGGATGTTTCTGAATTAACATATTTGACAAAATTTGTTAAAAAACTAATTTGGAACAAAATAAATTGCACATGTCTAATCTTGATCCACTGGCGATAAAACAGTTTTCTATGTCCTCGCAGTTGTATGCTTCTTTGCTGCTGTAACTCCATACACCTTCAATAAAAATCTATTGAGACAGAAAATCAAGGTTGTGCATTACCAATGTAAGCTTCACCCTTTTTTATTTGGTTTTAAACCAACCTGTTAGCAAATTTTTGACTTGCCGTTGTAAACTTTTTCAGGAGCCAATTCCTGGTGCTGAAGTTGGGATCTATGAAGAGTGTACATTCATGCATCCTCCTCCTCCTTCTCAAAGGGGAAATGTGCCACCAGCCCTCCCTGGTCTTCCTCCAGCCTATGCCATGGTAAGTACCCTTTTAGAGCAGTGGTGGCTGGGGTTATTTTTTTGGGGGGGAGGGGGCGGAAAACAAAAACTCCCCCGGTTGGTTGGCCGTTAGGCGCCACCCCCCCACCTCGGCATTTACCACATCGGTTGAAGGTGGGTGGGCTCCTATGGGCAGCAGCCGGGTTGCGGGCTCCTATGTGTGGTTGCGGGCTTGCGGGCTCCTATGGGGCGGTGGGTTGCTGGCTCCTATGTGCGGCGAGTTTCGGGCTCCTATAGGTGGGTTGCAGTGCCCCTATGGGCAGGTTGCGGGCTCCTATGGGCGGTGAGTTGCAGGCTCCTATGGGTGGGTTGCAGGCTCCTATGGGCAGGTTGCAGGCTTCTATGTGGGGCGAGTTGTGGGCTCCTATGGGTGGGTTGCAGGCTCCTATGGGGGCATTTGCTCCTGTGTCCTCTCTGCATTACGACTGCTTCCGCCGTGCGGCTCCTCCCTCCTCCTTCTAGGCATTTAATAGGATTGCCTGGCCTTTCAGCCAATCAGGTGACCAGTGTTAAAACATTCTTCCTGATTGGCCGGGAGGAGGATCAGTGTTACAACAGCGAATATTGATTTGCTGTTTTAACAAATCTGGGTGGGCTCGGAACACACTCTCTGTGACCCCAGTCCACCCTATATTGAAGCCTATTAGAGCCTCTGTTCCCCTCCGCCTTTGAACCCATGCGCCGGTGTCCTGAAAGGGGCTTGGCGCATGGATAGGAGAGGTAGCGATGGATGGGGGGAGATAGAGATTGTGCTGGACTGACTCGATTAATTGCTGTTTGTAGGTAGGTGATGATTTGGCACGTAGGAAAAATTCCCTTTCCAAAGGTTTGTGTCAGGTCACCTGAGACCAGGTGACAGATTCACTCTGTAGGAGTCGGAAGTGCACCGCTAGGTAGTGGACCTTAGGACTGACTGCTGCAGATTGTACCCAGGGAGATTCAGGACACGGGTTTACTGGATCACTAACACAGATCCCGGTAGGAGCTAGAGCATAGATTCCCCAGGGCGTGGAGTCTAAGAGCCAGCAGGTGTTCGCCAGAGCCACCAGTGGCGAGAATGAACTTCGCTGCAGTCTGGCTCCAGGTCGCAGCCCCTAGGGTCTCACAGCTCACACTCACAGTAGACTACAGGAGAAGGAAGCAGCAGGCTGGAACAACAAGAATAGTAAGGGGATAAGGCAGAGGTCAGGGCAATTAGCAGACAGGAACAACAGAGTACACGCCAAAGGTTCAGGGTCACAGGCAGACAGGGATGGTCGGAGACATGCCAAAAGGTCAAGGTCACAAGCAGACAGGAATCGTTGAGAACAAGGTCGGTAACAGAGATAAGCGAAGAGCACACGGCAAGCAGGAAACACAAAGCCAAACACACAATGGTTGATCAGCACCGCTGGCTTGCAATGCACAGGTTAATATAGGGTTCCCTGATAGGGCCTGGGGTGGAGCCATGCTTAGAGGAGAGTTTATAAAAACCACCAGGTGGAAGGGGCTGGCTTCTTAGTCTGAACACATGAGGGGAGGTAAGCAAACAGGAAGATCACTAAATAACCATGACAGTTTGTGTCCAGTTTGAAAGGAGGTGGTAGTGAGCCCTATCGGGGGCCTGGGCTGCTACCTCAGGGTATGGCTTTGTGGTTGATTCTGCATATAACCTTGGAAAGTAGATAGAAAGGAGTCCAGTAAATGTAAGTTTGAAGGACGTTTTATTGAAGGTAGTGTAGCACTGTCCTTGAAGGACGTTTTATTGAACTTAGTGTGGCACTGTCCTTGAAGGACATTTTATTGAAGGTACTGTGGCACTGTCCTTGACGGACATTTTATTGAAGGTAGTTTAGCCCTTGAAGGACGTTTTATTGAAGGTAGTGTAGCACTGTCCTCGAAGGACGCTTTATTGAAGGTAGTGTAGCACTGTCCTCGAAGGACGCTTTATTGAAGGTAGTGTAGCACTGTCCTCGAAGGACGCTTTATTGAAGGTAGTGTAGCACTGTCCACGAAGGACTTTTTATTGAAGGTAGTGTAGCACTGTCCTCGAAGGACGCTTTATTGAAGGTAGTGTAGCACTGTCCACGAAGGACTTTTTATTGAAGGTAGTGTAGCACTGTCCTTGAGGGACATTTTATTGAAGGTAGTATAGCCCTTGAAGGACATTTTATTGAAGGTAGTGTAGCACTTGAAGGATGTTTTATTGAAGGTAGTGTAGCCCTTGACGGACGTTTTATTGAAGGTAGTGTAGCCAGGGCCGTCTTTAATTTTGATTGGGCCCTGGGCAAACATTTTCTTGGGGCCCCTCCTCCATTCTGAGACATACAAAAAATAGCAGGTAGACGCAAAATCTGTTTACTGCAGCAGATCATGCAGTGATTGCAATTGTTTGCCAGAGGTTACAGCCTATCCTTACTGCTCGCTGGCTGGTTGCTAGAGGTTACAACACATAATTTCTGCTTGCTGATTGGTTGCTAGAGGTTAATGCACATCATTACCACTTACTGATTGGCTGCTAGAGATTAAAGCAGATCACTACGGTTCGCTGATTGGTTGCTACAGGTTATTGCACATCATTACCTCTCACTGAGCAGTGGAGCAATCCTAAATAATTGAGCAAGTAAATGGGCACATTAATACACATAATACAGGAGAGTGTCAGAGAGTGCAGACATACTACAGGAGAGGTTCAGAGACTGCAGACATACTGCAGGAGACAATCAGAGACTGGGGACATACTGCAGGAGACAATCAAAGACTGCGGACATACTGCAGGAGACAATCAGAGACTGCGGACATACTGCAGGAGGCAATAAGAGACTGCGGACATACTGCAGGAGACAATCAGAAACTGCGGACATACTGCAGGAGACAATCAGAGACTGCGGACATACTGCAGGAGACAATCAAAGACTGCGGACATACTGCAGGAGACAATCAGAGACTGCGGACATACTGCAGGAGGCAATAAGAGACTGCGGACATACTGCAGGAGACAATCAAAGACTGTGGACATACTGCAGGAGACAATCAGAGACTGCGGACATACTGCAGGAGACAATCAGAGACTGTGGTCATACTGCAGGAGACAATCAGAGACTGCGGACCTACTGCAGGAGACAATCAGAGACTGCGGACCTACTGCAGGAGACAATCAGAGACTGCGGACATACTGCAGGAGACAATCAGAGACTGCGGACATACTGCAGGAGACAATCAGAGACTGCGGACATACTGCAGGAGACAATCAGAGACTGCGGACATACTGCAGGAGACAATCAGAGACTGCGGACATACTGCAGGAGACAATCAGAGACTGCGGACATACTGCAGGAGACAATCAGAGACTGCGGACATACTGCAGGAGACAATCAGAGACTGCGGACATACTACAGGTGATGGTCAGAGAACTTTCAGCAACGCACAGCTTGACAGTTGAATAACACAGCTCAGGGTTTAAGCAGTCAGGCATTTTATGGGTGCAAGGACATACCTGGGCAGCCAAACTCACTACATACATTTAGAGGTATGTAGGCGGGGCTTCCATTCTCTGATCTCACTATAACAGCCGGGAGCTCCACTGATGCTTTGTAGGGGGGTCCCGTTACCCGTGAATTGGGGCCCCGATGAAGGTTTTGCAGAGTGCACAGAGGACACGGGAGGTTGTATTCCCGCGCTAGCCAGCTGGGAGGGGGCGGGGCCGGGAGCTCCACTGATGCTCTGACCCCGCCCCCGTGCAGCCTGTATGCTCTAAACAGAGCGGCTGTAGTGAGAGCCAGTGATCGGAGCGGGAGTGTCAGTGGAGCTCCACTGACGCTCCCACTCCGATCACTGCTCTAACTACAGCCGCTTTGTTCCGAGCATACAGGTTGCACGGGGGCGGGGTCAGAGTGTCAGTGGAGCTCCCGGCCCCGCCCCCTCTCAGCTGGCTAGCACGGGAATACAGCCTCCCGTGTCCTCTGCAAAACCTTCATTGGGGCCTCAATTCGCGGGTAGCAGTGCGGGCCCCCCTACAAACATTGGGCCCAGGGCAGGTGCCCCGTTTGCCCTGCGCTAAAGACGGCCCTGAGTGTAGCACTGTCCTTGAAGGATGTTTTATTGAAGCTAGTCCCCGTAGGGCTTGCTGAGCCTCCCTCTGATGAATTTGCAGACAGTCACTGGGGGTTTTCACACATCCCTCCTTTCTCCCATTTGCTTGTCACTCAATGATCAGTCCAGGGTGTTTGTTTTTTTTGGTATTTATTGTTGGAACTTGGATGGGAGAAGGGAATAGTAGGATACTCCAACTGGAACTATTTACAAATAAGGACAACTCTCATTTGGCCTCACTGGGTTACGTATGGTATCATACTCTCTGCTATACCATACTGCCACTTGTATGGAAGAAATAAGTCCTTTGCTTGCTCTAGCTACAGACTTGATCCAACTACTTTATCTTCAGGACACTCACTAGCATCCTCTTTGGCTGACACACATTGAGTAGTAGTGAGTGTACATTGATGTCCTGCGAGTGTACATTGATGTCCTGCGAGTGTACATTGATGTCCTGCGAGTGTACATTGATGTCTGGTGAGTGTGCATTGATGTCTGGTGAGTGTGCATTGATGTCTGGTGAGTGTGCATTGATGTCTGGTGAGTGTACATTGATTTGCACACTTGCCTTTATGTGCCCTTTTACACCGGCCATATTCATTCCAATCAGCAGAATATACGAGAACAGAACCCATACTGAATTGGAGACCAAATTGTATGGATGTCATATTTGTGTTTGTTAAACTTTGACCTCCCAGAGCTTAGCAAACCTATGTTAGGTCTGTGGGCAGGTGGATGTAAACAGATGTGCGTCCGTTTACATCCAACTACCTCAGATCCATCACCTTTATGTAAAAAAATAAAAATAATAAAAGATGCAGACCTCTTCCTTTTCTTTTCACATTTTCGGACCTAGATGTACTCGGAGGTAATCAAATGTAAACAGATTCACGTCTGTTTACATCTGCCTGCCCATAGACTAAGATGGAGCTTTTGTTCTGATCTGCCTGAAATACTGACGGGCAGATCTGGTCAGACCACCCACGTGAAAGGGGTCAATGTATGGGAAAAAGGAGAAAAAGAAAAGTTCTTGCGTGTGTGAGATCCAATTTCCTAAATTATCCGTCATTGTTCTGGCAATACAAAGCGAAGGAATGTTGAAAGAAACAAATCAGTTGCTATGGGTAAATCTACCCCAGGCTTCCTCATTATCTGTGTGTAATAACGGGGAAGGGCAGGGGAGTTATTACGATTTAGAGGTTTTATTGTGTAAATTTGTTTTATTTATTCTTCCTAGCTGAAACCCCCTGGACCTGACATACAGGTTTTTCCTGCACCGGGCAATGGTAAGTACAATACAAGTTCTGTATCTTTTTTCTTATCTAAGTATTGTGTTGTCAGAATGCCAAGAGTCAGTATGTGTATAAAAAATAACTATTTGTATAGTTCATGTAGCAAGGTCTTTTACCACTTTCATATGAGGACCTCCAAGGCCAAAGATCGCTGACATCCTTCAGTATGTAGTGGGTTGTCAGTCATAGGGGGTGCAAAGATGGTGAAAGTCACTGTCACTGTCACTTCTAGTTGGACTGCAAGTCGCAACCCCAACCCTGAGCTGCTCTCTCATTTATGGATAGGCCCTCACACAGCCTAGCAGCCAGATACAGCAGGGATAGGCCCAATCTCCAGCCTAGCAACCCTGGGCAGATGACGCGTGTCCACCCAGATGGCAGTCAGGGTGGTAAAGAACATAGATCACCTGACCTCACTCGAATATATAGGCTCTTCCAGCAGGCCAAGGGATTCAAGAAAACCCCTGCCCATTGGCTGAGATACCCCATATACCCATAATCTGACCTTGGGTTGCCCTTCTCATATCTAGTACCACCAAGTACCCGGGCACCTAGCGGTAAAAGAGAAAAGTGCAACAAGGCCAAACTTGGGGAGAAATCAATAGATCTCTATCAGTCGACCAAGATAACTACTCTTGGCAAGTAAATTTGTGAGGAGCTCCCTCACTAAACTCCTCGGTGCTACATCCATAATTAACATATTCATTTATTTTATTAATTTCCCATAACGCAAGTGTAAAATAACATTTTGAAGCATACAGACGACAGAATTAATACCATCATTTCTTACCATAATTTACCATTATTTCTTTGTTACTGTATCAGGACTACTTGTTTAATAACTTCTCATAGCATAGGTGATTCTAGTTGTATTTACCAAAGAGTCAGAGGCTTGATCCTTGGGTTGGGTCATGCCAAACAGAGGAGACGCTTTGAGGCAGATCTGGACTGGACTAGCCAGGAATGGTTCTAAGGCCGCGTACACACGGGCGGATTGTCTGCCCAACTTTTTCAGCGGACAATCTGACGAACAAAGTCTTACGGAATTCCCGTAAGACAGTCCGTTCAAACTTGGTTTTGTCCGTCCAAACTTGGTTTCAGCGGACAGTCCGCTCGTGTGAAGGCAAGTTGGACGGACTAAGTATGGCGCATGCTCAGAAAGGATTTACACGGCCGAAGGTTGCATTGCAGTGTATAGGACGTCGTTTTTCTAGTCCCGTCGTACGTGCTGTAGACGTCATCGCGCTCGCTTTCAGCGGACTGTCTGCTCATCGTATGTGGTCAAGTCCGTTCATGCAAATTTTGAACGGACTGTCTGTCGGATTGTCTGACGAACTTAGTTGGGCAGACAATCCGCCCGTGTGTACGCGGCCTAAGAAGGAATTGTAACAATCAAAATGGCTACTTGTTGTTTATTAGTTGTATTTCCTCATTGCATAGGTGAGTGTGGTCATATCTAGCTTGATCCTTGGATGGGTCATGCCAAAAAGAGTAGGTTCTTTGAGAAAGACCTGGATGGGACTAACCATGGATGGCCCCAAGGCAGCATTATAACAATAAAAATGGCTACTGTTGTTTATTGGGTGTCATAATTTCTCATAGCATAGGTGATTCTGGTCACATCTAACAAAGAGTCAGTGGCTAGATTATTGGGTTGGGTCATCCCTAACAGAGGAGGCACTTTGAGGCAGATCTGGACGGGACTAACCAGGGATGGTTCCGAGAAGGCATTGTAACTAACAAAATAGCTACCTGTTTAACATGCGTCATATTTCCACATAGTATAAGTGATTCTTGTCATATCTAACAAAGAGTCAATGGCTTGACCCTTGGTTTGGGTCATGGCAAACAGAGGAGGCTTTTTGAGGCAGATCTGGACAAGACTAACCAGGGATGGTTCTGAGGCAGCAATGTAACAATAAAAATGTCTACCTGTTGTTTAGTAGCTTTCATATTTGAGTCACTAGCTGGAACCTTTGGTTGGGTCCTGCCAAACAGAGGAGTCAATTTGAGGCAGATCTGGATGGGAATAACCAGGGATAATTCAAATGCCGCGTTGTAACAATTAAAATGACTACATGTTGTTAAATAGGTATTATATTTCCTAATAGCATAGGTAATTCTGATTGTATCTAACAAAGAGTCAGTGGCTTGATCTTTGGGTTGGGTCATGCCAAACAGAGGGGGCTCTTTGAGGCAGATCTGGATGGGTGTTGGGTGTTGTCCATGGACATCCACCATGGTGGTAACATTACTTCTGTCCTGAACCTATGAGTATCATATCTCCATTGCCATGGTATTATGTTCACCAGCCACTATTGTTTTGAATACATCTATATTCTTTTTTTTTGCGTTTAAATAAAATGTATACATATTTTATGTACTATTTTTCCTTTTCCTTTGCTTTTTTGCTTTCGTATACTGTTATTGCATTAATTACGAGGTGAATCTGGTTATATCTAACAAAGAGTCAGTGGTTTGATCTTTGGGTTGGGTCATTTTAAACAGAGGAAGCTTTTGAGGCAGATCTGGATGGGACTAACCAGGGATGGTTCCAAGAAGTCATTGTAACAATCAAAATGGCTACTTGTTGTTTATTAGTTGAATTTCCTCATTACATAGGTGATTGTGGGCATATCTATCAAAGAATCAGTGGCTTGATCCTTGGATGGGTCATGCCAAAAAGAGTAGGTTCTTTGAGAAAGACCTGGATGGGACTAACCATGGATGGCTCCAAGGCAGCATTATAACAATAAAAATGGCTACTGTTGTTTATTGGGTGTCATAATTCCTCATAGCATAGGTGATTCTGGTCACATCTAAGCCCTTGTACACACGATCGGAGAATCCATCGGAATGTGTCCTATCGGACCGTGTTGTCGGATAATCCGACTGTGTGTGGTATGCATCGGACTGATTCCGTCTGAATATCCGTTGGACCCAATTTTCCAACTTGTTGGAAATATTTTCCGTAACAGAGTCAGTGGCTAGATTTTTGGGTTGGGTCGTCCCTATCAGAGGAGGCACTTTGAGGCAGGCAAAATGGCTACCTGTTATTAATTAGGTGTTATATTTCCTCATAGCATAGGTGATTCTGGCCATGTCTAACAAAGAGTCAGTGGCTAGATCCTTGGGTTGGGTCATGCCAAGCAGAGGAGGCTCTTTGAGGCAGATATGGGCAGGAGTAACCAGGGATGGTTCCAAGGAGGCATCTAACAAAGGGTCAGCTGTCTGAACCTAGGTTGAGTGTCTAGTTCTTCCAGTTCCCAGTTAATGATTAAAATATTCCTTAAAGCTGAAATATATGAGGGGTTGGATCAAAGAATTTTAGATCAAAGTGGATACCCTGTAGCCCTATGTGTAATAACCATGTCATGTATTCTAATTTGTAGGGCCTACAGCTAAACCAAGGACAACACTGAGCCCAAACAATGTTCCTGATGGTTATGATGGTCTATCACTACCCAAGCTCCCTTCTGTCCCCATCAGCCCTGTTCAGACCCCCAAAACGGACCCGTCCCCATACGAAGATATAGACTTTGAGGACCTGTCTAAACGTTTGGAGCAGCTAAATAAGAAGAAATAAAATATCTTCTGCTGTTTCTTTTCATGATGATAAAGAACAATTTAATTTTCTGCAAGGCTGCTGCCTGGAACTCTTCCTATTCAATCAATCTCGAGGGTGTATACCGTCTGTGCTCCTTACCAGAAATATGAACACTCATTTTCTTTCTTCTGCATTAAATTATAGGATCATTGCCAGGAAAAGTCAAAACAAACCAAGGCCCGGTGACAGAGGGACATTTTCAGGTTTCTTATATCTTAAATACCATCTGAGAAAGTCATTTGGACAGTCAGAAAAAAAAAAAGCGTCACTTCCTAGGTAAAGCAGAACCCCAAGCAAGTATAAAAGGCACAAATACTTGCAGCTTCATATTCATAATCACATCATTAAAGGTATATTATGTCCATAAGACACATAAAACCACGGCTCAGCTCCGCACCCCTGCTCTCTCCTCATTGGCTCACTGGCTGTGATTGACCACAGCGGGAGCCAATGGCTCAGCCAGTGATGAGAGAGAGACTAGGGACAGCCGACTCCTGGACTGCAAACTACTGACTTCAATTGACTTTCATTGAAGCAACTAGTCTATGGGTTCACTTTCTTTTTCCTTCAGCACTGTGAATTTTTAATGGGTGTGTTCAATAAAGACAGGAGAACCTAGAGTTATTTGTGTGTTATCAGCTTAAGCACATTGTATTTGTCTATTGTTGTGATTTGGATGAGGATCATATCACATTTTATGGTAAATCACTGCAGAAAACCAGCTCATTAGAAGGGGGTTCACATACTTCCTTCTTGCCACCATAGATGAGGTTATCAGTGTGCTGATTCTTCTTTTCGCTGTTCATTCACGGTGTGGTGGAGAAAGCTGTAAGTAAAAGTGAAACCGCAGCAGAGATAAACCAGGTCTCCTCTGCCTGGGTGGTACCGTAGAGCAGAGCTGTGTAAATCCTGGGACTGGATGGACAGAAATGCTTTGGCGTGCAAAACAGCTGCCATATATGTACTTCCTCTGTGGATTTAGCTGTTTGGCTGGAGTTCAGCTTCAAAGAAAATGAGCAGAACCTCTCTTTGATAGATTTCTGAGTAGCTCACATTAGCAGGGCTGTGTGGTTAAAAAATGGACCTGCGTTACTTTTTTTTTTTTGCCCAATATTAACCATTTATTATCCCTGTAGAATACTGCAGCATGCACAGATGTATAGTTAGTACCTTATCATTTATAATAGGCATAGCTCTGTACACTAGCTAAAGGGTACGGAAGAGCCCCAGGCCATCCTTAAATTTACTGCTCAAAATTCAGAGATTAAAAATCAGAACTGTGACTTTAATGCTCAGAATTCTAATTTTTAATCTCAGAATTATGTTTAATAAATGTTATTTTTTTTTAAATAATAGGCATAGCCCTGTACACTAGTTAAAGGGTACAGAAGAGCCCTGGGGCCATCTTAAATTTGCTTGAACAAAATTCAGAGATTAAAATTTAGAATTCTGACTTTTAATCTCATAATTTTGTTTAATAAATTGTATTTTTCGATTTTTTTTTTTGCTTTGAATTTTGATTTTTAATCAAAGAATTATGTTTAACATATTAAATTTTTTTGTACAATAGTCATAGCCCTTTACAATAGTTAAAGGGCATGGAGGAGCCCTGCAGCCATCTTAAATTTTCTTGAACAAAATTCAGAGATTAAAATTTTGAATTCTGACTTTTAATCCCAGAATTTTGTTTAATAAACTGTATTTTTTTCCATAATAGGCATAGCTCTGTACCTTTGTTAAAGGGTACGGAGGAGCCCCAGGGCCATCCTAAAATTTAATGAACAAAATTCAGAGATTAAAAGTCAGAATTTAGATATTTTTTTTTTCTGTTTTGAATTTAGATTTTTAATCTCAGAATTTTGTTTAACGCATTCATTTTTTTTGTACAATAGGCATAGCCCTTTACACTAGGTAAAGGGTATGGAAGAGTCCCGGGGCCATCTTAAATTTTCTTGAACAAAATTCAAAGATTAAAATTTAGAATTCTGACTTTTAATCCCAGAATTTTGTTTAATAAACTGTATTTTTTTCTATAATAGACATAGCTCTGTACCCTTGTTAAAGGGTACAGAGGAGCCCCAGGGCCATCCTAAAATTGAATGAACAAAATTCAGAGATTAAAAGTCAAAATTTAGATTTTTTTTTGTTTTGAATTTTGATTTTTAATCTCATAATTTTGTTTAACACATTACATTTTGTTGTACAATAGGCATAGCCCTTTACACTAGTTAAAGGGTATGGAGGAGCCCCGGGGCCATCTTAAATTTTCTTGAACAAAATTCAGAGATTAAAATTTAGACTTCTGACTTTTAATCCCAGAATTTTGTTTAATAAACTGTATTTTTTTCCATAATAGGCATAGCTCTGTACCTTTGTTAAAGGGTACTGAGGAGCCCCAGGGCCATCCTAAAATTGAATGAACAAAATTCAGAGATTAAAAGTCAGAATTTAGATTTTTTTTTTTCTGTTTTGAATTTAGATTTTTAATCTCAGAATTTTGTTTAACGCATTCATTTTTTTTGTACAATAGGCATAGCCCTTTACACTAGGTAAAGGGTATGGAAGAGTCCCGGGGCCATCTTAAATTTTCTTGAACAAAATTCAAAGATTAAAATTTAGAATTCTGACTTTTAATCCCAGAATTTTGTTTAATAAACTGTATTTTTTTCTATAATAGACATAGCTCTGTACCCTTGTTAAAGGGTACAGAGGAGCCCCAGGGCCATCCTAAAATTTAATGAACAAAATTCAGAGATTAAAAGTCAAAATTTAGATTTTTTTTTGTTTTGAATTTTGATTTTTAATCTCATAATTTTGTTTAACACATTACATTTTGTTGTACAATAGGCATAGCCCTTTACACTAGTTAAAGGGTATGGAGGAGCCCCGGGGCCATATTAAATTTTCTTGAACAAAATTCAGAGATTAAAATTTAGACTTCTGACTTTTAATCCCAGAATTTTGTTTAATAAACTGTACTGTTATTAAAGGGTATGGAGGAGCCCCAGGGCCATCCTAAAATTGAATGAACAAAATTCAGAGATTAAAAGTCAGAATTTAGATTTTTTTTTTTGTTTTTGTTTTGAATTTTGATTTTTAATCTCATAATTTTGTTTAACACATTACATTTTGTTGTACAATAGGCATAGCCCTTTACACTAGTTAAAGGGTATGGAGGAGCCCCGGGGGCCATCTTAAAAGTTATTGAAAAAATCCAGAGATTAAAACTCAGAATTCTGACTGTTAATCTCAGAATTTTGTTTAATACATTTTAGGATTGCCCCAGGGCTGTTCCATAAAAGCAAATGCATATCTTTTTTTTCGTGATGTACATGTTTTATAAACTTTGGTTTGTATGTATTGTTTTTGATTATATACTGTAGTGGCTCATTACTTTACGTAAGGTAACGTCGTTTCGCCCAGCCGAGCCATTATACGGCAGTAAAACTGCAGCGGATGGTCGGCAAGCGGTCGAAATCAATAAAATTTAAAAGAATAACCATAAAAAAAATCAAAATTTGCTGTCAGTTTGTGATAAAGTAAATGTACAAATTGTAATCTTTTTATTTAACAGAGAATATAAATATTGCGTGTATTGTTACAGTATCTGTACATAGTGTCAAAACTTTTACAACCAATAACTGCATATGTCATTGATTTATTGTATAAAATAAAGCAACATTGTATTCTTCCAGTGTATCTCAGCACAGAATGTTTGTACATAGTCTCAAAATCTGCTGCTGCTGTCAATCAAATCCAGTGACACAGGAGCTGGGGGGCGGGTCAATAGATGCAGCAGCAGGACTCCGGAGCGCGACCGCACGAGAGAGTCACGCTCCCTGGGGGGCACTCGATGAGCAGGAGCCAGGAGCACCGCTGGCGGACCCCAGAAAAGGAGGATCAGGGGTCAAGCTGTGCAAAACCCTTGCACAGATCAGGTATGACATGTTTATTATTTATTTTCTTTAATGAACCTTTACAATCAATTTTAGTGTGATGCACTTTCACAGCGTGTTTCTGAAGTGCGTGGCAAAGCACGCTTCTATCTGTGCTGTTTGTCGCATGTTCCAGAAACGCCGGGTGTTAATGGAGCTTAACCACTTGCCAACCGACGCACACCGATATACATCTGCACAATGGCAGCGGTGGGCAAATGGGCATACCTGTACATCCCCTTTAATTGGCGGGGCTAGCTGGCATGTGTGGCCGCCGCGTACAGTGTGACTGTGCCCACAGGACCCACAGACTCGATGTCCGCCGGTGTGCCAGCGATCGTGTCATAGGCAATTCCCCGCAGAACGGGGAAGTGCCTATGTAAACAAGGCATTTCCCCGTTCTTGCTTGTGACATGACAGAGATCTACTGCTCCCTGTCATTGGGAGCAGTGATCGCTGTCATGTGAGTGGAAGCCCACCCACCCCACAGTTAGAATCACTCCCTAGGACACACTTAACCCCTTGATCGCCCCCTAGTGTTAACCCCTTCCCTGCCAGTGTAATTTACACAGTAATCAGTAAATTTTTATAGCACCGATCGCTATGTAAATGACAATGGCCCCAAAATAGTGTCAAAAGTGTCCTCCATAATGTCGCAGTCACGATAAAAATCGCAGATCGCCGTTATTACTAATAAAAAAATTAATAATAAAAATGCCATAAAACTATCCCCTATTTTCTAGACATTATAACTTTTGCGCAAACCAATCAATAAACGCTTATTGCATTTTTTTTTACCAAAAATATGTAGAAGAATAAGTTTCGGCTTAAACTGAGGAAAAAAATAGTTTTTTTATATATTTTTTGGGGGATATTTTTTATAGCAAAAAAGTTAAAAATAATGCGTTTTTTTTCAAAATTTTCGCTCTTTTTTTGTTTATAGCCCAAAAAAAAAAAAACCGCAGAGGTGATCAAATACCACCAAAAGAAAGCTCTATTTGTGGGGAAAAAAGGATGTCAATTTTGTTTTGGTGTAACGTCGCACGACCGTGCAATTGTCAAAGTGACGCAGTGCCGAATCGCAAAAAGTGCTCTGGTCAGGAAAGGGGGTAAAATCGAAGCTGAAGCGGTTAATGTCTGCATAACGAGCAGTCATTCAATCTGAAATTCGTTTGTGAAGTGTGTACAGTAAGTGAATTCTCTTTGCCGGGAGGATGTAACTTACCTTAGCTTCCCATTGTCTTGTATTATTCTCCATGCTTGTAATTGTAGGAATAAAAATAAATGTTGAAAGTAAATGACTCCACCCTACTTGTGGGTAATTAATGATATGATTAATTTGATTTCTCAGGGTTAGTGATGGCCGAACGGTTCGCCCGGCGGTCGTTTCGCGGCGAATTTCCGACTTTCGCCGTCCGCGGGTTCGAACGCCTTTTTCCGTCGTTCGCCCCGGCGGACTTACGTGTTTAATGTATACAAGAACTTTAACCTTTCGTGACACGTTTATCATGTGTTACAGGACAACCAATTGAGACATGACAGCTCATGGACACTTGGACATTCCCCCTAACCTATAAATACACCCGATCCGGTGGCCATTTTACATTCTTTCTTCTGTCACTGTAGGGAAAGGATCCTGTGTGGAGTAGGGACAGAGAAAACGCTAGCTATTTGGTACACAAAAGTTCTTTTCAGGACTGGTATAGGTGTTAGGTCAGCAGCCTGAGTTTCTTTTGTCAGTTTAGATAAAGGGACAGAGCGCTGTATGCTGCTATTTTAGGGACAGCTCAGCCAGATTAGTCTTTCTTCATCATCATCATCATCATCATCATTAGCTGTTACTATCAGGTCCACAAAAGAGCTGTTCCAGCTAATCGTTCCAGCCTACTCTTTTTTGCCAATTTGTATAGGGACAGGCAGGAAGCAGTGTGTCAGGCAGTGAGGATAATTTTAAAGACTTGCTGTTACTATTAGTTCCACAAAGGTTCTTTTCAGGACTGGTATCAGTGGTACGGTAATAGGCTTGTACACGTATAATATTCTTTCTTCCAAATATAGAAAGAATATTATACTTGACTGCTGCCCTTCTGCTGCAGTCTGCTAATCATTCACAACTCACTTGTTCCACAAAGCTCTTTATCAGGACTGGTAACTTGGTCTGTCTAGGGTGCTACGGTACATAGGCTTGGGTGCGGTACAGTCTGCTGTTCTGTAAGGACCGCTATCGGTCCACAATACATAGGGTTGCCGTGCACTACTGCTGACCGCTGCCCTATACTGCAGCAGTCCTTCATTGGTATAGGGACTGACGTACAGTCTGCTAATCACTAACACACAACCTGCTTGGTCCACAAAAGTTCTTATAAGGACTGGTAACTTGGTATAGGGTGCTACGGTACATAGGCCTGAGTGCGTTACAGTCTGCTGTTCTGTAAGGACCGCTATCGGTCCACAATACATAGGGTTGCCGTGCACTACTGCTGACCGCTGCCCTATACTGCAGCAGTCCTTCAGCGGTATAGGGACTGACGCACAGTCTGCTAAACACTAACACACAACCTGCTTGGTCCACAAAAGTTTTTATAAGGACTGGTAACTTGGTATAGGGTGCTACGGTACATAGGCCTGAGTGCAGTACAGTCTGCTGTTCTGTAAGGACCGCTATCGGTCCACAATACATAGGGTTGCCGTGCACTACTGCTGACCGCTGCCCTATACTGCAGCAGTCCTTCATTGGTATAGGGACTGACGTACAGTCTGCTAATCACTAACACACAACCTGCTTGGTCCACAAAAGTTCTTATAAGGACTGGTAACTTGGTATAGGGTGCTACGGTACATAGGCCTGAGTGCGTTACAGTCTGCTGTTCTGTAAGGACCGCTATCGGTCCACAATACATAGGGTTGACGTGCACCACTGCTGACCGCTGCCCTATACTGCAGCAGTCCTTCAGCGGTATAGGGACTGACGTACAGTCTGCTAAACACTAATACACAACCTGCTTGGTCCACAAAAGTTCTTATAAGGACTGGTAACTTGGTATAGGGTGCTACGGTACATAGGCTTGAGTGCGGTACAGTCTGCTGTTCTGTAAGGACCGCTATCGGTCCACAATAGATAGGGTTGACGTGCACCACTGCTGACCGCTGCCCTATACTGCAGCAGTCCTTCAGCGGTATAGGGACTGACGCACAGTCTGCTAAACACTAACACACAACCTGCTTGGTCCACAAAAGTTTTTATAAGGACTGGTAACTTGGTATAGGGTGCTACGGTACATAGGCCTGAGTGCGTTACAGTCTGCTGTTCTGTAAGGACCGCTATCGGTCCACAATACATAGGGTTGCCGTGCACTACTGCTGACCGCTGCCCTATACTGCAGCAGTCCTTCATTGGTATAGGGACTGACGTACAGTCTGCTAATCACTAACACACAACCTGCTTGGTCCACAAAAGTTCTTATAAGGACTGGTAACTTGGTATAGGGTGCTACGGTACATAGGCCTGAGTGCGTTACAGTCTGCTGTTCTGTAAGGACCGCTATCGGTCCACAATACATAGGGTTGACGTGCACCACTGCTGACCGCTGCCCTATACTGCAGCAGTCCTTCAGCGGTATAGGGACTGACGTACAGTCTGCTAAACACTAATACACAACCTGCTTGGTCCACAAAAGTTCTTATAAGGACTGGTAACTTGGTATAGGGTGCTACGGTACATAGGCTTGAGTGCGGTACAGTCTGCTGTTCTGTAAGGACCGCTATCGGTCCACAATACATAGGGTTGCCGTGCACTACTGCTGACCGCTGCCCTATACTGCAGCAGTCCTTCATTGGTATAGGGACTGACGTACAGTCTGCTAATCACTAACACACAACCTGCTTGTTCCACAAAAGTTCTTATAAGGACTGGTAACTTGGTATAGGGTGCTACGGTACATAGGCTTGAGTGCGGTACAGTCTGCTGTTCTGTAAGGACCGCTATCGGTCCACAATAGATAGGGTTGACGTGCACCACTGCTGACCGCTGCCCTATACTGCAGCAGTCCTTCAGCGGTATAGGGACTGACGTACAGTCTGCTAAACACTAATACACAACCTGCTTGGTCCACAAAAGTTCTTATAAGGACTGGTAACTTGGTATAGGGTGCTACGGTACATAGGCTTGAGTGCGGTACAGTCTGCTGTTCTGTAAGGACCGCTATCGGTCCACAATAGATAGGGTTGACGTGCACCACTGCTGACCGCTGCCCTATACTGCAGCAGTCCTTCAGCGGTATAGGGACTGACGTACAGTCTGCTAAACACTAATACACAACCTGCTTGGTCCACAAAAGTTCTTATAAGGACTGGTAACTTGGTATAGGGTGCTACGGTACATAGGCTTGAGTGCGGTACAGTCTGCTGTTCTGTAAGGACCGCTATCGGTCCACAATACATAGGGTTGCCGTGCACTACTGCTGACCGCTGCCCTATACTGCAGCAGTCCTTCATTGGTATAGGGACTGACGTACAGTCTGCTAATCACTAACACACAACCTGCTTGTTCCACAAAAGTTCTTATAAGGACTGGTAACTTGGTATAGGGTGCTACGGTACATAGGCTTGAGTGCGGTACAGTCTGCTGTTCTGTAAGGACCGCTATCGGTCCACAATAGATAGGGTTGACGTGCACCACTGCTGACCGCTGCCCTATACTGCAGCAGTCCTTCAGCGGTATAGGGACTGACGTACAGTCTGCTAAACACTAATACACAACCTGCTTGGTCCACAAAAGTTCTTATAAGGACTGGTAACTTGGTATAGGGTGCTACGGTACATAGGCTTGAGTGCGGTACAGTCTGCTGTTCTGTAAGGACCGCTATCGGTCCACAATAGATAGGGTTGACGTGCACCACTGCTGACCGCTGCCCTATACTGCAGCAGTCCTTCAGCGGTATAGGGACTGACGTACAGTCTGCTAAACACTAATACACAACCTGCTTGGTCCACAAAAGTTCTTATAAGGACTGGTAACTTGGTATAGGGTGCTACGGTACATAGGCTTGAGTGCGGTACAGTCTGCTGTTCTGTAAGGACCGCTATCGGTCCACAATAGATAGGGTTGACGTGCACCACTGCTGACCGCTCACCTATACTGCAGCAGTCCTTCAGCGGTATAGGGACTAAGAGTTTTGTCACAGGGTCATTTAAAAAATGACATGCAGAGGAAGAGGCAGGCCCTTCCGCAGGGGTGGTAGGGGTAGGGCAGGAGCAACAGGCTTGAGCCAAAGTGGGAAGTTGCAGAAGGTGCGTTCAATTACTTTAAAGGATGCACCAGACTTGGTTGAGTGGCTCGCTCAGCCTTACTCTTCTGCACCCTCCTCATCCTCTCGATCTGCACCCTCTTCTTCACTCTCTGCTATGTGCACCCCCAAAGACACTACCACCAACAACACGACCACCACCACCACCACCACATACCTTCCGCTTGAGTCACTGGAATTATTTTCCGATCCATATCAAGAGGACATTTCTGATGCGCAGCCACTCTTGGTATTGGATCAGGAAGAGGAGGTAGCAACAAGCGCTACTCAGCAGTCTGACGCCAGTACCCAGATCAGCCCAAGGAGGAGGTTGGTCCCCGGTGTTGCTGCCTACTCTACTTATAGCGGTGGGGAAGGTGACGTTGATGATGACGTGTCTAGTGATGTCACGTGGGTGCCCACAAGAGAGGAAGAGGAGGGGAGTTCAGAGGGAGATATGGACCAGCAGATAGGGAGGAGAAGCAGCAATGACTTACATTGCACAGCAGGGACAAAGCAGACTGCAAATGTATCAGGAGCGAGTCATCGACCATGTACGGTCACATCTGGCGCTCCCAGGACACCGGCACATGGCTCCGCAGTGTGGGCTTTTTTTAACGTGTCCGCTGCTGACAATAGCGTTGCCATCTGCAATCTTTGCAGTCAACGCGTTAGTCGCGGTAAGCCCAATACTCACCTAGGGACGACCGCCTTAAGAAGGCACATGAGCAGCCATCACCGAGCCCAGTGGGAGCAACGGAACACACAAAGCCACACTGCAGGCTCTCACCGTCCAGCCTCGTCTTCTACTTCTCCTTCTCCTCTCTCCTCACAATTGTCCTCCACTCCACCTTCCATCACGCCAAGCTCACATTTTTCTGCAAAAAGGCAGGCTTCCGTGGGCCTAATGTTTGAGCGTAAAAAAATGATGACGCCGGATAACCCTCTTGCCCAACGGTTGGCGGCTGGCTTGTCAGAACTCATAGCCCGCCAACTACTGCCATATAAACTGGTGGACTCGGAGGCCTTTCGCAAATTTGTGGCCATTGGAACACCACAATGGAAGGTCCCAGGAAGGAAGTATTTCTCAGAGAAGGGCATCCCAGAGCTATATGGCCATGTTCAGCGGCAAGTGAATGTATCTCTGGCACACAGTGTCGGTGCCAAGATACATCTGACCACAGACACGTGGTCTAGCAAACACGGGCAGGGAAGGTATATCAGTTTTACTGCCCACTGGGTGAACCTTCTGACGGCCGTCAAGCATGTAACCCGTGGCACCCGTGTAGATTTGGTTTTACCGCCACGGATTGCATGCAGGCCTGACTCTTCTTCTCCTCCTCCTACTCCATCCTCCTCCCTCTCCTCCTCAGCTGCCTCCTCCTTTTCCGCTGCTAGCGTCTCTTCCACTGCACCGCCCAAGCTCCCCAGAACCTATTCCACATGCCAGGTGAGACGTTGCCATGCCGTGCTGCGTCTGTTGTGCCTGGAAGCAAAGAGCCACACTGGCCCGGCACTCCTTTCAGCTTTGCGTTCACAGGCAGATGAGTGGCTAACACCGCTCAATTTGACAGTTGGTAAAGTGGTGTGTGACAACGGTGCCAATCTGCTTAGCGCATTGAAACAGGGCAAAATCACGCACGTGCCGTGCATGGCACACGTCTTAAACTTGGTCGTGCAGCGATTCCTTGTCAAATACCCTGGGGTCCAGGACATCTTGCGGCAGGCAAGGAAAATCTCGGCCCATTTCAGAAGATCTTACACGGCCATGGCTCGCCTTGCTGACATTCAGCGGCGACACCATCTGCCGGTCAGACGTCTTATTTGCGATTGCCCGACGCGATGGAACTCAACCTTCTATATGCTTGATAGGCTGCTCCAGCAGAAACGTGCAGTTAACGTCTACCTGTATGAACTCTGCGAAAGAAACGGTTCTGGGGAGCTGGGTTTTTTTTCACCGCGCCAGTGGCTGCTCATGCGCGACACATGCAGACTTCTGCGGCCATTTGAGGAGATCACCAAACTGGTCAGTCGCAGCCATGGCGCCATCAGTGACATGGTACCTTATGCCTTCTTTCTGGAGCGTGCATTGCGTCGTGTCATTGATCAGGCTGTGGAGGAGCAGGAGCGGGAAGATGAGGAAGTCGCAATGCTGGATGAATTCCCAGGGGGGGCTACTCTATCTGAGACAAGTCAACAACAGGAGTCTGATGAGGAGTCAGAGGAGGATGGTGCCGGGGCGGATGAGCAGGAGCAAGAAGAGCATGCTTTAAACCTTTCTGGGATCCCTGTTGTGCGAGGATGGGGAGAGGAGAATGAAGAGGACGACATTATCCTGGATGATGAGCAGGAGCCAGGCCACCACACCGCTTCCACTTTAGTGCAAATGGGGGCCTTCATGCTCCAGTGTTTTAATAGGGACCCCCGTATAAAAAGCATGAGGGTCAAGGACCAGTACTGGGTGGCAACGTACTTAGACCCCCGGTACAAACACAAAATGGCGGAAATGTTACCGCCGTCGCAGAGGGCTGTCAGAATGCAGCACTTCCAGGCCTTGCTTCGAGAAATGCTGCATTCTGCTTTTGCGTGCGCTGGCAGAGGAGCAATTCCCACTCCCAGAGAAGGATTTGCGGGTACCAATCCAACAGCGCCTGCAAGAAGAGGCCGGTTTGAAGATGTGTTGGTGACTTCGGATATGAGGTCATTCTTTCAGCCGACCCATCGACAGGTGTCATCCGGATCCAGCATCAGGGAACGCCTAGACCGTCAGGTGTCCGACTACATTGGGTTAACGGCCGATGTGGACGCTCTGAGGAGTGATGAACCCCTAGACTACTGGGTGGGCAGGCTTGACCTCTGGCCAGAGCTTGCCCAATTTGCAATCGAACTGTTGGCTTGCCCCTCATCCAGTGTCCTGTCCGAAAGGACGTTCAGCGCAGCAGGGGGGATTGTGACCGATAAGCGTACTCGCCTAGCTCACCACAGTGTTAACTACCTCACATTTCTAAAAATGAATGAGGCATGGATCTCGGAGGAATTCAACACATGTGATCAGTAGACCATGTATATGTCTATAAACAATTTTTGGAATCAAGCACACAGACCTTCTTAATTCATTTGGCTCACTTCCCTGACCCAAAAAAGCACACCGTACTATATGCCCCTACCCTCCTCTTTGAAGAGGTTGAGCGGTGTCATATTTCTACTGGGGCTGCTTATTATGAGGGGTTCCCACCATCCCTGTGCTGTGCTGACTTCCTCCTGGGTGTTCTTATTATGAGGGGCTCCCACCATCCCTGTGCTGTGCTGACTTCCTCCTGGGGGTTCTTATTATGAGGGGATCACACCATCCCTGTGCTGTGCTGACTTCCTCCTGGGGCTGCTTACGGTGCTGCTGTCAGCGCTGTATGTCACGGAGCTGCTGTCAGCGCTGTATGTCACGGAGCTGCTGTCAGCGCTGTATGTCACGGAGCTGCTGTCAGCGCTGTATGTCACGGAGCTGCTGTCAGCGCTGTATGTCACGGAGCTGCTGTCAGCGCTGTATGTCACGGAGCTGCTGTCAGCGCTGTATGTCACGGAGCTGCTGTCAGCGCTGTATGTCACGGAGCTGCTGTCAGCGCTGTATGTCACGGAGCTGCTGTCAGCGCTGTATGTCACGGAGCTGCTGTCAGCGCTGTATGTCACGGAGCTGCTGTCAGCGCTGTATGTCACGGAGCTGCTGTCAGCGCTGTATGTCACGGTGCTGCTGTCAGCGCTGTATGTCACGGAGCTGCTGTCAGCGCTGTATGTCACGGAGCTGCTGTCAGTGCTGTATGTCACGGAGCTGCTGTCAGCGCTGTATGTCACGGAGCTGCTGTCAGCGCTGTATGTCACGGAGCTGCTGTCAGCGCTGTATGTCACGGTGCTGCTGTCAGCGCTGTATGTCACGGAGCTGCTGTCAGCGCTGTATGTCACGGAGCTGCTGTCAGCGCTGTATGTCACGGAGCTGCTGTCAGCGCTGTATGTCACGGAGCTGCTGTCAGCGCTGTATGTCACGGAGCTGCTGTCAGCGCTGTATGTCACGGTGCTGCTGTCAGCGCTGTATGTCACGGAGCTGCTGTCAGCGCTGTATGTCACGGAGCTGCTGTCAGTGCTGTATGTCACGGAGCTGCTGTCAGCGCTGTATGTCACGGAGCTGCTGTCAGCGCTGTATGTCACGGAGCTGCTGTCAGCGCTGTATGTCACGGTGCTGCTGTCAGCGCTGTATGTCACGGAGCTGCTGTCAGCGCTGTATGTCACGGAGCTGCTGTCAGCGCTGTATGTCACGGAGCTGCTGTCAGCGCTGTATGTCACGGAGCTGCTGTCAGCGCTGTATGTCACGGAGCTGCTGTCAGCGCTGTATGTCACGGTGCTGATGTCAGTGCTCTGTATTACGGTGCTGCTGTCAGTGCTCTGTATCTCCTGCACCCTCTTGTTTGCCTACCCTGGTCCCTGACCTTCCCTCTCCTCCATTGCCTTCATTAGCTCCATAGTCCTGAATTGTCAGAACAATTTCCCAAATAAAAAAAAAATGCTTGTAGTTATCGATCCCAAATTCACCTCATACATGTATTATGCTATTGTCCAGGTGGTGGGACTACGTGCTACCCCCTAATAATTACCCCGTGGCCGCAAATTCGACCTAAAGGTTTGCGAAATTCGCCTCCCATTGAAGTCAATGGAGCCCGCGGCGAACGGTCGTTTTCGCGAACGTTTGTGTCCGTTCGCGTTTCGCGTTCGCGAAACGTCCCGTCGGAAGTTCGTCCATCACTACTCAGGGTAAAGCCGTGTGTGCTGTAAATTATTCAGAGAAAGGCTGAAATAAGGATATAAATTAAGGAGCTGTCAGTATAGATTATAGGTTGAAGAGACGCGTGTCATTGTATAGTACACAGGAGGGAGGGGAAGTTTCCTAATTATAAGGGGTGTTTGAGAATCATTTATATTTTCGAACCCACGCTACCGAAAAAGATGGCAAACATAAACCTTACAGGGGTTATAACCCTCCCTTTCTCTACCCTTGCTGGGTTGTCCCCAGAAAAGTGTTATGGCGATGTTTACCTACCTCACTTATACGCTTAATGATACGTAACATAAGTGCTTACAACCTTTTATCTATATATGAATCAACCAATGTGGTTGCAGCTATAACCCATGAAATCAATAAGGAATGATAACGGTGTTAAAATACAAAGAACCAATTTATTTATACTGAAAAGAACCGTTAGAATAATCACGCCACGTACTCACGATCGGAATTATGGTCAGAAAAAGCTCTGATCGTTTTTGCGATGGAAATCCGACGGAATTCCGCTCAAGCTGTCTTGCCTACACACCAAATTGTGACCTGTCAAGAACGCGGTGATGTACAACACTACGCTGAGCCGAGAAAAAATCAAGTTAAATTTTTTCGAATAGTTTCCGAGCATGCGTCAAATTATTTCCGAGCATGCGTAGGAATTTTGCGCGTCGGAATTTCTACAGACAATCGGAATTTCATAGTTTCATAGATAGTAAGGTTGAATAAAGACACCAGTCCATTCAGTTCAACCTGAGTGAGTGTCTACAATTGTCCCTATCCCTGTACATTGCACACTCACATCGGTCCCTACACCCAAGGAGCCCACAATCCAAGGTCCCCATTCATATACTAGGGACAATTTTTGGACAGAAGCCAATTAACCTACCAGCATGTCTTTGGATTGTGGGAGGAAACTGGAGTACCCGGAGGAAACCCACGCAGGCACAGGGAGAACATGCAAACTCCAGGCAGGTAGTGTCATGGTTGGGATACAAACCAGCGACCCTATTTACTGCTAGGCGAGAGTGCTAACCACTACACCACTGTGCCGAATTTTTGAAACTTTTTCCATCGGAAAAAATTGAGAACATGCTCTCAAATTTTTGCTGGTGGGAATTCGGCCAGCTAAATTCTGCTGGAGCCTATGCACGGTCGCATTTTCCAATGAAAAGCTCTCATCGGTCTTTTGCTGGCCGAAATTCTGATCGTGTGTACGCGGCATCAGAGTTTACCAAATATAATATAGTGATGTTACAAATACAGTGTTGCCAGTCTACAAAGATAATTAATGCAAAAAGGAGATATGGTTACAATTGACATACACATGCTATCAAGGTATTAAGGCATATCCTAGGATAGAAAAAGTTAGAGAAAAGAAAAGAGACATAAGATAATACAGATACATTACCTAGACAGTCCATACGTGACCATGCTTAGGGGGGGGGGGGGCACACCTAGAGGAAGAAAGGGGTGTGTGACTCTCTGTACTGCTTTTATAGCCCCCTCTGCCCCTACTCCCACCAATCCAGGTTCTACCCTCCCTACCCACCCCCCCTCCGGAACCTTGTCATTGGTCCAGGGTTGCATCAAATTCTGATTGGCAGTAATTTCAAGTCTAGTTGGTCATCATGCTTCTCTCATAAACATTATGCTGCGTACACACGTAGCCAACTATCCGGTGCACTTAGTCTGACGGACTTCCCGCCGGACTGTCCGAACGAGCTACTTGCCCATACACGGCACTTTTTCAGCGGACTAATACGGCGTACTAAGTCCGTCGGACTATCCGCCGTACTTTTGAAATGAACAGACTCGTCCACACACGTGGAGGAAAGTCCACTCATTTTGAGCGCGTTTCCAGGTAGCTGGGGCCAGCGAAGGAGGCGTCGCTGGCCCCGTCACCTGGTATGGACTTAAAGGGGAACCCCTACGCTGAAAAATCGGCGTGGGGGTCCCCCCCTAGGTCCACATCAGACCCTTGTCCGAGCACGCTACCCAGCCGGCCAGGAAAGGGGGTGGGGACGAGCAAGCGCCCCCCCCCCCCCCTACCTCCTGAGCCATGCCAGGCCGCGTGCCCTCAACATGTTGATGAGGACAAGGGCCTCTTCCCGACAACCCTGGCCATTGGTTGTCGGGGTCTGCGGGCGGGGGACTTATCGGAATTCAGGAGCCCCCTGTAATAAGGGGGCCCCCCCGATACCGGCCCCCACCCTATGTGAATGAGTATGGGGTACAATGTACCCCTACCATTTCACCTGTAAAAAAAAAGTAAAAAAAAACACAACACACAAGGGTTAAAATAGTTCATTGCACAGCTGCGGGGGTCTTCTGTCCGTCTTCGGGGGTCTTCTCTCCGGACTTTCTTCTTCGCCGCCGCCGCCCTCTTCTTCCGACTTCGGGGGTCTTGTCCCCCTCTTTGGGGGTCTTGTCCCCCTCTTCGGTTCTTCTTGCCAAGCCACCGCGCCTTCTTCTAGCTCTTTTACAGGCGGCGGCCCGGTCTTCTGACGCCGCTGTTGCCGTCTTCTGTTCTTCTCTTCTCTTCTTCTCTTCAGATGTTGCCTCGTCGCTGCCTCCGCTCACAATGGCAGGGACGTGGCACGCGGCGACTTATATAGGGACATCACCGGATGATGTCCCCGCCCATTATGATGTCACAGTCCCAGAGGGGCTCCCGGATTCCGATAAGCCCCCGCCCGCAGACCCAGACAACCAACGGCCAGGGTTGTTGGGAAGATGCCCTTGTCCTCATCAACATGGGGACAAGGTGCTTTGGGGTGGGGGGGCCGCGCGGCCCCCCCCTTCCCCAAGGCAGCCCCCATGTTGAGGGCACGCAGCCTGGCACAGCTCAGGAGGTGGGGGGGGCGCTCGCTCGTGCCCACCCCCTTTCCTGGCCGGCCGGGTAACGTGCTCGGACAAGGTTCTAATGTGGACCTTGGGGGGGACCCCCACGCTGATTTTTCAGCGTAGGGGTTCCCCTTTAAGTCCATACCAGGTGACGGGGCCAGCGACGCCTCCTTTGCTGGCCCCGGCTACCTGGAGACGAGCTTAAAATGAGCAAACTTTTCTCCGGGCGGTTCATTTCAAAAGTACGGCGGACTAGCACACACACGGCTGGATTGTCCGCCGAAATGCGAGTCCAAAGGACAGATTGGAGTGCAAAACTACTTTCTAAGTCCGCCGGACTTTTGGGTAAAAAAACTCAAGTTTTCACCGGATTGTTTGATCATGTGTAGGAGGCATTAGACTCTCTTCTGTGCCTCTTTGTCTGAAACATAATTACCTTCGTTAAATCTTGATTTAAAAGAGTCAGCCTACTTTGATCTTAGCCTAAATTAGCATTTCAAGGGCTTATGATCAGGTGGAGACACAATGTCTGATGTCAGCACTGTCCAGACAGAGGGTCAGGGGTCCTGCAGCCTCATAGGACAGTCAGAGTAGAATGAAAACTCTTCCTACAAGCTTTAACCCGACACTGATAGAAGTCACAAGACTGCTATATGCAGCTGATGAGAAAAATTATTTAGCAGTTTATATTTACTACAATAATTCCATTTCCATGTTCCGTGCACTTAGGGTTGCCACCTGTCCTGGATTCACCCGGACAGTCTAGATTTTAAATTCTGTGTCTGGGTTTCAGTCCACCTGAAACCCAGATACATCAGTGGCAGCCCTGCAGCACCATTCCTTCTATCTCCCTCTCCCCTCCCTTCGGCTTCCAGTGCTTTTAATTATATTGATTGGGAGGACATTTTAACTGGGCTACAGACTAACATGGGTGGATAATACTGGGGGACAGACTGACGTGGGGGGTTATGCTGGCGGACAGACTGACATGGGGGGTTATGCTGGGGGACAGACTGATGTGGGGGGATGATAATTGTAGACAGACTGATGTGGAGGGAAATATAGTGGAGGACAGACTGACCTGGGGGGATTATACTGGGGGACAGACTGACCTGGTGGGATTATACTGGGGGACAGAATGACCTGGTGGGATTATGCTGGGGGACAGACTGACCTGGTGGGATTATACGGGGGAGAGACTGACCTGGGGGGATTATACTGTGGGACAGACTGACCTGGTGGGATTATACTGGGGGACAGACTGACCTGGTGAGATTATACTGGGGGACAGACTGACCTGGGGGGATTATACTGGGGGACAGACTGACCTGGTGGGATTATACTTGGGGACACACTGACCTGGGGGATTATACTGGGGAACATACCGACCTGGTGGGATTATACTGGGTGACAGATTTACCTGGTGGGATTATACTGGGGACAGACAGACCTGGTGGGATTATACTGGGGGACAGACAGACCTGGTGGGATTATACTGGGGACAGACTGACCTGGTGGGATTATACTGGAGGTCAGAATGACCTGGTGGGATTATACTGGGGGACAGACTGACCTGGTGGGATTATACTGGGGGACAGACTGACCTGGGGGGATTATACTGGGGGACAGACTGACCTGGTGGGATTATACTGGGGGACAGACTGACCTGGGGGGATTATACTGGGGGACAGTCTGACCTGGTGGGATTATACTGGGGGACAGACTGACCTGTGGGGATTATACTGGAGGACAGACAGACCTGGGGGAATTATACTGGGGGACAGACTGACCTGGTGGGATTATACTGGGGGACAGACAGACCTGGTGGGATTATACTGGGGACAGACTGACCTGGTGGGATTATACTGGAGGTCAGAATGACCTGGTGGGATTATACTGGGGGACAGACTGACCTGGTGGGATTATACTGGGGGACAGACTGACCTGGTGGGATTATACTGGGGGACAGACTGACCTGGTGGGATTATACTGGGGGACAGACTGACCTGTGGGGATTATACTGGAGGACAGACAGACCTGGAGGAATTATACTGGGGGACAGACTGACCTGGTGGGATTATACTGGGGGACAGACAGACCTGGTGGGATTATACTGGGGACAGACTGACCTGGTGGGATTATACTGGAGGTCAGAATGACCTGGTGGGATTATACTGGGGGACAGACTGACCTGGTGGGATTATACTGGGGGACAGACTGACCTGGTGGGATTATACTGGGGGACAGACTGACCTGGGGGGATTATACTGGGGGACAGACTGACCTGGGGGGATTATACTGGGGGACAGTCTGACCTGGTGGGAATATACTGGGGGACAGACTGACCTGGTGGGATTATACTGGGGGACAGACTGACCTGTGGGGATTATACTGGGGGACAGACAGACCTGGGGGAATTATACTGGGGGACAGACAGACCTGGTGGGATTATACTGGGGACAGACTGACCTGGTGGGATTATACTGGAGGTCAGAATGACCTGGTGGGATTATACTGGGGGACAGACTGACCTGGTGGGATTATACTGGGGGACAGACTGACCTGGTGGGATTATACTGGGGGACAGACTGACCTGGTGGGATTATACTGGGGGACAGACTGACCTGGGGGGATTATACTGGGGGACAGTCTGACCTGGTGGGATTATACTGGGGGACAGACTGACCTGTGGGGATTATACTGGGGGACAGACAGACCTGGGGGAATTATACTGGGGGACAGACTGACCTGGTGGGATTATACTGGGGGACAGACTGACCTGGTGGGATTATACTGGGGGACAGACTGACCTGGGGGATTATACTGGGGGACAGACTGACCTGGTGGGATTATACTGGGGAACAGACTTACCTGGTGGGATTATACTGGGGGACAGACAGACCTGGTGGGATTATAGACAAAAAGAGGGACAAATGAGGGGGATAGAGGGACAGAGGGACATTGCTCCAAATCAGTGACAGTCCCGCGAAATCCGGGACAGTTGGGAGTTATGCATGCATCTGGGTGTGAATGCAGCCTCGGGGGTTCCTATGGACTTTACCCAGCTGAATACAAATAAAGAGAAAGAAAATGAATGAAAAGAATTCAAGGTTGACGTATATATAGAATGCGGCTAAGGCTAAGTGACTTGATGAATACCTGACATCCCCGTCGTGTCCACCTGTCAAAAAATTTCCACCATCGGCGCAGCCTGGCGCTCAATGATAAACGGCACAAAAATTATAATCGAGAAGAAAAAAAATGAGAAAAAAACAATAATTTGGTTTTTGTGCTTCACAGATTTTTTTATATGAAAGCCAAAAGAGAAGAATACACGGAGAATAATGACCGGCTGGGGCAGCTTTCCTTGGCTGACCTGCGACACGCCACTCCTATTGTTGGAAATGTCACCTGAGCTATTTCCGTTCATTGCTGCAGGCGTGGGGGGGGGGGGGGAGGTGATTCTGAAACACAAAACCAAAGAGAACGTGAAATCCAACTGCATGCAAAACTTTTTTCTTTTTTTTTCAGTTTACCATAAGCAGAGTCACATTTTGCTGGAGTCGTTGGTCCAGGTATTCCCCCATAGGGTGCAGGGCAGGTTCTTCCTCTGACACCCAGGTGTCACTTCTCCCAGCCTACGTCACAGGTCAGGGGGGGGGGGGAGGGGCTATAAACGGTGATGAAGGCTTAGCTGTTGACTTTTGACTGTAAAAGTTTAAATTTCCGTCCGGGTGACATGGCTGTTTGGGCTGCATGACGGAAGGAGGAAGGAGTGCGTGGAAGGGGTGATGGAGCAGATTATAATGGAGCAGATTATGAAGGTACCACCATTTTTTTTTTTTTTTTTTACGCTAGTGGGGGAATGGAAAGGTTCACCGTATTGCTGCGATGTGTTCGTGCACGTGGGTGAGCGCAGGTTTACGCTGTATGGATGCGTTTAAAAATAAAGGACCGCCAATGCACCCGAAAACCTGCGCAGAGATTGGATGTAACCAGATGCGTTGCCTTCGTTTTTGTTGGGGCGTCGTGCAAAACGTAATGCCTGCTGCCGCAATGTGCAATAGTGCGCGTGAGCGCACCCGGTACTGCAGCATGGAAATGGACCCGAGATCTGCTAAGCTGCAACATGTTACATTACTTTTTAACCGCTTGCCGACCGTCCTACAGCAGATTTACGGTACCGCTACAGGGCGTTTATGTATACGTGACTCTGCACTTCCGGGTAGGGGGCGCACGAGCGCGCTCCACCGTGCTGCTTCGTGTTAACGCACCTAGTACTGCAGCATGGAAATTGGCCTCTGAGGTCTGCTAAGTTTCAACATGTTACATTACTTTTTAATCGTTTGCAGACCGCCCTACAGCAGATTTAAGGTACTGCTACAGGGCGTATATATACGTGATTCTGCACTTCCAAGTGGGAGGTGCATGTGCTCGCTCCACCACGCTGCTTCGTGTTAGCGCACCCGGTACTGCAGCATGGAAATGCACCAGAAGTCTGCTAAGTTGCAACATGTTACATTACTTTTTAGCCGCTTGCCGACCGCCCTACAGCAGATTTACAGTACTGCTACAGGGCATATATATATACGTGATTCTGCACTTTCGGGTAGGGGGTGCACGCACGCGCTCCACCGCGCTGCTTCGTGTTAACGCAACCAGTACTGCAGCATGGAAATGCACCAGAAGTCTGCTAAGTTGCAACATGTTACATTACTTTTTAGCCGCTTGCCGACCGCCCTACAGCAGATTTACAGTACTGCTACAGGGCGTAATATATATATATATATATATATATATATATGTGTGATTCTGCACTTCCGGGTAGGGGGCGCACGTGCTCCACCGTGCTGCTCCTGCTGTGATTAGTCACAACAGAAGCCGATCAGCGGGTGCTGACCAATGCACGTCCGCTGGCACCTGCTGATTGGCGAGGAAAGACACTGAACAAAGCTCTTCCGATGTAAAATAATGTAGAGCTCCGTCCTGCCGGCGGGGATGTGATGGATTTTGTTTCCCTGCAAAGCACATCCCTTAGTGAAAGTCGCACACGGTACATACAAAAAAAACTGGCTAGGCACACCTTTAACCCTTTGATCGCCCCCTTCCCAGCCAGCGTCATTAGAATACCTCCCAACTTTTAGAGGTGGGAACGAGGGACACCTATCAGCAAAAGTATACAGGCATAGGACACACACCCTTGCCACGCCCCCTTAAAGAAGAATTGTACAAAAAATAAAAGCTTGGTTCAACCCAAAAGTGCTTTTTTACTACTGCTCATCCTTTATATTGGCTTTTGGAATTTATAAATGCTGCAATTTAGAAATCAGATGAAAGGTTTAGCGCTGTAAAACACTTTTTTATAAATAGAAAGTGAATTTTTTATACATCTATATAGATCAGACCAAAATGAGGGACAAATGAGGAGGAATGAGGGACAGAGGGACATTGCTCCAAATCAAGGACAGTCCCTCGAAATCAGGGACATATGGGAGCTATGTCATTAGTACAGTGACAGCGTATATTTTTAGCACTGATCGCTGTATTGGTGTCACTGGTGTGTCACAGGTTGCCACCTGTCAGGGATTGACCCGGATGGTTCGGGTTTGGAATCATGCGTCCGGGTTTCAGACTGCCTGAAACCCGGACACATTGTTCTGTCTGGACTATGGCTTCCCAGCAGGGTTGCTGGTTGCGGGTGGCTAAGCTGAGAGTGTCTATTACACTATCTTTCATGCTGCCCAAAGCCAGCACCAACAATCCCCCCCCCCTCCCCCACACACACACCTCCGGCGCAGGCAGATGTAAACACTGCTGTTTTCTTTTTTTGTTAGAAAGCCTGAGATCGATGGATCACGGGGAAACCTTTCCAATTGATGTTTAATTGGGGCGTGCAGCATCCTTTATCTCACTAATAGTATTCCATTTTTCAGCCTGAGATCGATTTATTTTCTTTTTTTTTAATCTCAGGCTTTCCAGCCTAGAGGAGAGATGTGGGTGACTTATAGAGCTCAGATCTCTCTGTAAAGAGGACCCGACATGTACTATTCCTATTACAAGGGATGTTTACTATCCTTGTAATAGGAATACAAGTGATCAAAAATAAAATAAAATAAAAGCGATCAAAAAGTAAAAAAAAATTAAAGCGGGAGTCCGCCGTTTTTTTTTTTTTTTAAAGCCAGCAGCTACAAATACTGCAGCTGCTGACTTTTAAAATAGTGACACTTACCCGCCCAGCGCGCCCGCGATTTTGTCACCCGAACTGATCTCTCGATCGTCTCTCGGTTGCTGCCGCCGCCATCTTGGGTATGGGAATCAGGAAGTGGAGCCTTTCGGCTTCATTTCCCGGTTCCCTACTGCGCATGCGCGAGTCGCGCTGCGCAATGAGGATGGTCCCCGCTGTCTCTGGGATCCGTGTGTTTCCCAGCAGGCAGCGGGGGACTTTCGGAAAGGGGCGTAGATTCTGCGGAAAGGGGCGTACCTTCTGCAGAATCTACGCCGGAAGTGGGTGCAGATACCTGTACTGTACAGGTACCTGCACCCCCCTCCCCCCTGAAAGGTGCCAATTGTGGCGCCGGAGGGGGGGAGGATTCCAATGAGCGGAAGTTCCACTTTAGGGTGGACCTCCGCTTTAAGGGAAAGTGTAAAAAAAAAAAATATATATATATATATATATATATATATATATATATATATATTTTTTTTTTTTAAAGTGGCAGAACTGAACGCATATGTAGGTTGCGCCCGCATATGTAAATGACATTCAAACCACACATGTGAGGTATCGCCCTGAACCTTAGAGCGAGAGCAATAATTCTAGCTCAAGATCTCCTCTGTACCTCTAACCTGGTAACCTGTAAAAAAAAAAAAATTTAAAGCATCTCTTATTAGACATGTGCACAACAAAAAAATGTGTTTTGTTTCTTTACGTTTCCGTTGATTCGTAGCGATTTCGTAATTTCTTAAGACGCAAAGTTTCATATTCGGACTCGTTCGTATTTTCCTAACAGTTATATTTTCTTTGATACGAAATGATTCGCAATTCCATCAGTCTAATTTTCTTTGATTCGAAATTCGTAATTTTGGTAGATAATCATTTTAATTTATTCAGTACACTACTCGTGATTTAGTAATTGCTACTTTTGTGAGATTGCCTTTTTCCGTTGATTCGTACTTTTGTAGGAAATAAAGAATAATAATCCTATGCTTGCTTTTCTAATAAGTCCTCCTGTACTTACTCCAGCCCACTCCCTCAGTCACGGGACCGGACTCCGTCTCCTCCTCAAATGAATCTAAAAAGATTCAGCAACGCAGTGTGACTCAGACACAAAATGGAAAAGCTGATTGGCTAAAGATATTAAGTAAGATACATCACACACTAATACACTGCCCATTTAAAACAAGAACACGAAATCAAGAAACTTACGAAATCACAAACATACGAAATCACAAACATACAAAACCACAAACATACAAAACCACAAACATACAAAACCACAAACATACAAAAACCTGAACATACAAAAACATGAACATACAAAAACACGAACATACAAAACCACGGACATACAGTGGTGTGAAAAAGTGTTTGCCCCCTTCCTCATTTCCTGTTCCTTTGCATGTTTGTCACACTTAAGTGTTTCGGAACATCAAACCAATTTAAACAATAGTCAAGGACAACACAAGTAAACACAAAATGCAATTTGTAAATGAAGGTGTTTATTATTAAAGGTGAAAAAAAATCCAAACCATCATGGCCCTGTGTGAAAAAGTGATTGCCCCCCTTGTTAAAACATACTATAACTGTGGTTGTCCACACCTGAGTTCAATTTCTCTAGCCACACCCAGGCCTGATTATTGCCACACCTGTTCACAATCAAGGCATCACTTAAATAGGAGCTGCTTGACACAGTAAGGTCCACCAGAAGATCCTTAAAAGCTACACATCATGCCGAGACCCAAAGAAATTCAGGAACAATTGAGAAAGAAAGTAATTGAGATCTATCAGTCTGGAAAGGGTTATAAAGCCATTTCCAAAGCTTTGGGAATCCAGCGAACCACAGTGAGAGCCATTATCCACAAATGGCGAAGACATGGAACAGTGGTGAACCTTCCCAGGAGTGGCCGGCCGCCCAAAATTACCCCAAGAGCGCAGCGACGACTCATCCAAGAGGTCACAAAAGACCCCACAACAACGTCCAAGGAACTGCAGGCCTCACTTGCCTCAGTTAAGGTCAGCGTTCATGCCTCCACCATCAGGAAAAGACTGGGCAAAAATGGCCTGCATGGCAGAGTTCCAAGGAGAAAACCACTGCTGAGCAAAAAGGACATCAAAGCTCGTCTCAATTTCTCCACAACACATCTTGATGATCCCCAAGACTTTTGGGACAACATTCTGTGGACCGATGAGACAAAAGTGGAACTCTTTGGAAGGTGTGTGTCCAAGTATATCTGGCGTAGAAGGAACACTGCATTTCATAAAAAGAACATTATACCAACAGTAAAATATGGTGGTGGTAGTGTGATGGTCTGGGGCTGTTTTGCTGCTTCAGGACCTGGAAGACTTGCCGTGATAAAAGGAACTATGAATTCTGCTGTCTACCAAGAGATCCTGAAGGAGAATGTCCGACCATCTGTTCGTGTACTCAAGCTGAAACGAACTTGGGTTCTGCAGCAGGACAATGATCCTAAACACACCAGCAAGTCCACCACCGAATGGCTGAAGAAAAACAAAATGAAGACTTTGGAGTGGCCTAGCCAAAGTCCTGACCTGAATCCTATTGAGATGTTGTGGTATGACCTTAAAATGGCCGTTCATGCTCGAAAACCCTCTAATGTAACTGAATTAGAACAATTCTGCAAAGATGAGTGGGCCAAAATTCCTCCAGGACGCTGTAAAAGCCTCATTGCACGTTATCGCAAACGCTTGGTTGCAGTTGTTGCTGCTAAGGGTGGCCCAACCAGTTATTAGGTTTAGGGGGCAATCACTTTTTCACACAGGGCCATGATGGTTTGGATTTTTTTTCACCTTTAATAATAAACACCTTCATTTACAAATTGCATTTTGTGTTTACTTGTGTTGTCCTTGACTATTGTTTAAATTGGTTTGATGTTCCGAAACATTTAAGTGTGACAAACATGCAAAGGAACAGGAAATGAGGAAGGGGCAAACACTTTTTCACACCACTGTACAAAACCACGAACATACAAAAACACGCACATACAAAACCACGAACATACAAAACCACGAACATACAAAAACACGAACATACAAAAACACGCACATACAAAATAATGAACATACAAAAACACGCACATACAAACACACGAACATACAAAAACACGCACATACAAAATAACGAACATACAAAAACACGCACATACAAACACACGAACATACAAAAACACGAACATACAAAACCACGAACATACAAAATCACAAACATACATATTAACCACTTACGGATCACCCGCCATCGCAATATGTCGGCTGTTCGAAGGAGGATATCGTTGTTATGGCGGCAGCTAGCTGCCATAACCCCGGAATCCTCGTCTTCAGCGGGTGGTCCGCTACAAGATAAAAGTGGTCTCTGCGGCGGATTCACTGCGAGATCACTTTTATAAGTGGCGGGAGAGAGCCCCCCCTCCCTCCTCCCGCCGCGATCTGGAGCCGTTGGCAGCGGCGGAGGCGATCGCATCCTGACGTTAGCTGTGCATGGAGACGAGTGAGGGCAAGATGGCCCCCACCGGTCTCCATACAATTGCTGGGCAGAAGCAACGTCAGAACAACACTTCCGCCCATAGCTCTTAAAAAAAAAAAATTTTTAAATAATTTTTTTTAATTACATATTTTTTTCAATTTTATTTTATTTTATTGCATTTTAGTGTGAATATGAGATCTGAGGTTCTTTTTGACCCCCCAGGTCTCATATTTAAGAGGACCTGTCATGTTTTTTTTTCTATTACAAGGGATGTTTACATTCCTTGTAAGGCCGGATTCACACTTATGGCATTTTTAGTGCTTTTTGCATTTTGCAGATTTTCACTACAGAACACGTTCCATAGGAAACCATTTTAAATGGACTGTAGTGCAAATCTGCAAAATGCACAAAGCGCCAAAAATGCATAGGTGTGAATCCAGCCTAATAGGAATAAAAGTGATTTTTTTTTTTTTAAACAGTGTAAAAATAAAAAATAAAATGTAAAATAAATAATAAAAATGAAAAAAAAATTTTTAAAACGCGCCCCGTCCCGCCGAGCTCGCGTGCAGGAGAGAACGCATAGGTGAGTAGAGCCCGCGTATGAAAACGGTGTTCAAACCACACATGTGAGGTATCGCTACGATCGGTAGAGCGGGAGCAATAATTCTAGCCCTAGACCTCCTCTGTAAGGCTGGATTCACACCTGTGCATTTTTAGCGCTTTTTGCATTTTGCAGATTTGTACTACAGTCCATTTAACATGCCTTCCTATGGAACACGTTGTGTTGTGCAAATCTGCTAAATGCAAAAAGCGCTAAAAATGCATAGGTGTGAATCCAGCCTAAGGCTTGATTCACACTAATGCGTTTTTTGTTGCATTTTGCAGAAATGCAGGGAAATTTTTTTAACATGGGTTCCTATGGAACATGTTCACATCAATGCATTTTTGTGCGCGCAGGCCGCTTGTTGCACGGGATGACGTCAATAGACGTCGTCCCGGCAAAGCAGGTCCGCGCTGTAGCCGTCATTCGGCTATAGCGCGGATCTCTAGTGGTTAAAAACGACCATGCCTGTTACAGCTCAAAAACGCCATGGTGTATATGAGCCCATAGAATAACACGGAGTTGCCTTCTTAAGCGGCAAAAAAAGCTCAAAAAAGTCACTGTAAAAATGTCCGTGTGTACGAGGCCGAACACTGTCCATTCAAAAGAATGATTTTAGAAAGCGAAGAAACAAAACTGCGAACCCACGAATGAAAAAAACAAACATAGGAAATTACGAAACAGACAAAGGATTGGAAATACGAAATTTGTAAATCGTTCGTTATAGATGTAATTTTCTTTCCTTAAGGCTGGGTTCACACTGCTGCGGGGGGAGATCCGGATGTGATTCGCATCGCACTGCAGTGCAAATCACATCCGATCTCCATAGCGATGCGAGTTCAGCCATACAGATAGTATGGCTGAATTCGCAGCGCTCCCGCAGCAAACTCGCACGGGACCCTTTTTTTGGTCCGCAGCAGAATCGGATCGCATGGGGGTTCACACCATGCGATCCGATTCCTGTCCGAGTGTACAGATCGCACTGCGATATGCGGACGGATCTGGGGGTGTCATTAACATATCATTGACACTCCCAGCCGTCCGCATAGGGCAGTGTGAACTGCCGGCGGGAGGTATGCGATGCGAGAAAACGCCGTGGATTCGTGGCGTTCCTGCATCGCTATAGTGTGAACCTAGCCTAAGGCCCCTTTCGCACTGGGGTGGTGTGGGCGTCGGCTGTAAAGCGCTGCTATTTTTAGCGGCGCTTTACCGTCATTTTAGCGGCGTCTGTGGGTCTGCTGAAAAAGGGTTAAAACCGCCCGCAAAGCGCTTTGCCGGCGGTATAGCCGCGCTGTCCCATTGATTTCAATGGGTAGGAGCGGTGAATACACGGCTCTTTTCACCGCTCCAAAGATGCGGCTAGCAGGACTTTTTTCACCGTCCTGCCAGCGCCGGCTTTCTCTGGTCCTCCGGCTTTCACACTGGAGTGAAAGGTGGCCGGTTTTTTCAGGCGCTATCTTTAGCGCTGTAGCACCTGAAAACAGCCTCAGTGTGAAAGGGGCCTTACTGTTTCGGAGTTTTCGTATTCTCATAAGTTTGTCCGTTTGTAAGTTCGCATTTCCGCGCGTTCGTTATTTTCCTTATTCCTAATTTTGAAAAATTCGTATTTTTGGTTCTTTTAGCTATTCGGATGTTCGAATTGATCCCAACGTAAACAAATTCGTACGACAAATCTATTTGTTACAAAACCTAATCGCACATGTCTATCGCCCTCAGGGATTTTTTAACTTGCCATAATTTGGCGCTATTCCACAAGCGTGCGCGATTGTAAAGCGTGACATGTTAGGTGTCTATTTACTCTGCGTAACCTCGTCTATATAAATAAATTGGGATACCTTTAGGCTCGGTTCACACAGGGGCGACTTCGCCGCCTGACAAGTCGCCCCCGTTCTGTACTACGGAACCGTTCTAATAGGAGCGACTCGAGACGCTCCGACTTAGAAAAAAGGTTCCTGTACTTCTTTTGCGGCGACTTCGGGCGACTTGCATTGACTTCTATACAGAAGTCGTTTTGCAAGTCGCCGCTGAGGTTGCGGCAGGTCGCGGCGCTGCAAGTCGTGCCGCGTCCTGTGTGAACCGAGCCTTAGTGATTTGTTTTTCTTTTTATGAAAGTGTTTTTCTTTTCCCCCCCCAAAAAAAATAATGTTTGAAAAATGTCTGCGCAAATACAGCGTGACATAAAAAGTCGCAAGGACCTCCATTTTATTCTCTTGAGTCTCTGCTAAAAAAAAAAAAAAAAAAAATTATATATATATATATATATATATATATATATATATATATATATATATATATATATATATATATATATATATATAATGTTTTGGGGTTCTGAGTCATTTTCTAGCAAAAAATAGAGAATTTCACATGTAGGAGAGAAATGTCAGAATCTGCCTGGACTGGAAGTGGTTAAATAAAAGGGATCGTCTATAGGGAATGGGATCTCCCTACAGGCAGCAGCTGACACCTGGAGGAGGGGGCGGCGCCTATCACTGACAGCTCGCACCACGTCATCCGCCTCCGCCCTCAGGTGCTTGCGTCACGTGCTCCGTGACAGCGCCCACCCCCCCCCCTTCCCGGGCACCGCCCTCTCCTCACTTCCGGGTCTGGCAGTGACGGGGCGCTGAGCTGACGTCATCACTGGCTGCCCTCAGCCGCCTCACTGGTATCCTTCCGCCGCTGGGAAAGAGTTCCGGTCCCCCCCTCCCCCGCTGGTGACGTAGAGCCCGTTCTTCCTCCCTCCCACAGCGGCGGCCCATTGGACTCGCACCGGCCCCGTTGATCTCCCCCCGGACACCGCCCGCCTCCTCCGCGGCGGTCCGTGCTCAGGCCGGATTCCTCCGCACAGCCGCGGTGCTGCGGCCCGTCAGCCGCCATTTTGGGTGTCCCGGAGCCGAGGAAGGAGCAGCTGCACCGGGCGGTGAGAGTGACAGCGACCGGGGGAGAGAGGTGGGGGAAGGGTGTGTGAGGGAGGGGGTATGGGGGTGTTATTGGGGGAGGGGCGGGTCACTGACACCCTCAGAGTTGTCAGAGGGGCCCCTGAGATCCGGGCCGGGTCCCTAGAAGGGGCCCCCTCAGTGCTGGACTCCTGTCATTGAGCCTACAGCTGTGTGGAGGGGTAGATTGGGGGTCCCTCCCCCCAATATGCAAATGGCGACTTTGAGGGAAAGTCATCGCTGACCCCCCCCCCCCCGCGGGGCCCTCGTTCGGGGGTGGGGTGTTCCTCGGGGTGACTTTCCTTGGAAGTCGTTATTTGTGTCCCTCCGGGGTCACCGCTCCTTCAGAGGGGACAACGGCGCCCTCTACTGTCTTTACTGCTGTTTGGGTCCCCCATCCGCGTCCCCGTTGGGGGAGATTTCTCTCGGTGTCCCCGTCGGGGGAGATTTTTCTCCTCCTGCCATCGGGAGAGATGATTTCTCTTCACTTCCTGTCTCATAGCCAAACAGGAAGTAAGAGGAAATCCCTGCAAATTTAAGGGAATCTCTTGACACCCCCCCCCCCCCCCCAGGTCACCAGAACTAGTGTCCCTATTGGTGGAAGGTTTACCCTCTAATACTGTTTTGGGACAACTCAAAATTTTTTTTTTTTTTTTTTTTTTTTTTTTTTTCCTTTCAATGATAATGGGGAGCAGGGCAAATAGAGGGGGAAACTCCATAACACGGACACTGACAGGGGTTCTAACCCCTCTCCACTCCATCCAAGACTAAAAAAAAAAGTCTTGCTTTTTAGTTATACTTTAAAGTGATTGTAAGGCGTGTGTGTGTGTGTGTGTGTGTGTGTGTGTGTGTGTGTGTGTGTTTTTTTTTTACCCCCTAGGAGAAGCGCTCTCCCGGGAGGGGGGTTACCTTGCGCACGCGCTCCCAAGTCCAGCATTCGGCGTCCATAGAAGACACAGAATGCAGGCCTCGGCCCTGCCCTCTGTAAATTGGATTTAAGCAGCGGGAGCCAATGGCGGCGCTGCTATCAATCTATCCAATCAAGAGCCCCGGGCAGAGACGGCGTGTCCCTGTGGGTCAAGTTCGAGGGTTCAGGGAAGTAAAACGAGGGGGGGGGGGATGGGCTGGTCACTGACAGGTGTTTTTTCACCTTAATGTATAGGATGTATCAAGGTGAAAATACATGACAACCCCTTTAACCGATTCAGCCCCGGAAGATTTCGCCCCCCTTCCTGACCATCAGCGCTGCGCCGCCTTAACTGACTTTTCTGCGACGTGGCTCCCAAACAAAATTGACGTCCTTTTTTTCTCCCCACAAATAGAGCTTTCTTTTGGTGGTAGTTGATCACCTCTGCGGTTTTTATTTTTTATGTTGTAAACAAAAAAAAAAGCAACAATTTTGGGGAAAAAAAAACAATATTTTTTTACTTTCTGCTATAATAAATATCTCCCCCCCCCCCCCCCCCAAAAAAAAATAAAAATTCTCCGCAGTTTAGGCCGATACGTATTCTTCTACCTATTTTTGGTTAAAAAAAAAAAAACGCAATAAGCGTATACTGATTGGTTTGCGCAAAAGTTATATTGCCTACAAAATAGGGGCTAGAATTAAAGCATGTTCTTTTTTTAGTAATCGCAACATTATGGCGAACGCTTTTGACACTATTTTGGGACCAGTGACAGTTGTCATTGCTATAAAAATGCACTGATTACTGTGTAAATGACACTGGCAGGGAAGGGGTTAAACACTAGTGGGGGGGGGGGGGTACCAAGTTGTTAAGTGTGTCCTAGGGAGTGATTCTAACTGTACAGGGGGGGTGGGCTACCTAGGACATGACAGTGATCGCTTATCCTGATCGCAGGGAGCAGTAGATCTGTCATGTCGCTAGGCAGAATGTAGAGCTGCACAATTAATCCGTCAAGAATCGTTATCGCCGATCTTGACTAAAGTGTTTCCTGATTCTTTCTATGCAGAGAATTCTCTCTGCTCCTCTGAAGCCACAGCCACCAAAAGAAAGGAAGAGAAAAACTGGGCAGTCTGTCAACAATCACAACTTTCTTTATCAGTTGAACTTAAAGTGGTTGTAAACCCTTACAACCAACTTTGACCTACAGGTAAGCCTAGATTAAGGCCTACCTGTAGGTCCAAGAAATATCTCCTAAACCCACACGGTTTAGGAGATATTTGCCCGAAAACAGGCACTGAGCGTGGCTTTCTCAAAGACGGAGCTGCCGCGCGTGTCGGCTCCCGTGTGCATGCGCGGGAGTGACGTCATCGCGGCTTCACCGAATGACATCGGCGGATCTGCGAGACCCACTGAGAAGATGGATGCGGCGGACTACAGGGGACAGCGGTGACTTCGCTGGCTCCTGTGTCAGGTAAGTGACACATAACGGACTACTATGCGATGCATAGTAGTCCATTATGCTTTACCTTTGCAGGGAATGAAAGAGGAAGTAAACTCATCAGGGTTTACTTCCTCTTTAAGTATAAACATTGTAACAATTTGTCAATGGAATAGACTTTGTGTGTAAGTGAAAGTTTAACCACTTATACCTTTTTCTGACATTTGTTGGTTTCAAGTTAAAATAATTTTTTTTCATTTGCTAGAAAATTACTTAGAACCCCCAAACAATATATATATATATATATATATATATATAATGTTTGGGATTTAGAAGTAATTTTCTGGCAAAAAAAAAAAACTTGTGTGTGTGTGTATATATGTATATATATATATATATATATATATATATATATATATATATATATATATATATATATATATATATATATATATATATATATATATATATATATATATATATATATATAAATACTTTTTTTGTAGACACCCTAGAGAATAAAATGGTTGTTACAATATTTTATGTCACACTGTATTTGCACATCGGTCTTTCAAATGCATTTTTTTTTTTTTTGGGGAAAAAATTTCTTTTTTTTTTTTTATAATGTGAAAGATTTTAGGTCGCGAGAATTGTGATCCTTTTTATTCTAAGCAAAAATAAATAAATTGCAATTCTCATTTTGGTCAGAATTGTGCAGCTCTAGCAGAACTGGGAAATGCCTTGTTTACATAGGCATCTCCCCGTTCTGCGGCTCTGTGACACGATCGCCGGGACACAGGCGGACAGCGAGTCCGCGGGAGTGCGCCCACAATGCCGCATTTTAAAGGGGATGTACCTGTACGCTGATTTGCCCAGCCGTGCCATTGTGCTGAGATATATTGCCCTGCGCTCATTGGCAGGCGGTTAAAGAGGATCTGCACCCGCCGCCCGATTTTTTTATTTTTTTTTATTTTTTTTTTTTCCTCATCACCCCTCCTCCTTAGGCTTCATGTATGTGGGACGTTTCTACAACCTCTCCTCAACGATTTAACTTGAGAGATAGTAACCCCATGCTTTAAAATGTCAATTTTTTTTCTGTTGCTTACATCCCGCGTTTAGCATCCTTTTGCCGTATTTACATTTTTTTTTAGAAGCGTTTCAAAATAGACAAAAATGAAAAATGTCTGTAAAACTAAACGCGGCTAAACGCGAGTTGCCACGTTTAGAAGAGTTTTGGTGCTTGAAATGTCTCAACTCCGCTTCTGAACCCATATATATATATATATATATATATATATATATATATATATATATTATATATATATATATATATATATATATATATATATATATATATATATATATATATATATATATATATATATATTATTATTATTATTATTATTTTTTTTTTTTTATGTTCCAAAAAAAAAAAAAGGCTCTAGAAACGACTGTAAACAACCCCCCTGTGTACATGTACTGATAGTATAACAGCCCCTACACACGATCCGAAGATCGTGCAACCTTTTTTTTTTTTCCGCTTAATAGTCGCAAGTAGAAATTGAATACGTTACTAAAGTCACAAATTCTCATACGACAGAAAAAAAAAAAAAGGGGGGGAAGTGATGTCACGTGTTGTAATTTATTTGTATTTTTTTGGACGTCAACTTTACTGACTAAACGAAAATGGTACGATCTGGTATCGCACGAGAACGATTTTCGTGCTTGTCCGGTCGAATAATAACGGATGAATTGTCTCGACCTCCCAAAAAGCTCTGTACTAATGACCCGATTATCGCACGATCGTGTCAAAAAGTGGTGGTTTTTCGTCCGATTTTTCAGATCATGTGTGCGGGCGGGGCATTACACAGAGGAGAGTTCGGGGGCAGCTGAAAAAAAAAATGTCCATCTACTCCTAAGGCAGCGCCATACACGGATCGAATTTTCAAAATAATTTTCTTTCGAAAATCTTATCTAAGAATTTTCATTTCATATACTTCGCACCATTAGTGGGCAGCAGCAGCTGATTTCTTTGCGGCCATTGAGTAATCGGACATGTTGGAAAAATTTTTGAAAGACAAAAGATTTTCTAATCGATGATGGGAGAATCGTGCGAGAAATGTAGTCGAAAAAGAAATGTGCAAGAAAAGAAAATTCCTGAAAAGAAAAGAAGATTCCCAGCCCACGGAAATTCTTTTCTGTAGCAGCATGGAGGTGAAATTGAAGGCATGGTTGGCCGAATTTTCGGAAATCAACGGTGGCGCCATCAGATCACAAAGCTCACAAGTTTTTCTGATTTTCAAAATAAAATTATTTAGAAATTTGACCGTGTATGGCCAGCATAGATGTCCTGTTTAGCAGCAGCAGTGTACAGGAGGCCTTACCTTAAAGCGGAGATCCACCCAAAAGTGGAAGCCCTGCTTGTTCACACTTTAAACCCCCCCCCACCATCCCATCCCCTGCCACATTTGCTACCTTTCCGGTGCGCACAAGCTGAGCTTCCACTTTTGGGTGGAACTCCGCTTTAAGGTAAGGGGGGGGGACAGGGAGTGATGAAAGAAATTGAATAAAACAAAGGGGTGGCCACAGGTGGGTTCCATGTAAGATCTTGGGAGATGCAGAGGTTACAGAAGACAGCGGGGACCATTGAGAGAGCGCAGCGCGACTTGTCCATGCGCAGTAGGTAACAGGCGGTGAAGCTGCAAGTAAGGATGCCGGCACCTTCACCCGGAGCCGATTGACGGGTCAGCTTGGGGTGCCAACATCGCGGGTTTCCTAGATGGGTAATTGTCCTTATTGAGGTTGCACAGATACCAGTATCAGTGCCGATACCGAGTACTTGCACAAGTATCAGTACTCGTGCTAACGCACCGATACCTGAAACCGATACTTTCAGGCTTGGTTCTTTGAGCCGTCAGCGGGTCTCCCCTGTTGACAGCTGAAGTGTTAAAGAAGTCCGTTAATTGGAGCTGTAAAAAAAATTAAAAAAGCAGCCGGCAATGTTTATTAACAACATTGCTCAGCCCTGAAACACTAAAATAAAAAGAAACATTGTTTCTTTTTGAATCTTGTTTCTTCATCTGCAGATCAAAGGGATGAACAAACGTTCTTCTGTTTTAACCCCTTAATAACCCTTAATTTACTCTAATCAGCCTTAATTAACTCCCTATTCTCCTCCATTTAAAGGGGGTTGTAAAGGTAAATGTTTTTCACCTTTAATGCATTCTATGACAGTGCCGCCCCCCCCATCCCCCTCGTTTTACTTACCTGACCCCTCAAAAATAACACGCTTTCCTCCAACGAGCTCTTTGTCGCTCACCCTGGCCGTTGATTGTTTACAGTGGATGGATTGAAAGCAGCGCAGCCATTGGCTCGTGCTGCTGTCAATCGCATCCAATGACGCGGGGGGGGGGGCCTAGTGATACAGTGAGTGGCTACGGCCGCCAGCTGTATCAGGGGAGAGTGCCCGCAAGCATTCCACATCATGCGAGGGAGCTCTCGTGAAGTTGTGGAGTCCTTGCGGGAGGGAGCCGAGACAGCCGCCGAGGGACCCCAGAAGAGCAGGTTCTGGGCCACTCTGTGCAAAACGAGGTGCACAGTGGAGGTAAATGTAGCATGTTTGTTATTTTTTTTAAAAAAAATTTCCTTTAGTGACCCTTTTTTTTATTTTTATTTTTTTTTCCACATCTATTTTATAAACAATTTAAACTTTTTTTTTTTTTTTTTGCTTTGCTAGTGAATATTTTTACACATATTTATACATTTCACATTGAAAAAGAGCAAAATTTAAAAACGAAATCTATTAATTTGTAAATAACTTTTAATGCTTTGTACCATGGCTGACAGCTGAAGTGAAAACGGAACAGTTGCAGTAGGTATCGGTAATTGGTATCGACAAGTACTAAGAAAAAAATAAAAATAAAATATTGGTACTCATAAAAAGAAAAATGGTATCGGTCCATCCCTAGTCCTTATATTAAAGTCAGCAGCTACAGTATCCCCGCGGCGATCGAGTCCACGGGACCCGCGATCCGACTCACGGAGGTGCCGGCACGCACGCGATGCCACGGCGGCAAATTTAAAGGGACGTACAGATACGCCCATTTGCCTGTCCATGCCACTCTGCCAACGTACATCGGCGCACGGCAGTCGGGAAGTGGTTTAAAAAGGGGGGGGGGGGAAATAAAAAATAAGGAACCTTTACAATCACTTCCACATTGGTAGCTTCAAGCAACTATGTTTTCCAATCAAGTTTCCTTCTAGTAAAACGGGGAGATGAATTGCTCACCTTTTTGCTTTGGCTTTCATAACCTATTCTACCATGACTGGGCAGTTAATATGTAGGTAAGGGTGATAATTTCACAAAAAATATAAGCCTGGGGAAGAAGTTTGTATATCCGGTATACTGGTACAGTGCTGATAAGAATCCACCTTTTAATGTATTATATCATTTAATATTTACTAAACACACCAAACCACATGATTATTATTATTTTAAACAGTGGTCTGTTATCAGCCAACTAGATCTGCATTTTTAAAAAGGAAAACCTTTTGAAGAAAGAAAGCTGTCTAGGTTTATAATAGTGCCGGCCCCAGGGAGGTTATTCTGTTCCAGCTGTCATTACCTAGTGAGTCATATTCCTGGAATGGTTCCTGAAATGTGGATGCTGTGCCCAAATGGCAATGGACTAGTCACCAGCATTTCCTGTCGGCTTCATGTAGCTGATCTTGATTATCTTGACTATTACTGACTTGCCATGCCTTGTTCTGTACTGTGTCTCTGTGTGGAGGCGGCCATCTTGTTAGAGGCAGGTCTCTGCTTCCTCCTTTTGGAACACCCCTCCTGATGACTGGTGGAGTAGTATTTAAGAAGCAGCGGAGAAGGCTGGGGGAATCCATTGAATAAATGAAGTAGACGCAGGGGGATCCTTGCACTGCAGGTCTTTATTTAGGGCTTCCTCTCCAGTAAGGAGAAACGTGACATCAAAACCCCAGAAATTGCCAGGCTTGGAAGCAGGGGGATCCTTTCACTGCAGGTCTTCAGTTCCGTCTTCCTCTCCAGTATGGAGAACCATGACATGAAATTACCAGGCTTGGAAGCAGGGTGATCCTTGGACTGCAGGTCTTCAGTTACGGCTTCCTCTCCAGCAAGGAGAGCGGTGTCCTCAAAACCCCAAAAATTGCCAGGCTTGGAAGCGGGGAGATCCTTGCACTTTCAGGTTCTCAGGTACGGCTGAAGCTTAAAGAGGGATTCCACCTACAAAAAAAAAAAATATTAAAAGCCAGCAGCTATAAATACTACAGCTGCTGACTTTTAATAAATGGACACTCGCCTGTCCCAGGGTCCAGCAATGTTGGCAGCCGAGACCGATCGCTCGCTCGACTGCTGCCGCCGCCATTCTCGTTGAAGGAATCAGGAAGTTAAGCGTTGCGGCTTCACTTCTTAGTTCCTTACTGCGCATGTGCGAGTCGCGCAGCACAGTGGGAATGGCCTGCGCTGTCTCTTGGGCCTGTGTGTGTTCCCGAGACAGGAAACGGCATAGACTCCCGTGGGAGTCTATGCCAGGAAGTGGGTGCAAATACCTGTCTTAGACAGGTATCTGCACCCCCCTCCCCCCTGAGAGGTGCCAACTGTGACACCGGAGGGGAGGGGGAGGGTTCCGATGAGTGGAAGTTCCACTTTAGGGTGGAACCCCGCTTTTAAGCTACGGCGTAGTGTGTTACCAATTGTTTTCTTGGTGTCTATGGTCCCGGCTGCAAAACATTGACAAGATTCTTCCGTGTAGTTCTGGGCAGATTCCTCACTGTTCTCATGACCATTAACACTCCAAGAGGTGAGATCATGTATGGAGCCCCAGACCGAGGGAGATTGACAGTTATTTTGTTTCACCAAGCTGCTTGGCGATGTTCTTGTAGCCCATCCCAGCCTTGTGTAGGTCTACAATCTTGCCCCTGACATCCTTGGACAGCTCTTTGGTCTTGGCTGTGGTGGACAGATTGGAATCTGATTGCTTCTGTGGACAGGTGTTTAAAAAAAAAAAAACCTTCCGCTGTAATTCAGGCACCCGGCGTCCTGAAAGGGGTCGGATGCATGAATAGGGGAGGCGGCGCCCGTGCGTCCTTAATAAACGGGCCTGCCCCTGGTGTAAATGCTTTGATACCTAAAACTGATGCCTTTTGCGGTTCAATTTGAGCTCATACAAAATGAATGGGCTCAAACTGCACTGCAAAGAATTGGTTGCACCGATACCGTGCTCGCCAATTAGGAAAAAAAAAAAAAAACCTATTGGTGAAACCTTAATCCAGATTTGTTCCATACAGAAACGCAGCATGTTCTACTTTGTTGACTTTAGCAAAGTGAGCTTGGGCAATTGGAATACGTGTTAAACGCTGTCCGATGCGTTTTTTTTAAAGCGAAGTATGGGGTTTTCGTTTTATTTAATGTTCATACTTACCCAGGTGGATGCTGCCTCTAATGCCGTGTACACGCGGCCAGACTTTTCGTCAGCAAAGGTCCGACGGAACAAATCCGCCGGACAGTTCGATTGTGTGTGGGCTTCATTGGACCTTTGCTGTCGAAAAATCAGACGGACTTTAGATTTGGAACATGTTTCAAATCGTTCCGACGGACTCGAGTCCAGGTGAAAAATTTGTTCGTCTGTATGCTAGTCTGATGGACGAAAACCAACACTAGGGTAACTACTGGCTTTGAACTTCCTTATTCTATTCCTGTTTTATGTCATCACGGTCGACTACTTTGGTGTGATTTTGTGTAGACAAGTCAGATTCGAAGGAAGTCTGGCGGCATTCAGTGGGCCAAAGTCTGGCGGCATTCAGTGGGCCAAAGTCTGGCGGCATTCAGTGGGCCAAAGTCTGGCGGCATTCAGTCCGCCAAAGTCTGGCGGCATTCAGTCCGCCAAAGTCTGGCGGCATTCAGTCCGCCAAAGTCTGGCGGCATTCAGTCCGCCAAAGTCTGGCCGTGTGTACATGGCATAAGGCCCCATACACATTATTAGATTGTCTGCAGATTTACCAAAACCATATAATATAATATATTTATATGCAATCAGGCAGGCCCTTGCACTACATCATTGGTGCTGAACCTGTGGCCCTCCAACTGTTGGGGAACTACAAGTCCCATCATGTCTTTGGGAAGTCATGCTTTTAACGGTCAGCCTTGCTAAGCCTGATGGAACTTGTGGTTCCACAACTGCTGGAGGGCTACAGGTTGAGCACCCATGCACTACATGGTTTTGGTAAATCTGAAGACAAAAATCTGCAGAAAATCTAAGTGTGCATAGGGCTTTAGACTGAGAACCGAGCGATCAAACATCACTGATCGCTCGGTTCTCAGGACTGTCAGTCATCGCCGTCTGCTCTGCCCACCCCCTCCTCTTTAACTGGAGCACTGAGCCAAACGATCTTTCCCCGTACTTCTCCTTTATTGCAGAAGAAAAACTCAGACTGCATGTGGTGTGCCCGGCCCTTATACGTTACTTGAGCTTTCCTTTCATTGTATTGCAGTCAGATGAGTAGGAGTTTCTTTATTTTTTCTTCTTCTATATGGGGGAGGTATCGTGGAGGATTGCTCATTGTGTATGTGGCAATAGTACTAATAAGGATGACAGATTTCCATGCTATGCGTTATGCAGGCAATAGGGCAGGGAAGAGGAAGGGCTGTAATAACTGTACAGATGACATGCTAGATAAAGGTGACCGGCTAGTATGGGAGAACCAGCGACTGCACCGAGAGGGGAAACCGATTTTTTTTTTTTACCATTTTCTAGCAGCAGTGTGCAGTAATAGTAAGTAAATAAGCTTCGGTAGCAATCCAAGTTTTCATATAATAATGAGCCCTGTCTGTAGCCGCTTCAGCCCTGGAAGATTTTACCCCCTTCCTGACCAGAGCACTTTTGGCGATCCGGCACAGCGTCGTTTTAACTGACAATTGCGCGGTTGTGCGACGTTGTACCCAAACAAAATTTACGTCTTTTTTTTCCCCACAAATAGAGCTTTCTTTTGGTGGTATTTGATCACCTCTGCGGCTTTTATTTTTTGCGCTATAAACAAATAGAGCGACAATTTTGAATGAAAAAAATCAATTTTTTTTTTTTTACTTTTTGCTATAATAGATATCCCCCAAAAATATATAAAAAACACAATTTTTTTTTCCCCTCAGTTTAGGCTGATTGTGTATTCTTCTACTACATATTTTTGGTAAAAAAAAAAAAAATCGCGATAAGCGTATATTCATTGGTTTGCACAAAAGTAGGGGGTTATTTACGAAAGGCAAATCCAGTTTGCACTGTAAGTGCACTTGGTAGCGCAGTCGCACTAAATCTGAGGGGTAGATCTGAAATGAGGGGAAGCTCTGCTGATTTTATTATCCAATCATGTGCAAGCTAAAATGCTGTTTTTTATTTTCCTTGCATGTCCCCCTCGGATCCACAGCGACTTTACTTCCAAGTACACTTGCAGTGCAAAGTGGATTTTCCTTTTGTAAATAACCCCCATAGTGTCTACAAAATAGGGAATAATTTATGGCATTTTTATTCAAAATAAATAAATAAAAATTCTTACTAGTAATGGCGATCTGTGATTTTTACTTTGACATTATGGCGGACACATTGGACACTTTTGACACTATTTTGTGACCATTGTCATTTATACAGCGATCAGTGCTATAAAAATGCATTGATTACTGTGTAAATGACACTGGCAGGGAAGGGGTTAACACTAGGGGACGATCAAGGGGTTAAGTGTGTCCTGGGGGGTGGGCTACCACTGACATGACGGTGATCACTGCTCCCGATTATTATTCCCCCCCCCCCCCCTTTTATATGGCTGTTGCTATGGGGTCCCTCGTAGTCTGCCTCCTTCAGTGCCTGGGCTGGTGACATCACTTCCCCTCAGCGCAGGAAGGGCACAGCTCTGCCCCCTCCCTCCTGTCAATCATCTGGGACACCTAACAGGTCCCAGATGATTGTGTGGCCACTCACGGCGCGCTGTGCTGCTCGCGCATGCGCAGTGGGTGCCCTGCTGTGAAACCTGGCGCCCACACTTACAATGCCGGCGCCGCTGAACGGAGGCGGAGAGGATTTTTATTTTTATTTTACACACACAGATTCCGAAAATAGCCGAGGATGAACGGCGCCTGCGCCGTGAGTCCAGGTTCTAGCCCCACCATCCAAGTGTACATAGAGTAGGAATATAAAGGAGCCAAGCGCAGCGAGGCCGAGCCCGAAGCATGGCGAGGGGCCCTCTAATTTTCCGAACCCTATGTCCGCTTGGATGGTGGGGCTACCACCTCCACTCACAGCGTTCATCTTCGGAGTTTTTCTGAAGCTTCTTCTGCCGCAGTACGGGGTGGACACTATATGATGGCCGGACACTATCTGCCAGAACACCAGTTCACACCAGAACGCGTTCAGTGTGCCTTTTGCGTTCAAAACACGCTGCACTTGTGATCTGCAGTGGGTGTTGGTGCAGTACAAATGTCGCTGACGCAGTGCGTTTTTGCCTGCACTGGATCACAGGATACAGAAGTACAATGCAATCCGGTTGCTCTGCGTCTTGCAAACTAGCGCATGCTGTACTTTTTTGCTGCTGTCTGGCGAGATTGCAGCCCATTCGAATGAATCGGCTGAAATCGCACTGCACCTGGGATCGCATTGTGGAATGCACAGCACGTTCCTGTGGTGTGAACAAGTCCTTAGAAGATATGGAGGGTAGAGTGTTGGTATGGTAGGCTGGCAGCTGATGGAGATTTGCGGCCTCTGCCCAGGTATTTAAAAAAAAAACGCACACACATTATCATTTTTGAAAACCTGATTGGTTTACGACAGAGATATGTAATTAGTGGACCTCCAGCTGTTGCAAAACTACAAGTCCCATCATGCTTCTGGGTGTAATGCTTGTGGCTGTCGGTCTTGCTATGCCTCATGGGACTTGTAGTTCTGCAACAGCTGGAGGTCCGCTAATGGCATATCCCTGCTTTGAGATCTTCAGGTGTCTGAGTGCCGGGAACAGAAACAAAACTTTTTTGCCTGTGGCATCATTTTTTCTGAGCAGTGATGTAACTGTGTTGGGTCTAGGATATCCCATAATGCAATGAGAACATTTCATCATCTTACCCAAAGTTAGATATCCGTTTTTGGATGGAGAAACCAATTAGAAGGAAACTGTATCTTTTCAGTGAGCACAGATAACGTTCCTATAGAGTTCTGAAGTAGAATTTGGCGCAACAGTTCATTATATTCTTACTGTTCTGTATTGCTTCATTTACATCGTGTTTTTTTTTTTTTTTTTTTTTGTTTTTTTTTTTTGTTTTTTTTTTTTTTTTATAGAGCTGCTTGATCCTGGCCAAAATGAGAATCACTATTTTTTTTGTTTTATAGTAAAGATCACGATTCTCGCGGAATAACATCATCTTTCACATTATACAAAAAAATTGGGCTAACTTTACCGTTTCTTTTTATTATTATTCATTATTCACCACTTGCCAACCATTATATATATATTACTAGTAATGGCATTGATCAGTGATTTTTAGCGGGACATTGCGGTGGACAGATCGGATGCTTTTGGGAACATTGACCTTTACACGGCGATTGGTGCTATAAAATGAACTGATTACTGTGTAAATGTCACTGGCAGGGAAATGGTTAACACTAGGGGTGATCAAGGGGTTAAATTTGTTATCTGGGAGGTGTTTCTAACTGTGGGGGGGGGGGGGGACTGACTGACTGGAGGAGGTGAGAGATCACTGTTCCTGATCACTAGGAACATACGATCTCTCTCTACTCCCCTGACAGAATGTGGATCTGTCTGTTTACATTGACAGATCCCTATTCTGAGGAGCGATCACGGGGGGCTGGCAGGCATTGCGGCCTCCGCTCTCGCTCATCAGCTCCGCCGCCGTGGTGCAGACGCGCGGCTGCTATAGCTGTTTAAAGGCCCAACGTACAGCAATTTGCGTGAGCGAGGTGACCTGCTGCCGTGTAATGACAGCGGCTGGTTGGCAAGTGGTTAAATCAAGTTGATTTAAATAATTTTTTAAAGAACAACTGTCATCTCTGTCCCGCAGCGGCTCCTGCTCTGACCCGCTGTTGACTCACCGACAGTTCCAGTCACTTTAATGGGACGGCTGGTGATGCGGCAGTGAGAACAAGGTGAGGGGACGTGGCTGCAGCAGGTGAGTGGATTCCCGCTAACAGGTTCTGCCATGATGGATCTGAAATGACAGGTGCTCTTTAAATGTAAAGTGTTATTCTTGCCGGTAGTTAGACTCTTTAACCACTTAAGGACCGCCTCACGCCGATATATGTTGGCAGAATGGCACCGCTGGGCGCAAGCATGTACAGGTACGTTGCCCTTTAAGAGCCCAGCCGTGGGCGGCGCGAGTGCCTCGGTCCTGAGCTCCGTGGCCCGCGGACCCCATCGCCGCCGGTGTCCTGAGATCTGGTCACAGAGCTGCAGAACGGGGAGAGGTAAGTGTAAACAAACCTCTCCCAGTGCTTCCTAGTAAGCTTGTCACTGATTGTCTGTTCCCTGTCATAGGGAAAGATGATCAGTGATGTCACACGACAAGCCACGCCCCCCCACAGTAAAAAAAAACACAGGTCACACTTGACCCCATACGCTGCCCCCTAGTGTTAACCCCTGCACTGCCAGTGACCTTTTTACAGTAATCAATGCATTTTTGATCGCTGTATTTATGCCAGTGGTCCCAAAAATGTGTCAAAGTTGTCCGATGTGTCCGCCATAATGTCGCAGTCACAATAAAAATCGCTGATTGCCACCATTACTTGTAAAAAAAATTATTAATAAAAATGCCATAAAACTATCTCCTATTTTGTAGACGCTATAACTTTTGCGCAAACCAATCAATAAAGGCTTATTGCGTTTTTTTTTTTTTTTTTTCTCGCCCCCTTCACCAATGTTGCTATGGGGTCTCTTGTATTCTGCCACTTCATCTCCCTGGCGCCTGACGTCATTTCCCTCGGCACCTGTGCTCCCTAGTGCTCCTGGGAGATGCCTGTCATTCTTTCCCAGGGGTCAGTGGGCAGCCCTGAGGGCTATCATTGCGTTCTTTAGAAACCCGGAAGTGACGTGAGCAAAGGCGGATTTGCAGCAATGCGATGTGTGCGTAATGTGCATGTGTGAGGTCGGGCGGTGCATGCTGGTTATTCGGCAGCACCGTATCCCGGGAAGATCATCCTTGTAGGCCTCGCCTGCCCACAAGCAAGATGGGAACGCACAAGAAGAAGAGATATGAGGTTTGTTTTTATATAAACTATAGCGGTGCAATATAGAAGACTAATGATAGTCATTATAAGAGTGATGATAATAGATGGATTTTTTTTATTGTTAATTGCTTTGTCGTTGGAACTCTGCTTTTAAATAGAAAACTATCTTTTAGATGGATTTTTACTCCAAAAGCATTTTATTAAAATAAATCTGGTAAAAATCCCAAAAATCTGATTTTTATTTTTTTATTTTTTTTTAATTTAAATCAGATTTTATTCATTTATTTATTTTTTCTACTTAAGTACCGAGACCCTTTTTTGAGATTTGTGTACAAGTTAAAAACAGGTGGTGTTTTCTTTTTTTTTTGCTTGAAAATTACTTACCGATTTGCTTACCCCAGTCGGTTTCACCTGCTGTTTTCAGTCCCTGGCGCCGGGCATCTTTACTAGGGGCACCCAGCTGTCACAGCTTGCGGCTTCACAGCCGGGCGCCCTACTGCACATGCGTGAGTCGTGCTGCACATCGTAACTGGTGGATGCAAGCTTCTGGGACCTGTTGGTGTCCCAGAAGACTGCAGGAGGGAGGAGAACGTCCTTTTCTGACTGCCACAGATGTGGGAAGCGGGTACCTGTCAAAAATCGGGTACCCACTCCTCAAAAGTGCCAATTCTTCAAGAGGAACTGGGTGGGGGGGAGCCCTAAAGCTTTTCGGTGGAGCTCCGCTTAAAAGCAGAAACTTTTTAAAAAACTCCATCCATGCTTTCATTTTGCGGAAAAATCGCAACCCCCCCCCAACCAGCATTAAACATGGTCAGTGTAGTTTAAGAAGGCAAATATCCGCTTCAAAAATGTGTGTGTGTGTGTGTATGTGTGTGAGAGAGAGATATAGATAGATGGATATTAGTGTATATGTATGTTTTGTGGCCTTTAGATGTACTTTGAGCGTTAAAATAAATGGACAACACTGTGTTAAAAGAAAATCACAAATTTCGGGTTGTCCCCAGAAAAGTATTAGAGGGGAAATCTTCCAATGGGCACACTAGTCCTGGTGACCCGGGGGTTCCCCAAAGAATTCCCTTCATTTTCGGGGATTTCCTCTAACTTCCTGTTTGGCTATGGAACAGGAAGTGAAGGGAAATCTCTGCAATGGGACACAAAAAAAATGTGACGGGTTATAACTTTCCCTTGCTCTATCCAAGATGAAAAGGGCTGATTCCCCTTTGGATGAGAGAGCTTGTCCGGTTTCCGTCTTGTGATAACACAATAGTCCTCCTCATTTCCTGCATCTGGAATCTTCTTTAAAGCACTATATGGAACATTCACTTGTGTGGTGTGTTTTTTTTTTTCACTAGAGGAAATTATTCCTGTTTATATATATATATATATATATATATATATATATATATATATATATATATATATATATATATATATATATATATATATATATATATATATATATAAACAGAGTTTAACCCTAAGAGATTGCTCACAGACCGAACCCGTTACTGAATAATATTAAGCAGGAAGCCAAACCTGCTCATATAATAAAGCAAATATGAATGTACAGTTGGACTGTACATGAGAACAAGGTTAACCGCTTCATCCCTGGAAGGTTAACCCGCCCCCCCCCCCCATGACCATTTTTTTGCGATACGGCACTGCGTTACTTTAAAGTGGTTGTAAGCTCTTTCAAACCACTTTCACCTACAGGTAAGCCTGGATTAAGGCTTACCTGTAGGTCCAAGAAATATCTCCTAAACCTACACGGTTTAGGAGATATTTACTAAAAGACAGGCACCGCTGTCTACGGACCTTAGACAGTGGCGCGCAGTGAGCACGCCGCAGATCACGCCGATACGCTGCTCGTGTCTGCTCCCGTGCGCATGCACGGGAGTGATGTCATTGCGGCTCCGGTGAATTGCAGCAGTGAAGATAGAGGAGGACCGCTTTGGGGGTTTCGTTCTCAGGTAAGTTATTCATAATGAGCTAGCATGCTATGCATACTAGCTCATTATGCCTTTGCCTTGCAGGTTGCATTATTATTAATAATAATAATAATAATAATATTTTTATTTTTTAAGTGCCTTTACTTCCTCTTTAACTGACAATTACGACACTGTACACAAATAAAATTATATTTTTGTTAAAAAGAAATCCCAAATTTGATTGGTTTGAGCAAAATTTATAGCTTCTACAAACTATAGATTTTTTTTTTTTTCTTTTCTTGTAATGGCGGCGATAAGCAAATTAATAGCGGGATTGCGGCAGACAAAAAATAATAATAAAGTAAATCACAGGACACAGTGGTCCCTCCCCTCTTTCTGGTTACACGTGTATTGCTTTGCTACAAAACTGATGTACTCCCGATAAGGGGAGGGGTTATATGGGGAATTGAACTTCCTGTTTAGGGTGTGCCAGTGTCCATCACCTGAAGGTGCCTATATAACCCATACTGTTATTACTATGGCCCTGTGTCCTGTGATGTACTCCAAAAAAATTATTTTACAGGTAAGCCGATATAAAAATCCTATTTTTGCACTCAGAGTTGTAAACCCTCCTAGGTTATTCACCTTAATACATTCTATGCGTTAAGATGAAAAACCTCATGTGATGCAGCAGCCCCCCTTTTACTTACCTGAAACCAGTCTTTCCAGCAACAGGGACAAGCACGACCGCTCCAGCTGGTGTTTCGGATCCTGATTGGATAAATTGATATCGAAAGCAGGAGCCAATGGCTGCGCTGCTAAAATCCAGTGATATGGGAGTGGGGGGTGGGGCTGAGTCCTGCTGTCTGTGTCAATGGACACAGACAGAGGGTAGGGGGGACAGCTGCAGCTGAGATTGGTCCTGCAGCCGCCTAGAGGAGTATGATCGTTTTTGTTATTTGTGGTTTCAGAATTTTTTTTTTTTTTTTTAAACGTTATCCCTATTATGAAATCTTCCATACATTCCCTTTTTAAGAACCTTCTCCTGGCTTGTAATAACAAACCATCCAAGTAAGCACGGTTCTTGATGGAGATGTGTCTTCAGTGCTTGGCTGAAGAGTTGGGTGAAGGATTGGGCACGTGTAGAGTTGGGTGAAGGATTGGGCGCGTGTAGAGTTGGGTGAAGGATTGGGCACGTGTAGAGTTGGGTGAAGGATTGGGCGCGTGTAGAGTTGGGTGAAGGATTGGGCGCGTGTAGAGTTGGGTGAAGGATTGGGCGCGTGTAGAGTTGGGTGAAGGATTGGGCGCGTGTAGAGTTGAAGTTGGGCCGGTGAACTGTCACATTCTGTCCCCCATCGGATAGTGTCCGCTGTGTACTGCGCATGCACAGGACACAGATTCCGAAAATAGCCGAAGATGAACAGCGCCTGCGCCGTGAGTCCAGGTTCTAGCCCCACCATCCAAGTGGACATAGACTTGGAATAAAAAGCCGAGTGCAGCAAGGCCGTACCCGAAGCGTGGCGAGCGGCCCTCTAATATTTGCAGCCCTATGGTGGGGCTAGCACCTCCACTCATGGCGCAGGCGCCGCTCATCTTCAGAGATTTTCCGAATCTCCTTCTTCTACTCTGTACTGCGCAGTACGGGGCGGACACTATCCGATGGACGGACGCGATATGCCAGAACACCGGCTGCCTTGTCCAGTTGGAGATGATGCAATAATGCTGGGAGGGCTGGGGAAGGTCGCACAGACATTTGGACTTAAAAATTAACTGCTGGGATCAGCAAGCTTCTAAAGTTTAAAGATTACTTTATTAACTGCATGCAGCTACAACAACACGACCGGACTTACTGCCAATTCCTTATTACAGCCATACCAGATGAGTGATTTTTATAGTAAGTAGTAGAAATCTCTCTCTTTCTCCTTTTGATATTATGTACGGTAGCAGACTGCGGTACAGGCTCATATAGCTACCTATAGCTGGTGTGATCATTAGCTTAGCCCGGGTAACCCCTAGGGCGGAAAATTTGGGTGTGTAGCAAGATAAAAATTGAGAAATCGTAGTGGAGGTATTTTTCTCTTTTGCACAGCCGTTGTAGAGAGAAAGATAGATTTAAATTTCAAATGTTGAGGCAACATTCACAGAGGAATACTGGAATCTTAAGCCGTAGATCTCACAGAGTTAAATAATCTGAAGAGGAATGTGTGCAATACTGAATCGCTGGAACACAGAGGGGCCTAATGCTTTATTAGAGGGCAGGGTGTGATTTCATGTATGAGGGGTTAGTTACTGGGAGGACAGGGGTCTGTAGCTGTTTGATGCTGGGGACAATGCAGCCCTTTCTGTGTCGCTCTTAAGAGCTTTCCCTCTTTCATCCACTCAATCTCCCTCCTCCATGGTGGCGGCGCTCGCTCTGTCCCCCCCCCCCCCCGCCCATGGTGGCTGCGCTCTGTCCCCCCCCCTTGCCCATGGTGGCTGCGCTCTGTCCCCCCCCCTTGCCCATGGTGGCTGCGCTCTGTCCCCCCCCCTTGCCCATGGTGGCTGCGCTCTGTCCCCCCCCGCCCATGGTGGCTGCGCTCTGTCCCCCCCGCCCATGGTGGCTGCGCTCTGTCCCCCCCCCCGCCCATGGTGGCTGCGCTCTGTCCCCCCCCCCTTGCCCATGGTGGCTGCGCTCTGTCCCCCCCCCCCCCTTGCCCATGGTGGCTGCGCTCTGTCCCCCCCCCCCCTTGCCCATGGTGGCTGCGCTCTGTCCCCCCCCCCCCCTTGCCCATGGTGGCTGCGCTCTGTCCCCCCCCCCCCTTGCCCATGGTGGCTGCGCTCTGTCTCCCCCCCCCCCCCCTGCCCATGGTGGCTGCGCTCTGTCTCCCCCCCCCTTGCCCATGGTGGCTGCGCTCTGTCTCCCCCCCCCCCCCTTGCCCATGGTGGCTGCGCTCTGTCTCCCCCCCCCCCCTTGCCCATGGTGGCTGCGCTCTGTCCCCCCCCCCCCTTGCCCATGGTGGCTGCGCTCTGTCCCCCCCCCCCTTGCCCATGGTGGCTGCGCTCTGTCCCCCCCCCCCTTGCCCATGGTGGCTGCGCTCTGTCCCCCCCCCCCCTTGCCCATGGTGGCTGCGCTCTGTCCCCCCCCCCCCCCCCCTTGCCCATGGTGGCTGCGCTCTGTCCCCCCCCCCCCCCCTTGCCCATGGTGGCTGCGCTCTGTCCCCCCCCCTTGCCCATGGTGGCTGCGCTCTGTCCCCCCCCCCTTGCCCATGGTGGCTGCGCTCTGTCCCCCCCCCCTTGCCCATGGTGGCTGCGCTCTGTCCCCCCCCCCTTGCCCATGGTGGCTGCGCTCTGTCCCCCCCCCCTTGCCCATGGTGGCTGCGCTCTGTCCCCCCCCCCCTTGCCCATGGTGGCTGCGCTCTGTCCCCCCCCCCTTGCCCATGGTGGCTGCGCTCTGTCCCCCCCCCCCCTTGCCCATGGTGGCTGCGCTCTGTCCCCCCCCCCCCTTGCCCATGGTGGCTGCGCTCTGTCCCCCCCCCCCCTTGCCCATGGTGGCTGCGCTCTGTCCCCCCCCCCCCTTGCCCATGGTGGCTGCGCTCTGTCCCCCCCCCCCCCTTGCCCATGGTGGCTGCGCTCTGTCCCCCCCCCCCCTTGCCCATGGTGGCTGCGCTCTGTCCCCCCCCCCCCTTGCCCATGGTGGCTGCGCTCTGTCCCCCCCCCCCCCTTGCCCATGGTGGCTGCGCTCTGTCCCCCCCCCCCTGCCCATGGTGGCTGCGCTCTGTCCCCCCCCCCCTGCCCATGGTGGCTGCGCTCTGTCCCCCCCCCCTGCCCATGGTGGCTGCGCTCTGTCCCCCCCCCCCCCGCCCATGGTGGCTGCGCTCTGTCCCCCCCCCCCCGCCCATGGTGGCTGCGCTCTGTCCCCCCCCCCCCCGCCCATGGTGGCTGCGCTCTGTCCCCCCCCCCCCCCCTGCCCATGGTGGCTGCGCTCTGTCCCCCCCCCCCCTGCCCATGGTGGCTGCGCTCTGTCCCCCCCCCCCCCCCCCCCCCTGCCCATGGTGGCTGCGCTCTGTCCCCCCCCCCCCCCTGCCCATGGTGGCTGCGCTCTGTCCCCCCCCCCCCCTGCCCATGGTGGCTGCGCTCTGTCCCCCCCCCCCCCCCTGCCCATGGTGGCTGCGCTCTGTCCCCCCCCCCCCCTGCCCATGGTGGCTGCGCTCTGTCCCCCCCCCGCCCACGGTTGTGGCTCGCTCTGTTACCTCCCCTCGTCTGCCCACGGTTGCGGCTCGCTCTATTACCTCCCCTCGTCTGCCCACGGTTGCGGCTCGCTCTATTAACTCCCCTCGTCTGCCCACGGTTGCGGCTCGCTCTATTACCTCCCCTCGTCTGCCCACGGTTGCGGCTCGCTCTATTACCTCCCCTCGTCTGCCCACGGTTGCGGCTCGCTCTATTACCTCCCCTCGTCTGCCCACGGTTGCGGCTCGCTCTATTACCTCCCCTCGTCTGCCCACGGTTGCGGCTCGCTCTATTACCTCCCCTCGTCTGCCCACGGTTGCGGCTCGCTCTATTACCTCCCCTCGTCTGCCCACGGTTGCGGCTCGCTCTATTACCCCCCGCCTGCCCACGGTTGCGGCTCGCTCTATTCCCCCCACCCCCGCCCACCCATGGTGGCTGCTCGCTCTATCCCCTGCCCGTCCATGGTGGCGAGGTTCATTCTGTCCCACCTGCGCTCTGTGGCGCTTCTCTGTGGCACTGCCCATTTCTAGCTTTTTCTCGTTCTCTCATAGTGAACTTTTTTGTGTGTAAGTTTATAAAAAAAATATTATTTTTTTTCCAGAATAATCGTGCTGCTGCCTTTACTACTAAGATTCTGCCCACTCGTAGAGAAAGGGCTCATGGGAGATGTAGTTCTGGGCACATGCCTATGGTAATCATGTCTGACCACCCAGCAGCAGCCTTTGCTCGTATTTTATCAGCTCGGTGATGTCACGGCGAGCAATAAAATCCAGTGGTGAATATGCCTGGTGGATATTTTTTGCATTTCCTAGCAGGCAAAATTCTGCCAGCCTGATTTTAAAAGCAAGTCTGGATTGATTACATGGGATGGTCGGGGTCATGGCATTTGTAAAAGGGAGTGGTGTGTGTGTGGCTGACAGGGCATTGATTTTATTATAGGAGATAAGGGTGGATGTGACCTATATTATTGGATCTGTACTCCTTTGTGTGGATCTCCTCTCTCCAGACACTCGGCTGTTTTATAAGATGGACTTCCTTTGACTCCTCCAGCTCTCCTCTGATTGCTGCCAATGAGTTTGATAGTCTCGTCTCTGTGAATGGGGAGGACCTCCTGATCTATAGTGTGGCACGCTGAGATGCCAAGCTGTAATGGTGCCAGTCTCAGGGATGTGTGCATTTCAGTAGAAGCTGCTGGAAGAGCGGAGGCCGGCCGCCTCCATGACAAGGTTACCAAGTCACATTCCAGGCGCCGATCCATGGAGCCAAGGCACGCAGGGTTCTGTTAATGTTAAAAGATTACTCCTTGGCTGATTAGTTGTGGCATTGCTACACAGCGATTTTTCTTTCTGCAGCTTTTGTGAGAGGTCGGCATTCCTCGCATTATTTAAGGATATAATGAGAAGTGTGTGAAGAATACTTAGCAGGTGCTTTGTGCTTTAGTCCATTCCTTTTTAAAGTGGATAGTGTTTTTTTTTTTTTTATTATTTTTTTTTTTTTATATTATTATGTAACCATTTGAGCTCCGGAAGGTTTTTGCCTCCATGTCCAGGCCATTTTTTATTTTTTTTTGCTATTCAGAACCGCGTTGGTTGCATGACCGTGCAATTCACGCGGTCATGCAACACCAGGGTGGATAAAAAGCGATGATTTAAATGTGAAATTGTGTGAATGCATCAATGCAGTGCATGTCATCTCTGCTTGCAGAGCTTGGATTCATTGAATGAGTTTAGTAAATAAAGTAATACCTTGGATAATGAGTAATACGTGGGGTGGGGGGGGGCGCAGGTGGCTAAAGTTTGATATCAATTTAAAAAAAGAAAAAAAGACAATCTGATTTTTTTTTTTTTTAAATCCTCGCTTTTTATCCACCCTGGTGTTGCATGACCGCGCAATTGTCATGCAACACCAGGGTGGATAAAAAGCGATGATTTAAAAAAAAAAATCAGATAGTCTTTTTTTTTTATTAATATCAAATTTTAGCCACCTGCGCTGCCCCCCCCCCCCCCCCCCCCCCCACATATTACTCGTTACCAGAGGTATTACTTTATTTACTAAACTCATTCAATGACTGCAAGCAGAGATGACATGCACTGCAAGCAGAGATGAAATGCACTGCATTGATGCATTCACACAATTTCACAGTAACCATGATATAAAACAAAGTTCAGGAATATTCCTTTATCCCATTGTTTTGCAAATCCTATGTGCACTACAAACTCTATGATTGTTTGAAGAGAAATGCATCTGTACCCGACTCTAAGTGTGAGGAGGAAGGGAAAGCAGTAAAATTGAAAGTGAAACCTTCTAAGCAGCTTATAAACCTTGTGATCTTTCTGCACATACAGTAGCTAGAAGTGCTTTATTCCTCCTGTCACTATGGGGGGGGGGGGGGGGGGGTACACCTTGGCACCTGCTGGATGGTTGGGTGGGTGGCCAGGGATCTCTCAGCTCTGAAAGGCAGGGGGTGGAGAGCTGAAGTTGCATCAGTGAGGAGAGCTCCGAGAGCTGATTGGAGGGAAGAGATGCATCCCCCCTCCACACAACTCACATTTAACAGAGCTGAGGATGTAAATCACAGGCTGTGTGCTGGAGCTCCCTCCATTGTCATCTTTTTATCTCCTTGGTGTCAGGAAAACTTGTCAGATGTGACTGATGCAGATAGAGGAAGGAAGCAGCAGATGGAATTGACACTTAGTGCTCTGGAGTGAGACAAGTACACACTAGAGGGATCTGCTTTGTTCAGATTTCATGTCAAATACCATGTTTCGGAGTCTGCCTTAAAGCGGGAGTCCGCCGGGACTCCGCGTTTTTTTTATTTTTTTAAAAGCCAGCAGCTACAAATACTGCAGCTGCTGACTTTTAAAATAGTGACACTTACCTGTCCAGCGCGCCCGCGATGTCGGCACCCGAAGCCGATCTCTAGATCGTCTGTAAGGTGCTGCCGCCGCCATCTTGGGTATGGGAATCAGGAAGTGGAGCCTTTCGGCTTCATTTCCCGGTTCCCTACTGCGCATGCGCGAATCGCGCTGCGCAATAAGGATGGTCCCCGCTGCCTCTGGGATCCGTGTGTTTCCCAGCAGGCAGCGGGGCACTTGCGGAAAGGGGCGGGCACTTGCGGAAAGGGGCGTAATCTACGCCCCTTTCCGCAGAGAGCTATCCCGGAAGTGGGTGCAGAATACCTGTACTGTACAGGTACCTGCACCCCCCTCCCCCCTTGAAAGGTGCCAATTGTGGCGCCGGAGGGGGGGAGGGTTCCGATGAGCGGAAGCTCCACTTTAGGGTGGACCTCCACTTTAAGCAGCAGTGAGGAGCTTTTTGTTTTTTACCGTCTTGCACGCCTCTCCACTTCACTGCAGTAAACAGGCCACCGTGGGAGTCCATATTTAGTGCTGTTGATGTGATGGTCTGGACAGTCCTGCTTGTTTGCTCCGGTCTGATCACATTACAGCAGTGACAGTACAGAGGCTGCCGACTTTCCCAGCCACCGACTGAAATATACATGACTGTCTTTGTGAGGACTCGGCCCTCATTATTCCGCTCTGCACTCGCTCTCCACAATACAGTACAGGTCACCGACCCGCTGGATCGGATGGCGGAGCAGAGAAATTAAAAGCTCTCAGATAAGATTTCATGGCTGCATTGGATTAAAAGGTTGCTTTTGTGTTTGTAAAAATGTTACCTTTTTTGGTAACTTTTTTTTTTTTTTGTTAGAATACAGAAGAAAATGTAAAAGCGCATTTATAATATTATTATTATTATTATTATTATTATTTATTTTTTAAAGTGGTTCTAAGGGCTGAAAGCTTTTTTTTTTTACCTTAAAGTGATTGTAAAGATTAAAAACAAAACAAACAAAAAAAAAAGAAGGAAACCTGTCCTGTCATACTTGCCTGCTCTGTGCAATGTATTGGCTGCACACAGCGATGTCCCCAACCTTTTTTGTACTTTATTTATTTATTTTTTTTCAACCGGGCTAACTATGTAACGAACGATGTGTATGGATATTAGTTGGTGACCTTGGATTGTAGCTCCTGGAGGGCAGGGACTGATGTGAATGTGCAATATATATGTAAAGCGATACATACCTGTAATAAAAAATAAAACAAATACATTGTACTACTGTCTCCCCCCTTCTACATTGTAAAGCTGTTGGCGTTCTATAACTCCTGTATTATAATAATTAGGGATGCATCAATACCGTTTGACAAGCACCGATTTACTTTTTTTTTTCCCTCCTCCTCGCCATTACCAATACTGTTTTGTTTTCACTTCAGCTGTTGGCAATTATTATTATTATTATTCATGATTTATATAGCACCAACAGTTTACGCAGCGCTTTACAATGTATAGGGGGGACAACACAATTACAGTACAATACAAAAGATACGGTAGGGCCCGGCTCGTAGAGCTTACATTCTAAAGGGAGGAGGTGGGGGAACAAAAGGTAAAGGGCAATGGTACAAAGCATTGAAAAGCTTTTACAAATGAAATAAATAGATTTTTTTTTTTTATTTGCTGCTTTTTCAATGTGAAATGTGTAAATGTACAGTGTGTTTGTTTTGTTTTTTATATATATATATATATATATATATATATATATATATATATATATATATATATATATATATATATATATATATATATATATATATATATAAAATATTATTATTATTATTATTTTTTTTTTTTTTTTATGTTCCAAAAAAAAAAAAAGGCTCTAGAAACGACTGTAAACAACCCCCCTGTGTACATGTACTGATAGTATAACAGCCCCTACACACGATCCGAAGATCGTGCAACCTTTTTTTTTTTTCCGCTTAATAGTCGCAAGTAGAAATTGAATACGTTACTAAAGTCACAAATTCTCATACGACAGAAAAAAAAAAAAAGGGGGGGAAGTGATGTCACGTGTTGTAATTTATTTGTATTTTTTTGGACGTCAACTTTACTGACTAAACGAAAATGGTACGATCTGGTATCGCACGAGAACGATTTTCGTGTGTGTGTATAGTATAATATAGTGTGTGTAAAAAAATATTCACTAACGAAACAAACAAAAAAAGTTTTTATTGTTGATCGTTATATAAAATAGACGCGAACAAAAGGAAAAAAGCAGGAATATAATAATTAAATGGAGGAGAATAGGGAGTAGATTAATTAGGGCTGAAACAATTTAATCGACAACTAATCGATTATGAAATGAATCGATTATTATTTTCATAATCGATTAATCGGCCAGTAACAAAATGGGGTTAAAGTTAGAGTCTGATGATATTTACCAGATTGACCCTTTAATAGTATATCTCTCCTCTAATAGTATATGCAGTATATCTCTCCTCTAATGAGATATACGGTATATCCCCTCTAATATATACAGTATATCTCTTCTGTCTGTTATTCTCAGAGTGGATTAGATATTTTGCTCCCTAACCATATAGTTGGTTATTTATATTCAACACTTCATATAGAGATATTTAAGAATAAATTGCTTTTTTTTTTTTTTTAAACTTTACATATTAACTAAATTATACACCATGCTTTTTTTTTTTTTTTTTTTTTTTTTTTTTTTAAGGTTATTAACCGATTAATCGAAACAATAATTGGCCAACTAATCGATTATGAAAATAATCGTTAAATGCAGCCCTAAAATTAAGGGTTAACCCTTTGAGGACCAAGGGACGTATTTGTCCCATGTTTTTAATTACCTGTATCATCTGATTAAGAACTTTAAAGTGGAGTGCCCCCTAATAAAAAAAAAAAAAAAAAAAAAATTAAAAATCAGCAGCTACAATACTGCAGCTGCTGACTTTTAATAATCAGACACTTGCCTGTCCCAGGGTCCAGCGATGCGGCACCGGGCACCCACGGTGCATGCGCACAGTCATCTGGGACAATGACATGTCCCAGATGACTGCGGCGCAGAGGGGAAGTGATGTCAGCAGCCCGGGCACTGAAGGAGGCAAACTACGAGGGCCCCCCTAGCAACCGGCATTTAGAGGTGAGTAAAAAAAAAAAAAAAAAAAAATAAGTTTTCCAACTATTATTTTTTTTTGGTTTGAGTCAAAATAGTTCTTAACAAATGGATCTAGCTTTTTGCCAGTTATTTCATGAAATGGCTTGGTTACAGCAACTGAAGTGTACGAACTTAAAAAAATAAACAAACAAACAAAAAAATGGCTTAGGCTCGGTTCACACAGGGGCGACTTCGCCGCCTGACAAGTAGCGCCCCATTCTGTACTACGGAACCGTTCTAATAGGAGCGACTCGAGTCGCTCCGACTTAGAAAAAAGGTTCCTGTACTACTTTTGCGGCGACTTCGGGTGACTTGCATTGACTTCTATACAGAAGTCGTTTTGCAAGTCGCCGCTGAGGTCGCGGCGCTGCAAGTTGTGCCGCGTACTGTGTGAACTGAGACTTATTTTGGCGTTCCATAAAAAGTGACCTAAATAGCCAGATGTTGTTGTATCATCTGATATTTGTTGATAGACTTGTGCTTAATAACAACAAATGTTTTTTTGAGAGATTTAATCATTTGAACCAATTTGATTTTTTGCTCTGGGACACACATGTCCATAGGACCATAGGGACACATATGTCCCGTGTCATAATTCCTCCCCCAAAAATGACACAAATGTGGAAATGGTTTTATTTATTGTTCAAATAAATTCTTAAAGGGAAAAAAATATAATTATTTCTATATTGATGATGGTCCTCAGAGGGTTAATAAGGGGTTAAACAGAAGAACATTTGTTAATCCCGTTTTGATCTGCAGATTGAAAAAACAGATACAAAAAGAAACAATGTTTCTTTTTATTTTAGTGTTTCAGGTCTGAGCAATGTTGGCTTTTTTTTTTTTTTTTTTTTTTACACCAATTACCGGACTTCTTTAACACAGGGGAGACCCACTGACAGCGAAAAGAGTCGAGCATGAAAGTATCGGTTTCAGGTTTCGGTGCATTTGAGTACCGATACTTGTGCAAATACGCAGTATCGCCACAGATACTAATATCGGTGCAACCCTAATAATAATTCTAAAGACGTGGATGAGCGAGTTTGGGGCGGAGGAACTTGACTGGCCTGCGCAGAGTCCTGACCTCAACCCCATAGAACACAATTGGGATGAATTAGAGAGGAGACTGTGAGCCGGGTCTTCTTGTCCAACATCAGTACCTGACCTCACAATTACGCTTCTGGAAGAATGGTCAAACCTTCCCATAGACACACTCCTAAACCTTGTGGACGGCCTTCCCAGAAGAGTTGAAGCTGTTATAGCTGCAAAGTGTGGGCCAACTCAATATTGAACCCTACGGACTAAGACTGGGATGCCATTAAAGTTCATGTGCGTGTAAAGGTGTCCCAATACTTTTGGTAATATAGTGTATGTACAAATAAAAAAATATAGACCACAAACCTGACCCTGTCAACTTGCCTGGCATGGGTTGTGTTCTGATTGGATGCACAGATCATAGTATATTTTGGTTTGAAAATATTGTCTTTTAAAATGACAGGTGGGGGAAGTATTTGTGTCCTTGGATCAGTGTGAGTGTTTGGGGCCAACACTCTATTCATCAAGTGGAGGCAGTTTTGTCATTTCCAAACTGGGGCAGCCGGTGTTTCTCTTTTTTGATGTCCAGTTGGCATTAACCTGGTAGAATTGGTGGGCGCGGCATTAGTTTTCAGATCCTTATTGTATGTGTGCTGCCAGCTTACTTATCTGTCTCTCTCACTCTTTTTACAGAGGATGCCGGCCCCTATCAGACTGCGGGAGCTGATCCGCACCATCCGGACGGCACGCACACAGGCCGAGGAACGGGAGATGATCCAGAAAGAGTGCGCCGCCATCCGCTCGTCATTCCGCGAGGAAGATAACACATATCGCTGCCGCAATGTGGCTAAGCTGCTGTATATGCACATGCTGGGATACCCTGCTCACTTTGGGCAGGTAAGTGCCACCTCACCATAGAATAGACCTCCTCTTCAGTGTTGGCCAACGATTGCACTCCACACTGACTCAAGCTCTCTGTATTTCCTCGTTGCTGAGAGCTGTGGCAGGATAAGTTCTCCTTTACAGAAAAATAATGCATATAGTTTTGCAGAACAAAAAAAGTGCATTTATTCTTTTTATCTGCAGGAGTCAGGAAATCATTGCACCCAGTGGTGGTAATTCATTACAGGTGCAATGTAGGCTCCTGCAGACGTGTCATCTGTCATTTTAGCCTGTACCTCTGTATGGGCTTTCTGCTTGAAAGCCAGAGGACCTGTCAGCGAATGATGCGAGCGCTCAACAGCGCCCCCACAGCCTATTGAAACTACAAGTCTGTCTGCCACAGTGGGAGATGGCACTTGTAGTTTATTCATTTACAGCAGGGATATGGCAATTAGCGGACCTCCAGCTGTTGCAGAACTACAAATCCCATGAGGTACAGCAAGACTGACGGCTACAAGAATGACACCCAGCGGCAGAGAAGGATGAGCCTTGTAGTTTTGCAACAGCTGGAGGTCCGCTAATTGCATATCTCTGGTTTACAGGAATCTGTGAATGAATGACGCAGGCATGTGGGCCGAGCTCCACACAGCCGCGGTGTTTTTAAAAAGTGACAGCGGGTGTGGTGAGAAGAACCCCTGTCTACTGTCACAGGGAGGGGGGATGAGGGGGCAGGAGTGGACTGTTACTTGTTCCATCCTAAATACTGGTGAAACATGTTCCAAAGGTTAACTTGACCTTTTTAAAAGAAAAGTATAGGGTTAAATAAATCTATAGCCTCACCTAGGTGGATGCCACATTGTCCCCCGCTGCTTCTAAGATTGAGAAGTAAGCGATCAAAGATCGCTCGGCTCTTAGTCTTCAGTGAGCAAAGAGCTGGTGACTCAGTCAGCAGCTCTCTGCTCTGCCCCTCCAGTGCTCACTGGAATGCTGGGCTGTGGAGGGTGCGAGAGCTGCTTGCTCAGGCTCTCTGCAAGGCTGAGCCAGCTGCCAGTCCAGGAACTCCTTGACTTTAATGTCAGGATCTTTCCACTGCCTGGACTGTCTGAGTGACGTCAGTTGACAAGGGGCTTCTGCTTGGTGTTGGCTAAAAACGGGTCACAGGAGTGCAGAACGAACTACACTCCTCTGATCCATAGAAGTAAGGCCAAAAAAAGCCATACTTCTACTTTTTAAAGTAACTATACCCAAGAACAAAAATGCAATATGTTGCATCTTGAAATCCTTCGATCTAGTGGCTGCATTCGTTTTTATCAAATACTATTAATCTTGTTGGAAATGCGGTGTCCTTGTCACTTTTTTGTGAGCCGCACTAAAGAATAACTTCCTTCCTATCCATCTTCTCTAAGATATCAATTGCCCCGGTGAGCATCAGGACACGGATTCAGTGCTAAGGTGTCATGTCCGTTGTGCTTCAGTATTCATGTGTTAACAAGGAGTATTCTGATATACGGAGAGGAGATGAATTCATTGGTCCACTGAATGCAAATGAACACACAGAATGTAAAATGGGCCCTTTTAAGTAAGTGTAGTGATCAGGGTAAGATTAGTGTGACCTGAAAGTCTGTGTTTTCTTCTTTGCAGCTGGAGTGCCTGAAACTAATCGCCTCTCAGAAATTCACAGACAAGAGGATTGGCTACCTTGGTGCGATGCTGCTGCTGGATGAGAGACAAGATGTCCACCTGCTAATGACCAACTGTATAAAGAAGTAAGAGCCATGGGATTGCCCAAGTCTGATTTCACTTCAGAAACCACTAGAACACTAGGTGGCGGGGGATCTCCCCGCTGAGCAGGAGGATGACCGATCCGTGTCCCCTCCACTATGCAGAGCGGACATGGACCCGCTCTGGGAAATCCGATGGAAATGGACCACCTATCCATTTTCCATCCGATGCCATCCAATTCACCAGACGGATGGGAGAATTGGACCACCATCGGTCTGTTTTTGGCGGACAGGTTCAGAGCGGATGGCGGCGGATGTCCACTGACATTCGCTCCTCCATAGAAGAGACTGGAGGGTCCGATCAGATCCGCCTGAAAAACTTGACGGACAGACCTGATTGGACAGCCCGTGTGAAAGGGGCCTAAGGCTTCAGTCACACTTGTGCAACTCCAAAGTCGTGTGATTTCCTTTACTACTTTTACATTGCGTCTTTTGGATGGATGCGACTTTGGCTTTAACTGTTGCATGGATAACATTAAGGGCGCTTTCCCACCGAGACGTCGACGTTGGTAAAGCGCTGCTATTTTTAGCGGTGCTTTAACGTAGTTTTATTCAGCCGCTAGTGGGGCGCTTTGAACCCACACTAGCGGCTGAAAAATGGTTAAAACCGCCCGCAAAGTTCACCTGCAGCATTTTGCCAGCGGTTTGGCGATGCCCCGTTGATTTCAATGGGTAGGGGTGCTTTAGGAGCGGTGTATACACGGTTTCTACAGTGCTGCAAAGATGCTGCTTGCAGGAGTTTTTTTTATTTATTTTTTTTAAACTGTCCTGCAATCGCACCGCTCCAGTGTGTGTGTGTGTGTGTGTGTGTGTGTGTGTGTATATATATATATATATATATATATATATATATATATATAATTAGTCCGCCACACAGGTGCTGCCCTGTAGCAGTAAAACCGCTATGGGGTGGACCTAAACTGGTTAAAGGCACTTGATTAGGTGGGTCATTTTAAAGCGGTTCTTCACCCTAAAGTGGAAGTTCCACTCATCTGATCCCTCCCCCCCCTTCGGTGCCACAATCGGCATCTTTCAGGGGGGAGGGGGGTTCAGTTACCTGGATAATCCAGGTATCTGCACCCACTTCCGGGCAGGCAGACGCCCCCCCCCCCGTTGTGTTCTGGGAAACACACAGTTCCCAGAGACACAGCGGGGGACCATAAGAGACACGCAGCGCGACTGTCGCATGCGCAGTAGGGAACCGTCGACATCGCTGGACCCTGGGACAGGTAAGTGTGATTTTATTAAAAGTCAGCAGCTGCAATATTAGTAGCTGCTGGGTTTTAATAAATTTTTTTTTTTTTTTTTTTTTTTAGGTGCAGAACCGCTTTAAATATAGGTCTGCTTTCATTTGTATCATAGGTGACTTTTCTAGCATTGTGTTGGTATTTGTGCTCATATGCTGCCTCTTTCCCCCTAGTGACCTGAATCATAGCACTCAGTACGTTCAAGGCCTGGCGCTGTGTACATTGGGCTGCATGGGATCGGCAGAGATGTGTAGAGACCTGGCAGGGGAGGTGGAGAAGCTCCTTAAAACATCAAATTCTTATCTTCGGAAGAAGGTAAGACTCTTGGTGTAGCATCAGTGCTGCCATGGAAAGTTTTTTTTTTTTTTTTTTTTTACTTTTACTTCAAGTGGTTGTAAACTCCTCCATATATCCAGTTTAATGACTGGCCTCAGGTTATACACAGAGAGGAAACAAACCCTCCTACATAAGTTGTACCTGTTTATCTGCAGTCTTCTCTACATCCATTCAAAGTGACTGGCCTCAGGTGATGCACAGAGGTTAAATGAATCCTCCCTACGCAAGTTGTACCTGTTTATCTGCATTATTCTATCTACATCTGTTTTTAGGATTCATACTTATCCAGATGGATGCAGCATCGGGTTCCCCCAGCACCTCTTAGACACCATACACACTATTCGATTTTCTGACGATTTTTTTTTTTTTTTGTCTTCAGATTTACCAAAACCATATGAGGTCAAACCTTAAGAGTTTCAATTTGTATGCAATCAGGCAGGCCCGTGCACTTACATGGTTTTGGTAAACCTGAAGACAAAAATTTGCAGAAAATCTAATAGTATGTATGGGGCCTAACACTGAGAACTGAGCGATCGAACACCGCCGATCACTCGGTTTTCACAGCTCCATGAGCAGCCGGCTGGTGACTGTCAGTCAGCAGCTCTCTGCTCTGCCCCCCACCCGCCCCATGCTCACTGGAGCAATTGAGCTGTGGAGGGAGCCGCCGGCTCAGGTTCTCAGTTGCTTCCTGGGAGGCTGAGCCGGGCGCCGGTCCAGGCATGTGGGCTGATCCCGACTCCATCCTGCTTGCCCACGGAGCCGATGTGAGTGCCCTGGCGGTCGCGATCACCGCCGGGCTCCCGCGATCTCTGCTGAGACATGGAGAACCGGGATCTGTGTGTAAACACACAGTTTCCGGTTCTCTGAGGGGAGAACAGACAAGATCGTCTGTTCATACAGAGTATGAACATACGATCTGTCGTGTCCCCTGCACAGTCCCCTCCCCCCTTCAGTTAGAACATGTACTAGGATACACTTCTTCACTGCCCCCTAGTGGTTAACACCTTCACTGCCAGTGAAATTTTTACAGTAATCAATGCAATTTTATAGCATTGATCTCTGTAAAAATGCCAATGGTCCCAAAAATGTGACAAAATTGGCCAAGTCCTCCATATTGTCGCAGATCGCTGCCATTACTAGTAAAAAAAAGACGCTATAACTTTTGCACAAACCACTCAATATACGCTTATTGGGATATTTTTAGTTAAAAAAAAAAAAAAGTGTAGAAGAATACATATCGGCCTAAACTGAGGAAAAAAATGTTTTTTTTAGATTTTTTTTTGGGGCATATTTATTATAGCAAAAAGTAAAAAATATAGCTTTTTTTTTTTTTTTTTTTTGTTTATAGCGCAAAAAATTAAAACTGCAGAGGTGATCAAATCCCACCAAAAGAAATCTCTATTTGTGGGAAGAAAAGGACGTCAATTTTGTTTGGGTGCAATGTCGCACGACCGTGCAATTGTCTGTTAAAGCGGCGCAGTGCCGAAATGCGATAAGTGCTCTGGTCTTTGGCCAGCTAAATGGGCCTGGGCTTAAGTGGGTTAAAGTGCAGAACTTATAAGGCTTGTCTGAGCTGTCAGGAAAACGGGGGTGGAGAGCTGAAAATTCACTCAGAGCTCTGAGCTGATTGGAGGGAAGGAACACCCCCACCCCCCACCCCCCTTGACAAAGCACACAGGACCAGAGCTGAGGCTGTCAATCTGTTGGAGCTCCCTCCCGTCACCATTTATTGCTTGGTGTCAGGAAAACTTGTCAGAAATGACTCGTGCTGATAGCAGGGGAAGGAGGCAGCAGACATTTGTAGAGGGATATGCTTTGCACATATTTCATGTCTGAGGTTTACAACCACTTTTAAGTACACCTGTTATGAGAGAATTATAAATGCTGCCAATACTGGTGTCTGGTTTGGAAAATTTTGCTCGCTTACGAGTTTGCTTGTGATTCAGTTTCAGTACTTTCTGGGCCACAGTCCTGAATCAGAGCTAGAGAGAAGGAATTCGGAGAGACTCGTTTTTATAGCATGCTTGTTTAGGATTCTGTGTTTCATAAGTATTGCAGCCAGACACAGCCAAGCAACTGTCACTTTCAGATAAAAAATCATCTGTACAAAACTGTCTGTTTGTCAAGGCGGCACTGTGCGCTGTTCACGTCATCCGAAAGGTCCCAGAACTCATGGAAATGTTTTTACCCGCAACAAAGAACCTGCTTAACGAGAAGAACCACGGTGAGCTTGATTTCTGTTTTTTTTTATTTTCCGTCTTGATGTATTTTGCGGCTCCTTATGTCTTTTTATAAAGGATTTGTGTTGATGATTTTGTTTTTCTTTTGGCAGGTGTGCTGCACACGTCCGTCGTGCTACTGACAGAGATGTGTGAGCGGAGCCCCGACATGCTACTGCATTTTAGAAAGGTAGGGATCACACCGTTCCTCCCCGTCCTGCACTCCCACATCCTCGCACTTATTTCTTTTTGAAAGACGACTTCTTGTTGTTTTTGTGTTTCGTGCTTTAAAATTTGAACACAAGTGGTGTCTTCTGTTGTAAAAGATTTGATTGGCTGCTCCTATCCGATAGTCTGGTTTCTCTTACTTTCTTCTAAGTTGTCTCCTGAATCAGGTGGAAGTTGGGCCTTTCAGAGTCCTTCTGTTCTATGCATTATAGAGCTGCCCTTTTCTTGCAGTTACTTCCCCTCCATAATACACCATTCACCTGTGTGCCCGCATGGTGATGCACAGGTCCTCCCTATGCAGGCAGTCCCATTCATGTCAGTTGGGTGCAGGGGCTGCATGGGCACAGCCGCTGTTCCCCCAATGTATACCTCAGAAAATGAACAGCGCTATCCCCTATACCAGGGGTCTTCAAATTTTCTAAACAAAATGGCCAGTTTACTGTCCTTCAGACTTTAGGGGGGGCCAGACTGTGGCCATTGGGAGTAGACCTTGTTCTGGCGTCGGTAGGAGGAACAGTGCCCCGTTGTTGGTGTCAGTGGGAGGAACAGTAACCCCAACAATGGGGCACTGTTCCACCCACCGACACAAACATTGTATGCTATGCTTTGAAGAATAGCACCGGGCATATTTAAAAATTCCACCCCCAACTGCCCATCATTTATAAATCCGCCCACAACATGTAGAAATCCGACTCCCCTCGCCAACCATGAACTCGCCACGGGAGCGTGGGTGGGGCACAATCTGACAGAAGAATGTATTCTAGCGGCTGTTGTGCGCAGGCGCCGTCACAACAGCTGATCATAAAATCCGCTGTTGTACTGTTCCGTACGGCGCATGCGCAGTACAACCCGGCCACTTCTCGACAGAACACCGGCACGGCTGTCAAATCGGGAGCAGTGGCTTTGTCTGCCCAGCCGCTGCACCCAATTGATATGAACGGAGCTGCCTGCACGGAGACTAATGGAACACCCGTGTAAACGCATTGGGAACCCGCAGACTGCGCCCAGTTGACATGACACCTGCACAGGGATGCATAAGACACCTGTGCATCCCCCATGCAGGCAAACGTAGCCCTCGCACGGGTGTTCGCTGTAGTACCCTTATGTGAATGAGGCCTTAGTGGGCTGTGGAACTAGTTTCTCAACCATTTATAAAGCAGGAATCTTGGCCATGGACATGTGGTATTTTTTATTCGGGGAGTAAGGTGCACCCGTTTCATGAGACAAGTGCAACTAAGGTTACGTTTCCACTTGTGTGACTTGGGACTGCAAAGTCGCATGACAAGTCGTACCCCATGATTTCCAAAGAGTACCGTTCATATCTGTGCGACTTCCAAGTAGTCCCTGCGCTACTTTTGGTCCCACTTTGATGCGACTTGCAGTCCATAGACCTCAAGAATTCACGGACATTGCTTCAAGTCGCGGCAAATTCAGGTCGCAATAGTGGAAACCTAGCCTAATTGCTGATATTCTGTTACATTGCACACCGGCTGCTGTTCTTTCATTGCAGTGTTCACTCCCAGTTTCTGAAAGCTCAATTCTTATTGCTTGTTTTTTATTAACCACTCTTCTTTCTGTTTTACTTGCAAAGGGTGTTTTGGTCCCTGATTTACAGCTGTCCGGCCCTAAACTGACATTAGCCCCAGAGACAGGCAGGCTGGTGGTTGTTGAAGATGCAGCCATAGATATATCTGTTCTAGAGAATATACGAAGCAGAACCTCGCCCGTCTCTGCACGGCCAGTTTGGTTCATATTCCATTTATGTTACACCAATATGGGTGCCGATACTGAGCCTTTGCACAGCTACTCATGCAAATGCTCCTTTGCTACAACCGATGGCTATTTTTTGCCATTCCATTGTGACTTGCATTGACTTCTAGTCTATTTAAACCATCTTTATTTGGGGGGGGAGGGGGGGGAGGCAAAAGTTGAAACAAGACACCGTATCACGTGTACCGTGTGGAACATAGTCTGAACCGAGCGCACCGCACAGGAATAAACACATTTATCAATTACTGTTACACTCACTATTACCAAGGTGAGAATATCCAACAAAGCATCACTGTAATTGGATGAAGTATATGTGAACTCTAAATACATTTAAATAAAGGCCACAAGGTAAGGCAGAAATACCTTTTCCATCTTTCTAAAAGTGTTTTGCATGGATCCCTTCCCCCCCCCCCCCTCTTCTAGGGACCCCAGCCTGGGCTGCTGTACACATGCATGGCTACGGCTTCCTGTGACATTTGTGCTTGTGTACTTCTTCCATCCTGTAAAGCCATTTTTTGCTAAATATGAATGAAAATTTTGTAAATAAATGAGGAGAGCATACTAAACTATTTACACAAGCTTTCAAAAATCTGACACTAGATTTCCCACCCCTGCTGGAAAATGAAGCAGTTTAGGGATCTCTCCTGGGGAAGAATTGTCACACTATGGAGGGGCATCGCTGTTGCCCAGCAAACCATTCACAGATAGGATTCCCAGTTTACAAGCAAAGTCATCTTGGCAGCCTATTGCATTGGGGTGTGCACCCCAAAGCTCTGAGACATAGATAATATATAAATATATATATCTCTCTATATATCGCTCTCTCTCTCTATCTATATCTCTATGATGGACACACACCTGTAAATGTAACAAACTTTTTTAAATATATATGAAAACATGGAGTATATATATATATATATATATATATATATATATATATATATATATATATATATATATATATATATATATATATATATATATATATATATATATATATATATATTTATATTTTTTTTTTTTTTTTTAAATGAAGAATAAAAGTTAAACTGCCCTTCTGGTAATACTGTCCATGTTTCCATTTACAGGCGTGTGTGTAATAAAAACATATATTATAGATATCATCATCATTTTTTTTTTTTTTTTTTAGGAGCCTCTGGGGGGGGGGGGTCTTTGGTAAGATTCCCCAGTCCTTTTCTCTACAGCCTCAGCTACACTGGACAGTGAATGAATGACAAGTGCTCTGTGCTGAGAAGCTTTTTTGTTCATAATTTGAAACCTAGGAAGCGGTTTACTATCCTCCAGTTATGAATGGACACAGGAGCGATCGGTCCTGATTGCTCATAGTTTTCATTCAGAAACGTAAGGGGCTGGGAAATGACTGGCCAGGCAGTGCGCAAACTGAAATGGACAGTTTAAAAACATTTCTTTGCAATGACGCATTGACGTTAATATTCTGCCCCCAAAAAAATAATAATAAATTAAGTCAGCAGCTACACATACTGCAGCTGCCGGCTTTTAACAATAGGACATACCTGTGCTGTAGTCCAGCAATGTCGACACCGCAGCTGATGTTTCCATCAGCTGTCGGGTGCTGCCACCGCTATTGTGGTTAAGGTTACCCGACAGTGTAACACTTTATGCCGGGAACCCTACTGCGCATGTGCGAAGCCCTGCTTCTCTCTCCTACTGCCCGGCGACAGGAGGAGGAGGGAGCCCTGCGGTGATGTCACGGGCCGTGGCCCAGACTCCCGGAAGTGGGAACAGGTATCCCCCCCCCTGCCCCTCCCCCCCGAAACGTGCCAATTGTAATACCGGATGGATGAGAGGCGACAAATGAGCGGAAGTTCCACTTTTGGGTGAAACTCTGCTTTAACGACAACCACCTTATTTTCAGGTGATCGTTTTCAGTATCCAAAATATTGGTGCTTCCTTAGTCACAGCGCTGCCACTGTATGCATTGCAGTCAGAGAGTGTTGTCACCAATAATTCAGAAGTCACGGTATCTGGCAGTATCTAAAATTGGGAAAAGAAACAAATGAAAACCTGGTTATAATCAGTATTTTTGAAGAGGTGCATGGACTTCAAGCTCTGCAGTTTATTATTTTTAGGGTTCACATACACTTTGAATCTCCCCTAAATCCTGAATTGGGTATTTCTCAGGCAGCAGAGCATCTCTAATGCTGCGTACACACGACTGGATTTTACAGCAGACTAGGTCCCACGGGATCAGTCCGTCGGACACTCCGATGGTGTGTGGGCTAGTTCCGACTGCTTTTAAAAAATAAAATAAAAAATCTGATGGGCCTAGAAATAAAACATGTTTCAAATCTATCCAATGGACTCAAGTCCGACGGACTAAAAATTGGGAAAACTGTTTGTCTGTGTGCTGGTCCGACATACCAAATACGACGCAAGGGCAGCTATTGGCTACTGGCTATTGAACTTCCTTGTTTAGTCCCGTTTTAAGTCATCACGTTCAAAACGAGCAGACTTTCGAACTTGCATAGTCCGGTCGTGTGTGGCCAAGTCCGTTCGTTCAGAAAGCCCGTCGGACCGCCGACGAAAGTCTGTCGGACCTAGTCCGTCAAAGTCCGGTCGTGTGTACGCGGCATTAGTGTTGCAGACTTTAGGGGTGTTGTGGTTTGTACTGGATGTGAGGCAGCGATAGGTAGGTCTTTGTCTGACATGTATGCAATCCTCCATATTGGAGCAGCGTGTCCACGTTCTGATCAGCCATCCTAACACCTGCTTCCTGTCTTTTCCTCTCTGTCTGCTTGGGATCCTGCTGTATATTAGAATGAGAAGGTAAGACTCACTAGATTTCCTTTTCTAAACGTTGCTGTTCGCTTGTAACCAGAACAACACTCCTTTCTAAATGTGCTGTTCATTTAACGATTTGATTATTTTTTTTTTTTTATATAAACTGGTTTATACTTACCTGCTGTATGTAATGGGTTTTGCACAGAGCAGTCTTGATCCTCCTTCTTGTGTCCCCTGCGGATGCTCCTTGGTCCTCCCCTCCCTTGCCAAGTGCCCCCTTGGCAAGATGCTTGCTGTGTGGGCACTTGTGCGGGCTCGCTCCTGAGCTGGCTCGGCCCAGCTCCCCATCCACTCCCACCTCACTGGCTGTGATTGACAGCAGCAAGAGCCAATGGCTCCCCATTGCAGTTTGAGCCAATGCGGAGGGGGCTGGGGGGGGGGGGGGACCGCACTCTGAAAGTTTTTTTTATTTTAATTTTTTACCTTAATGCAGAACCATTTTGACGGCTCATCCAGACGGGTGATCAGACCTGTCCCCTGATCTGAGCTGCTGTCTGCTGCATGCAAATCCACCTCAGAGCTGCATGCGCGCAACTCATACAAGTAGATGCAGCTGCTACACACACCGTGGCATGTCCAAATCTGACATGCATGCAGAAGCGGGTGCATGGATCTGTGCGCCCACTCCTGTATGCACGTCAGCTGCTGCGTTGGCATTCACTTGTATGGGCATCCTGGGTACAGCTCTGAGGTGGAATTGCACGCAGCAGACTGCGGCTCAGATCGGAGGACAGGCCTGGTCACCTGTCTGAATCAGCGCTTAATTTCGATATGTTTGGTAGGAGCGCAGTAGAAAAGATCCCTGACCTGAGATCCAGTGACAACTGGCTTTATGCAAGGTCGAAATAGATTATAACAGATAATATTTAGCAAAAATATCCCTACCTTTTTATCATTAGCCATCCTTGAGCTCTAGTCATGTGACTACCTAGGGGCAGAAAATGTATGTATTCTGGTAAGGTCAGGCCCCTCAGGAACTTTGTTTCAGCAGGTTCACGTGTCATGGCACTTATGTTGTACCACATAGAGAGAGGCCTATTTTTAAATGCCACCCTGCCTTACTATAGTCCTGTTTGTGTTGCGGAATACTGATGCGATTTGCTTGCTGCTACATCTTCAGAAGGCATCCAGCCCGCTGGTACTGGTTGAAGTGACTTCTGAAGATGATGCCCTGCCAACCTAAACATCACCACGTGCCAGCTGAGGTACATTGCCATGTTGGTCACCTTTCTTTTTATTTTTTTTTATTTTTTTAAACGATATCTAAAAATTTTATGTGTGTGTGTGTGGTGTGTTTTTTTTATTTTTTTTATTTTTTTTTATTAATTTTTTTGCTAGACTTGTAGGCCAAAGTTCATGACCCTCTTGGCAATGTTGGTGCCTACTGTGGATCTCTATTCTTTTGCACTGCTGGGAAGACCTTGAGCTACAGTGGTGTTTAAGTGATTGTAAAGTCTTGTTTAAAAAAATAAAAAATAACAAACATGTTATACTTGCCTCCTCTGTGTAAATGGTTTTGCACAGAGCAGCCCGGATCCTCCTCTTCTCAGGTGCTCCTGGTTCCTCCCTCCTATGGAGTGCCCCCCACAGTCGGCAGCTTCCTATGGGGGCACTGGAGCCAAGTTACAGCTCCATGTGCCCATTAAGACATGGAGCCCCCCACCCCGACCCCACCCCCTCTCTCCCCTGATTGGCTGACTTACTTTGACAGCAGCGGGAGCCAATGGCGCTGCTGCCGTTTCTCCAATCAGGAGGAGTTTCCTAGGCGGCTTTACACTCGTGGACACCGCTGGAGTGAGATGGGGCTCAGGTAAATAGAGGGTGCTGGTTAGGCTGCTCCACACAAGTTTTTTTTTTTTTTATCTTAACGCATAGAATGCACCTTCTGCCTTTTACAACTCCTTTTAATTGATACAAGCCCCAGTAGAATTTAGAATAGGATGCACTAAATTGGCAGCATAAAAGTTGTATAACCAAGAAGAAAAGCCCAAACGCTGCACACCTATCAAACAAGTAAAAGTGGCTTTAGTATGGCTCCATTGAGATCACACCCCTCTCCGATGCATATTAGAAGTCAATGTTTTAAAATCTGTTGATAAGAGGTAATCTGTGTATTCAAGGTTCTAAAACTTGCTGTTTGTGCTGGTATATATCTTCATAAATATATATCTCTCTATATATTAAAAGACGAAGTTTACCTGTTTTAAACTACATGGTGTTCTGTTGGTTTTCTCTACAGCTTGTTCCTCAGCTAGTTCGTATTCTTAAAAATCTAATTATGTCCGGCTATTCTCCAGAACACGACGTGTCCGGAATCAGCGACCCCTTTCTGCAGGCGAGTATCGGCCACATCAGCCGCTGTTGCTGACTTGCTGGACTACATACTCTGTGGTTTGGGCAGTCATGATGTGTGGGAAGTAACTTTTTGGCTTTCTTTTTACTAGGTGCGGATATTAAGGCTTCTCCGAATTCTCGGCAGAAATGACGATGACTCCAGTGAAGCCATGAATGATATTTTGGCACAGGTGGGTACTGACTGGTTGGATGTATATAGCAAGAGGTGCTAACACCTCCTTTATTTTTTTTTTATTTTTTTTTTTTGAGGAAGCAAACCCTGATGGGTTTTACTTCCTCTTTATTTCCTTGCAAAGGTAAAGCATAATGGCCACTACTGTATGCATCACATAGTAGCCCATTATGTGACACTTGAAACCGAAGCCTGCGATGTCACTGCTGTCCCCACTAGCAGCGAGCGTCCATCTTCATCCTTCTTCCTTCTGGAGGCTGTGAACCCCTGGCCGGAGTTGCGTGATGTCACTTTTGCGCCTGCGCGTGGGAGCCACCAGTCATGGCATGACCCCTTTAGAAACAGCACGATCTGCCCTTTCTAAAGTGCGCATGCGCCGTAGATATCAGCGGACGGCTTTATTGTAAATATCTCCTAAACCGTTGAGGTATCTACCTACAGGTAAGCCTTAATATAGGGGAAGGGAAACCAACAGTGAAGCCTTGGACTTGAAAGGTTCCCTACTGCGCATTTGCGAATGGGCCAGCTGCAGGGGAAGGAGGAGACTGCCAAACTTCTTACTGAGTTTGCCGCAACCAAGCTCAGCCGGGAGTGGGAGTGGGTACCTGTCAAAACCAGGAGGGACAGCTGAAGATGTGTATTAACAAGATCAAATACGTCTGTCCATTTCTGTGACAGGGGCAGTCCCAAAACATATGAAAGTCTGATCTGATTTTTTATTTTTTTTTTTTTTATTTTGGATTTGGTCAGTGTTAGGGGTCGACCAATTATCGGTGTGTCCGATATTAGCGTTTTTTTTTTTTTTTTAAGAAGAATCCGTATCGGTCACAAACGTACCGATCTTGCTTCAAGGGGTTGGTCGGGGTAATGCTTGCAGCTGCAGGCATCGCCCCAGTACCGTTCTTTAGAGTGGATGGTCAGCTTTCTTGTAATAACAATCGATGCGGCTAAGCATGGCTTGACTGTTATTACAAGCAGCAGGGGAGGACGCCCCCCCCCTCTCTCCCCCCGTGAGGGATAAAGTGAGGAATAATCCAAATGTTAGAGTTGAATGAACATGAATAAAGAGGGACACTTTTGCAACTAGGATGTATGCAGGGCTGAGCACTTTGTTCAGTAACAACCGTCTCTGGAGAGAACTTCCCAGTACCTGGTGCATCTACTAGAGAGAATGTGATGATGTCACTTGATATCCTTTTAAAGCAAATCTCCCCTCTCCTTTTTATGAGTGAACCCTCCACATCCCAGCTTCTCGCCTATCTCAGTAATGGGTAGAAATCCTCCTTTTGCTCTGCTGGTCTCTGCACATAGAAGCCCCATAGACTTGTATGAGGCTCTCCCAGATCTCGGATCAGCTGTTGTGCGTTTTTCTTCTTTGTGAAACCACCAGACAGCCCGCTGCTGTAATCCCTTCTACTTTGGATGGGTAAAAAATGTTTTATGGTAACATGAGATTATGGGAATTATCTGAGCTACGTTACATTTTCTTTCTTTATTTTCCAGGTTGCTACAAACACAGAGACCAGCAAAAACGTTGGTAACGCCATCCTGTATGAAACGGTCTTAACAATCATGGACATAAAGTCGGAAAGTGGCCTGCGGGTGTGTGTCTTGTAAAGCTAATTGCCAGTGACCTCCCTCTCTGTCCTTCCTTCCGAGCCGGAGTTTTCCGCTCTGGTTTTATTTCCTGTTTCCTCATCTTGTGTTCTGTACTTTCCTTTTCTACCGCTGTGCATCTCACGCTATGTTTATTTCAACCATTATTCACTGCATATATATATTTTTTTTTATGCTTTGTTGTAAACCCAAGGCAGAGGCATAATGCGCATAGCATACTAGCTCATTATGTAATAATCGCCTGAGATCAAAGCCCCTGCTGCGGTGCCCGTACATGGCGCCGGCTGGCGTCATTTCTCCCCGGCGTTACTTCCAGGTACCGCAGCTCCAGTGCTGTGATTGGCTGGAGCTGCAATGACGTGACTTCTGCCCATAACGGCTCACTCACTGAAGCAAACGGAACGTATGTGCCATTGCTTCAGTGCGTATGTGCCAATGACGTCGGCACATGCAGATACAGGGGGATATCTCCTGAACTGTGCAGCTTTAGGAGATATCGGGGGTAGATACAGGTAAGCCTTATTATAGGCTTACCTGTAGCAAAAAGTGGATTGTAAGGGTTTACAACCACTAAGTGCTGGGGTTAAAGTGGTTCTAAAGCCTAAAAGTTTTTTAACCTTAATGCCTTCCTTGCATTCAAGAGGAACTGCAGTCTGCTCACATCATTTGTAATAAAAACATCTTTGCCATTCTGAAGCTTCCCTCCAACCACTTTGCATATTATTTTATATGTACTGTAATTCTGTACTTGCCAAATAAGCTGCAGAAATCTCCCTCCACTGAGTCTGGCTGCATCCACTTTAACTGTGGGCAGCTGAAGCTGCTGCCTGTTCACTTCCTGGATTTACACAGAGGCACACCTCCAGCTCTGCATCTCTCATTGGCCCTCTTATGACTCCTCCCCTCTCCCTTCCTGGCAAATTCTCACAAGTGTGAGAACGAGAGCTGTGCACGGTGTCAAAGGGTTAGGCTAATGACCAGACAAGGAACAGGAAGTGGGCTGTGTAAGGGGTTTACTGGCAGAAATTTTTTTTTAGTATCCATAGTTAAAACCACAAAAATGACAGAAGATTTAATAGATGGAAAGATGAAAAAAATGACTGGAGTTCAGCTCTATGCTAAAAAATGTTTAGGCATCGTTATTGGGCCCCCCCCCCCCCCACCTTATACTTACCTGAACCCTCATTTGATCCAGTGCTGGGCACATCTGCAGCTCATCTCTCTTCTTTCTTCTGTCTTCCCTTTCTCACTGGCTTCGCTGGGGCAGCGGGAGCCATTGGCCCCCAGTGCTGTCAATAAAAGCCAGTGATGGGGGGGGGGGGGGGGGGAGGACAGGGCCAAGTCCTGCTGTCTGTGTCAATGGACACAGCAGCGGGGCATAGGAGCGAGCACAATCGAGTACCCCCACATGAAGCAGCTTCCTGTGGGGGGCACTGGACAGAGTGGAAAAGCCAGGAGCGCCCGGGGAAGGGGAGGGGATCCACAAGAGGAGGTTCAGGGTGACTCTGTGCAATTGCGCAGAGCAGGTAAGTATAATTTTTTTTGTTACTAAAAAAACAAACAATCACTTTAAAGCTGAACTTGTGACAGATGTAAAAGACACAAATGGATGCATCTCTTTTAGTAAATCAACATTTAATCAAAAAATCTGCCTATGCAGGTAAGAGGTATCTTTAGATAAAAAAAAAACACTCTGCAGCTTTGACTAAAGTTGAATAATGCACATGCTATCGTAGGCCATTGGCATACCACCTGAAGCCTGACTGGAATACTCCCAGGATATTGCTAAGTGATGCCCAGTTGTTGCTACTCCCCTTCACCATCACAGGAGTTGGCTCTTTCACTGATTCAAGCCCCCTCACGCGCGCTTTCTTTTCCCTGATGCAGAAGCTCTGAGCTCGGCATTTGAAAGCTCACTCCTGTGATGGAGGAGGTGAGCAGTAAAGACTAGGCCTCGCTTAGCAATGTCCTGGGAGTATTCCAGTCAGGCTCCAGGAGGTATGTAAATGGCCTATAGCAAGGGCATTATTCAACTTTGGTCAGAGCTGCACAGTTTTGTTTTTATCTACAGACGCCTTTTTTTTTTTTTTTTTTTTTTTCATAAAGGTGATCGAACCCTTTAAACAGTACCTGAATTTAAAGCCCAACTAAACCAGGCAGGTAGTGTATTGATTGGAACCAGCGACTTTTTACTGCTAGGCAGGAGTGCTAACCACTACACAACTGTGTGGCCCATGACATGAATAGGCATTATGGGAATTGTAGTTTCTGGACATCTGGAGGGCCATAGTTTGAAGACCCCTGCCTTAGAGAAAACATCTGACGTCACTTCTGCCCAACGGCCTATGTTTTTTTTTTTAATTTTTTTTTTATTTTTTTTTTTAGGTGTAATTTGTGAGCTCTGAGGTCTTTTTGACCCCTGGTCACGCTAAAAAGAGGGCCTGTCATGCTTATTCCTATTAAAGGGGATGTTTACATTCCTTGTAATGGCAATAAATTAACTCGTGTCCAGTGCTCTTTTTGAAGCTTTCTCTGGCTTAAAACAGCACGGTAGCTAGTATCCCCGCTTTAGTTCTGTTTCATGCACGGGCCCCCCGGGATTGTTGAATGATGATTACTGAGTGATCCATCGGCTGACTCGCTGTGATGATCTTCAATAAACTGACAACAACCGGGTCTTGGAATACTGTGACTGGTCATCCCCCACATAATACAAAGGCTTCAGTGAATGGGCAGAAGGAGGGGGGGCGGGCATAGCAGTTCCAGCGACTTTACTCTTGAATGAGCTGAGACCCACAGTGAGCAGCATGGGAGCTCCAGAAGTTATCTTCCTGGACCATTAAATCTGTCAGATGTGAATAATGCAGAAAAGTCTACGAGGTGGCAAGCGGCTCGTAGGGCCTTGTGTACACTGCTGCTGGTAAACAGATGTTAAGGAGCAGTTGGGCATTTTTGCCACTAAACTCTCCTCTATCTTGGCTTATCTGTCCATGTACTCGGGGTCGTTTGCAGTCGTTTCTAGGCAGTTGAGTTTTGAGGCATTTTTTGGAATGCAAAAATGTGTTCAGAAGCTGTGTTTACAGGCATTTCAAGCGCTAAACGCGTCTTAACGTGGCTAAACCCGGTAACACGCATTTAGCCGCATTTAGTTTACAGGCGTTTTTTTCATTTTTGGCCATTTAAAAAATAAAAATTAAAAAATATTTTTAAAAGGCTGTTAAACACAAACGAGGCAAAACTCTGCTAAACGCGGCATGTAAACGCGGCAAAACGTACGCTTTAAACGTCGGTTACTATCTGTCAAGTTAAATCGTTCAGGAGAGATTGTAAAATATTCCATGTATGTGAAGCCTAATGCCGCATACACACGATCGGAATTATGCTCGGAAAAAGCTCTGATGGTTTTCCAGACGGAATTCCGCTCAAGCTGTCTTGCCTACACACGGTCACACCAAAACCCGACCGTACAACACTACGACAAGCCGAGAAAAAAATCAAGTTTAATGCTTCTGAGCATGCGTAATAATTTTGTGCATCGGAATTTCCGATAGAAACTTTTTCCTTCGGAAAAATTGAGAACATACTCTCAAATTTTTGCTGGCGGGAATTCGGTCCGATGGAGCATACACACAGTCGCATTTTCTGATGAAAAGCTCTCATCGGTCTTTTGCTGGCCGAAATTCTGATCCGTGTGTACGCGGCGTTAGACTCATCTCATGGTATGCTTGCTCTTTTTGCAAAGTAACTAAGTTCTTGGAATTCAGCTTTAACCTGTGCAGGGGAGTCCCACTGAAAGGGATATATTCAAATTTCTCTGGAGTTTATCTTCAAAGTGATAAAAAAAAGTGTAAAAATAAGGTAAAATAAGAAAAATAAAAATTTCAAGCGTCCGCAGAAGAGATCACATACGTAAGTCACGCCTGCATACGTAAACCATGTTTAAACCACATGTGAAGTATCGCCATGTTCGTTGGAGCAAGAGCAATAATTCTAGCACTAGACTTCCTCTGTAACTCCTAAACAGGTAACCTGTAAAGGAAAATTTAAACGTAGCCTATGGAGATTTTGAGGTACCAAAGTTTGTCGCCATTCCACAAGCATGCGCAATTTTGAAGCATAACATGTTGGGTATCTATTTACTCGGCGTAACATCATCTTTCACATTATTCAACAAAAATCTGGCTAACTTTATGGTTTTGTTTTCTTTTTTAAATTAATTAAAGTGCATCCCCCCCCCCCCCCCCAAAAAAAGTGTTTGAAACGCAGCGCAGCTACCTTGTGACATAAAATATTACAACAACCGCCATTTTATTCTATAGGGTCTGTTAAAAATATGTATATAATGTTTAGAGGTTCTAACTAATTTTCTAGCAAAAAATACTAATTTAAACTTGTAAATAAGTGTCATAAAAAGGCCTGGTCCTTAAGAGGTTAATCCATAAGCACCATAATAAGCAGTTTTTGGTACATGCCGGGAAAACATCTTCGGTCTTGGTTCCCTCTATCTTCCCATGCGGCTCACAGCAGGGGTCCGGTGCCGGGTGTTCACAGTTTCAGGTCAGATCTCGGCCCAAATTTTTGGCTGAATTCGGACCTGAAACGGACCAAAAGACGCACACAGGGCTCCTGTGCAAATTTGCACCGGAGCCGCAGCGGAGATATGTGAACCGGCTCCATAGAGAGCTAGTCAAAATCCCCTGCTATTGTGAATTGGATGGGTGTGAGCTCAGCATTATACTAGTTCCTATGCTTTGTGTCTACTTGCTAATCGCCTCACTTGTGTGTATTCATCAGTTTACTTTCTCTCTTATTCCTAACAGGTTCTAGCTATTAATATCTTAGGACGGTTTTTATTAAATAATGACAAGAATATTAGGTAAGTACTACGTAGGCCTAAATTCTACTTTGTTGTTTTGAGTCTGTGATGTGCTGTGGGCTCCCAGTAACAGCAGACTTGTCATTTGTTCAGATATGTGGCTTTGACGTCCCTACTCAAAACTGTACAGACTGACCACAATGCAGTACAGAGGCACCGCAGCACCATCGTGGATTGTCTAAAGGATTTGGATGTCTCAATAAAAAGGTAAAAAAATGTGATTTGTTTAAGTAAGTAGCTCTTTAACCACTTGCCAACCAGGGCACAACGATATACATTGACATGGCTTTGCAAATGGTACCTCCCTTTAAAAAGCTGCATTGTGGGCGCACGCACCCGCTGCATGCTTCTGTGCCTGCAGGACCCGCAAACTCTATGTCCGCTGGTGTCCCGCGATCGTGTCACAGAGCGGCAGAATGGGGAGATGCAAGGGAGATGTAAACAAGGCATCTCCCCGTTCTGCCTAGAGATATGACCGGGATCTACTGCTCCCTGTCATCGGGAGCAGTGATCGCTGCCATGTCCTAGGTAGCCCATCCCCTCCACAGTTAGAATCACTCCCTAGGACACACTTAACCCCTTGATCGCCCCCTAGTGTTTAACCCCTTCCCGGCCAGTGTCATTTATACAGTAATCCGTGCATTTGTATAGCACTTATCGCTGTATAAATGACTGGTCACAAAATAGTCTCAAAAGTATCCGATCAGTCCCGATTAAAATCGCAAAGCGCGGCCATTAATAATAAAAAAAAATAAAAAAAAACATCTATCCCCTATTTTGTAGACACTATAACTTTTGCGCAAACCAATCAATATATGCTTATTGCGATTTTGGAAAAAAAAAAAAAAATATGTAGAAGAATACATATCGGCCTAAACTGAGGAAATATTTTATATAATTTTTGGGGATATTGTAGCAAAAAGTTAAAAATATAGCTTTTTTTTTTTTTTTTTTTTTTTTTTTTGTTTATAGCGCAAAAAATAAAAACTGCAGGGGTGATCAAATACCACCAAAAAGCTTTATTTGTGGGGAAAAAAAAGGACATAAATTTTGTTTGGGTGCAAAGTCGCACGACCGCGCAATTCAGTTAAAGCGACACAGTGCCGTCACAAAAAGTGCTCTGGTCAGGAAAGGGGTAAATTCTTCCAGGTTTTTGCTCATTAAAATGTTCAGGGAAAGTGACCGTGTCTCCTGATTAGCCTAACACTCTCTGCCCAGGGTTCTCTGCTCATTATTGGATAGATTGATAGCAGCGCAGCCATTGGCTCCCGCTGCTGTCACTCAAATCCAATGACCTGAGCGCCGAGGGGGCGTGGCCGTGTCCTGCATTCGGCCTCTATGAACGCCGAATGCTGGACTCGGGAGTGCACCCGAGTGCTAACCCCCACGGGGAAGCGCTTCTCCTAGGGAGTTATCTGATGTGAGGAGGAGCTGCAAGAACCGCGTGCAGGGGGGGGGGGGACTCCAGAAGAGCAGGTTCGGGGCCACTCTGTGCAAAACGAGCTGCACAGTGGAGGTAAGTATAACGTTATTTAACAAAAAAAAAAAATTCCCTTTACGATCACTTGAAGTCAATCGATAAATCTACTGAAGTACAACCTGCTTTCCCATAGATGGATCGAAATTCGTCAGTTTCCTGCTGAACTGGCTGAATTTCAATCCACCTATGGCCGGCTTAAATTCTTACACTGCCGCTTACTAGGGTGGACTCCTGAGGGAACGATAATCAGTGATTGTACCCTGCTGGTGAGGGGTGGGTTAAAGTGGAAGTAAACCCTTCTATCGTTCTTCAGTCAAGGAAGCTGCCATCTTGGTCTCTAATAATTCTTCAACTGCCATAATGCTGCACATGTGATCAGTTATGACACCAGCCGTTGGATGGTTTGAAAGTTTGGTTGAAAGCACAACCAATGTGAAAGTTAGCATTTCTGGCATGCTGGGAATGTAAGTGTTTTTTGAAACTGGGTTTACCCCCGCTTTAAGTGACATTGGGGTTGATTTACTAAAGGCAAATGCTGTATATAAATGCAAATACTGTGCAAGTGCTGTTGCTGCAGAACTTGGCAAATGAGGGGAAGCTTTTGTAAAGAATACCCAATCACATGTAAGGAAAGGGAAAAAAATGCATTTTTACTTGCAGATGATTGAAGTCAGCAGAGCTTCCCCTCCTTTGCTAAGCTGTGGAGCAACTGCACTTGTAAATTGCCCAATCTTATTTGCCTTTAATAAATCAACCCCGGTATCCAGTGCTCTTTTTTGAAGCTTTCTCTGGCTTAAAACAGCACGGTAGCTGGTATCCCCACTTTAGTTCTGTTTCATGCACGGGCCCCCAGGGATTGTTGAATGATGATTACTGAGTGATCCATCGGCTGACTCGCTGTGCTGATCTTCAATAAACTGACAACACCCGGGTCTTAGAATACTGTGAATGGTCTTCCCGGCTCATTTGTGAACGAGTTCACATAATACAAAGGCTTCAGTGAATGGGCAGGAGGAGGGGCGGGTATAGCAGTTCCAGCGGCTCTGCTCTTGAAGGAGCTGAGACCACAGTGAGCAGCATGGGAGCTCCAGAAGTCATCTTCCAGGAGTAATAAATCTGTCCGATGTATATATTAGAGAAAAGTCTGAGAAGGCAGGCGGCTAGTTAGACTCAACTCATGGTATGCCTGCTGTTTTAGCACTCTTACACATTAAATCCTTCTCATTCCAGGCGAGCTATGGAGCTAAGTTTTGCACTGGTGAATGGCAACAACATCCGCGGCATGATGAAGGAGTTGCTTTACTTCTTGGACTCCTGTGAACCAGAATTTAAATCGGACTGTGCCTCGGGCATCTTCTTAGCAGCAGAAAAGTACGTGCGTCTTCCCACAGCGCTGTCGGCGATTGTCACTCTGCACAGCCACACAGAGCAATGCACACGTCTTGAGCATTAAGCCTACAATAAAACTCATTTTTCCTGTTTTAACTGTTTCCAGGTACGCCCCATCAAAGCGGTGGCACATAGACACCATAATGAGAGTCCTCACTACGGTGAGTATCGGGTAATTTGCATAAAGTATAATGCACACGTGATCTTAGATGTGTAGAAATAAAAATGTTTTTAACGGCTTATTGGCCGCTGACCGCCTCATGTAGAAGTGCGACGGCAGAGGGACTCTCCTGTGTCAGGTCATGTACCTAAAACGGAATCCAGCACTTCGGGTAGCTGATCGGTGGTTAAGACGACAGGCCAGAGATCTGTCAATGTAAACAATGCAGAGCTCTGTTCTGTCAGCGGGGATGTGCTGTTTTTTTTTTGTTTTTTTGTTTTTTTCCCCTCTGTAAAGCACATCCCTTTGTTAAAGCACCTCACAGTACGCACAATACGCACGCAACCCTTTGATCGCTTTGTGCTTATTTTTATTTATTTTTTAAGCACTGACCCCTTTATTGTTTATGTCACTAGTTCCTGCAAAGCGCTATATAAATCCTGCTTAATAATAATGTTAGTGTCAGACTTCCCACCACACTATAAGTCGCTGATCACCGCCATTACTAGTATAAAAAAAATTTAATAAAAATTCCAGCATATATACCATCGTTTATAGACTCTATAATATTCATGTATACCAATCGATATATGCTTTATTGTGATTTTTTTTACAAAAAATATGTATCGGAATACATATTGGGCTAAATTTTATGAAGACATTTGATTTAACCACTTTAACCCCCGGAAGAATTTACCCCCTTTTTGACCACAGCACTTTTTGTGATTCAAAACTGCATCGCTTTAACTGACAATTGCGCGGTCATGTGATGTTGCACCCAAACAAAATTGACATCCTCCCCCCCACAAATAGAGCTTTCTTTTGGTGGTATTTGATCGCCTCTGCGGTTTTTTTTTTTTTTTATTTTTTTTTTGCGATAATTTAGAAAAAATTGCAGCATTTTGTACTTTTTGCTATAATAAATATCCCTTAAAAATATATATTAAAAAAAAAAACGTTTAGTTTTTTTTTTTTTTTCCCTCAGTTTAGGCCAATATGTATTCGTCTACATATTTTTGGTAAAAAAAAAAATTGCAATAAGCGTATATTGATTGGTTTGCGCAAAAGTTATAGCGTCTACAAAATAGGGGATAGATTTATACAATTTTTATAATTAATTTTTTATTTTTTTTTACTAATAATGGCAATCTACAATTTTTGTTGTGACTACGACATTATGGCGGACACATCGGACAATTTTGCCACATTTTTGGAACCATTGGCATTAATGCAGCGATCAGTGCGATTTTAAAAATGCATTGATTACTGTAAAAATGTCACTGGCACGGAAGGGGTTAACACCAGGAGGCGGTTAACTCTGTTCCCTGGGAGGTGATTCTAACTGAAGGGAGAGGGACTAACTACAGGAAGTGACGGATCGTGGTTCCTAGCTAATAGGAACACGCGATCTGTCACTCCTGTAAGAACAGGGAAGTGTGCATTTACACACACACACACACTCGTCCCTGTTCTGTGTCTCCTGGTCACGATCGCTCGTTACTGGTGGTCATCGTGACCGTCTGCCACGAGCGTGGGCACCCCCGGACCCTGCGAGACCACGTACACTAACGTGGATTCACGCAGGGGAGCCACCCAGCTGCAGTAAAACTACGACGGCTGGTCCGGAAGCGGTTAAAAAAGAAAAAAAATTGTTGGATGTTTTTTACCGAAATGTGTAAAATTATTTTTTTATTTGAAACTTTTCCTGATTTTTATTTATTTTTTAATTTTTTTTATTTTTCTTTCTTTTTTTTTTTTTTTTTTTTTTTAAAGCTGTCTCTGGCTTAAAACAGCACGGTAGCTGTTAAATCCCCACTTTTAGTTCTGTTTCATGCACAGGCCCCCCCGGGATTGTTGAATGATGATTACTGAGTGATCCATCGGCTGACTCGCTGTGCTGATCTTCAATAAACTGACAACACCCGGGTCTTGGAATACTGTGAATGGTCATCCCAGCTCATTTGTGAACGAGTTCACATAATAAATGCTTTTTTTTCATTTATAGCTCAAAAAATAAAAAAAACAGGTGATCCCATACAAAGAAATCTCTATTTGTGGGAAAACCTATCAATCTTTGTGTACAGTTTTTTTTTTTTTTTTTTTTGCATGAACACACAATTGTCAGTTAAAGTAATGCAGTGCCAGCGGTGGATACTATCCGATCCTAACCCCTGATGGGCAACACCCAATGATCTTTTTTTTTTTTTTTTTTTTTTTTTTTTTATTGTTTTGAAGTGTAAATGCGAGATCTGAAGTCTCTTTGACCCCCAGATCTCAAATTAAAAAGGTCCTGTCATGCTTTTTTTTTTTATCAATTACAAGGGATGTTTACATAGGAATAGGAATAAAAGTCCAACGATCGCGGGGATAGCTCACATGCATGGTTCAACTCTGTTATCATATGCGGGCACTACTCACGTATGCGTTCGCTTCTGCGGGCGAGCTCGTCGGGACAGTTCTCTTAAAACTTTTTTTTTTTTTTTTTTTTTTTAAACAATGAAAAAATTAATAAAATTAAGTAAAATGAGAAAAAACTTTTTTTTAATTTTTTTTTTTTTTTTCTCATTTTACTTAATTTTATTTTTTCATTGTTTAAAAAAAAAAAAATATGGATCACTTTTATTGTTACAAGGAATGTAAACCTCCCTTGTAATAGAAAAAAAGCATGAAAGATCCTATTAAATATGAGATCTGGGGTCAAAAAGTCCTCAGATCTCATATTTGGACTAAAATGCAATAAAAAAAAAAAAAATTGACATTTGAAATATATTACTTTGGAAAAATGTGCCTTTGAGAGCTATGGGCGGAAGTCACTTCCGCCCTGCTATGATATGGAGACGGGTGGGGGCCATCTTAGCCTCACTTGTCTCCATACCCAGGCACTGAGAGGAACCGATCGCCTCCGCCGCTGCCGACAGCTCCGGTAAGCGGTGGGAGGGGCCCCCCCTCTCCCGCTGCCAATAACTGTGATCTCGCGGCGAATCCGCCACAGATCACGATTATCGTAAACGCGACCGGCCCCTGAAAAGATGGACATCTCGGTTGGGGCAGCAGCTGCTGCCGTTTACCGAGATATCCCTCTTCAAAGTGCCGATGTATATGTACAGGAGCCGGTCGGCAAGTGGTTAAAACAATAAAAAAAATCCTCAACTTTTCTGTTAAACAGTTTCTGCCAAGGTTTTCCGATGTGCCCTTCTACAACCCCAAAACATACTGCCAGGTCCGATGGTTTATCAAATTGACCCTAGTGTCTAACCTGCCATGGTGCGTTTATCTCTGACTGATATAAAATGAAAAGCCCTTTTGGGGCAGTGATGGAGGTCGACCACTAAAGGTATCATCTTGGTAAAATATATACATTTTATTAGAGGTCGACCGATATGGGTTTTTCTCTGGCCGATGCCGATATTTAGAAATCATGGCGGCCGATAGCCGATATTTGATGCCGATTTTTTTTTTGGGCCGATATGTTAGGCCGATTTTATTTTATTTATTTATTTTTAATCCCCCTTGATCTAACACACCTTTCCCACTGGGGCGTTTTTAAGGCGCTTTTGGGCTAAAAATAGCGCCTGTAAAGTGCCTGCAAAATGGCTCCCCTGCAGTCTGTGTGAAAGACAGAGCGCTTTCACACTGAGGAGATGCGCTGGCAGGATCTTAAAAAAAAAAAAAGTCCTGCAAGCAGCACGTTTGGAGTGGTGTATACCGCTCCTCCACCACTCCTGCCCATTGATATGAATGGGCACCACTGCCGAAGCGCATGCAATGCGATTTGGCAGCGGTGCTTCATGGGCGCATTTAACCTCTTCCTTGGCCGCTAGCTGGGTTATATGTGCCCCACTAGCAGCCAAATAGCACCGCTAAAATGATGGTAAAGAGCCGCTAAAACTTGCGTTTTACCATCAACGTCTGCCCACTCCAGTGTGAAAGCGGCCTTCATAAGTGATACAGAAAATTTCTTACACTTAAAGCGGAGGTCCACCCTAAAATGGACCTTCCGCTCATCGGAACCCTCCCCCCCTCCGGCGCCACAATTGGCACCTTTCAGGGGGGAGGGGGGTGCAGTTACCTGGATAATCCAGGTAACTGCACCCACTTCCGGGCTAGCTCTCTGCGGAAAGGGGCGTACATTACGCCCCTTTCCACAAGTGCCCGCCCCCTTCCGCAAGTGCCCCGCTGCATGCTGGGAAACACACTGATCCCAGAGGCAGCGGGGACCGTCCTCATTGCGCAGCGCGGCTCACGCATGCGCAGTAGGGAACCGGGAAATTAAGCCGAAAGGCTCAATTTCCTGATTCCCATACCCAAGATGGCGGCGGCGGCAGCACTCGAGTGTCGATCTAGAGATCGGCTTCGGGTGCCGACATCGCGGGCGCCCTGGACAGGTAAGTGTCATTATTTTAAAAGTCAGCAGCTGCAGTATTTGTAGCTGCTGGCTTTAAAAAAAAAAAAAAAAAAAAAACGCGGATTCCCGGCGGACTCCCGCTTTAAACATTTATTAAACAAAACAAACCTCCAATCAGTTTACTTGTATGTATGATCTAGATTAAAAAAAACAAAAAACCTATATATTAAATAAAAACAGGTAGTCAAAACTTTTGGACAAAAAAAAAAAATGGGCTAACTTTACTGTTTTTATTTTATTTTTATTTTTTAAATGGTGTATTTTTTTCCCAAAAAAATGCATTTGAAAGACCTCTGTGCAAATGCCGTGTGACATAAAATATTGCAACAACCGCTATTTTATTCCCTAGGATCTCTGCTAAAAATATATATATAATTTTTGGGGGGGTCTAAGTGATTTTCTGGCAGAAAATACAGGATTTTTACTTGTAAGCAACAAGTGTCAGAAAAGATTTAGTCTTTAAATGGTTAAACTGAGAACTTCTATACACAGAGATGACTTCATTCATTCAGTGTAAACATTGTATCATTTAGTTCTTTTCTTGGCAGTCTGCCCAGAGTGGAGGAAAGTGTTGCTATGAGGACTCAGACAACTCACACTGACTTCTTACAGAAGTCATTTCAAAGTCCCGCTGTAGAATCGGCTTTTTATTAACACAATCGGCCGATGCCGATTATTTAAAAAACGGCAAATATCGGCCGATATATCGGTCGACCTCTACATTTTATATTGAATATTTAAAGGCTGGAGTTGAAGGAGGCAGTAATTGTACAAGGCCTGTGTTGCCCAGGTTTGGTCTGTCCTTCTTCTGATTTAAAAAAATTTTTTTCCCTTTTTTGTGCTTTTCTAGGCTGGAAGCTACGTACGGGATGACGCCGTTCCTAATCTCATTCAACTGATCACGAATAGCGCAGAGATGCATGAATATACTGTACAGAAGCTCTACAAGGCCATTCTGGATGACATCTCCCAGGTAAACTAGGCTAACGGCTAATCGCTTGGTACTCGCAATTCATTTTAAAGTCTATCAGGAATAAAGTTTATTAGGCTCTAATAAGCCAACTTTTCATTATGTTTTGACATCATGCCCCACTGTGTACAATTTTTTTCTTAAAAGCCAATTTTCACCCTTCAAGTCAACGTTCGTCCTCTTGACCCTTCTGCCCCCACCCCCCTACACAAATAGGCCTATTTGTTTATGGATTTATTTTTATTTGTTTTTACTTATTTAATTTTTTTTCTTGGCCCAGTTTTTGCCCCCCGGGCATCCGAGCGGTAGCTCCGTGTATCCATTCAGACACAGAGCTGCCGTTCAGCCTCTCTCCTGATTGGCCGAGACAAAGTCAGCCAATCAGGAGGGGGAGACTCTCAGACGGCCAAGGGACTTGACATCACTGGAGAGAAATGGGGTTGAGGGAGGCTGCTACACATAGAAGCCCTTTTTATCTTCATGCATAGAATGCATGAAGATAAAAGAAACACTTTTGTCTTTACAACCCCTTTAATTCTGTTACATGCACAGGCCCCAGGATTGTTGAATGATGATTACTGAGTGATCCATCGGCTGACTCGCTGTGCTGATCTTCAATAAACTGACAACACCCGGGTCTTAGAATACTGTAAATGGTCACCCCAGTTCATTTGGGATTGAGTTTACATAATACAAAGGCTTCAGTGAATGGGCAGGAGGAGGGGCGGGCATAGCAGTTCCAGTGACTCTGCTCTTGAAGGAACCGAGACCCACAGCGAGCAGCTTTGGAGCTACAGAAGTTCTCTTCCTGGAGCAATAAATTTGTCAGATGTCAATAATAGAGAAAAGTTTACGAGGTGGCAGGCGGCTCGTTGTACTCAACTCTTGGTACGCATGCTGTTTTAGCAAAATAACTAAATTCTTGGAATTCAGCTTTGACCCTTGCAGTGCGGGGGCGCCCCACTGAGAAGGTAATTTTCTAATTTCCCCGTCGTTCAGCTGTATGACTTCCACTCTTACACAGTATTAAACCCTTTCAGGGACCCCGACTGATCCTTTCGGTCTCAGCATCTTCAACTTTAGAGTCGGCGCAGCTGTTATGCCCACCCCTCCTTGCCTCCTGACCAGTCACAGAAGCCTTTGTATTATACTAACGCATTCACAAAATACAAAGGTTTCTCTGAATGGGCAGCAGAGGGGGGAGGGGTAGGTATAGCTGCTTTGTGTGCCTCTCTCTCCTATCTCACTGCCCCAAGTTTCAGTGTGTGCTTTGGCAGAGCCATAAACCTATCAGATATAAATAATAGAGATAAGTTCAGGAGATGCATGCACTTCCTTGGACTTGGTGTGCCTGCACTTTGTACAAAAAAGGCTGAATTACTGGAATTTAGCTTTAAAGTAAACTTGTTATATAATTAAACTGGTCAAGCCATCAGAAGACATTGTAGCCCATGCTTATGCACATGCTTTTCTTTTTAACTGCAACACTGTATCTTATGGTTTTCTAAGTGGGGTTCCTGGGTGCTGTGCAGGTGTAAGGATGCTATTCCGTGTTGGAATTGAACTTGGATGGACATAACGGCCATAAAACATGGGTTGCTTACTCTGATGCATATCTGTTGATTCATTTAGCTCAGAGGTCTCCAAACTGTGGCCTGGGGGCCAGATACCACCCTTTACTTGCGTTTATCCAGCCCTTGGAGCAAAGCTCCACTCACTGATACAAGACCCTATTCCAGCTACTAACACCAGTGATGGGGCAGAATTACTCCCACTGACACCAATGTTGGGACACTATATTTCTCCCACTGATACCAATGATGGAGGACTATTTTTTTCCCACTGATACCAATAATGGGACATTATTCCTTCCACTGACACCAATGATGGGGGACTATTCCTCCCACTGAGAACTATGAGACACTATTCTTCCCACTGACACCAATGGTGGGACAATACTCCTCCCACTGATACCAATGATGAGGGACTATTCATCTCACTGATGACTATAATGGGACACTATTCCACTGATACCAGTAGTGGGGGACTATTCCTCCCACTGATGCCAATAATGGGACACTACTCCTTCCACTGATGCCAATGATGGGGGACTATTCTTCCCATTGATCTCAAATAGTGGGGCACCATTCCACCCACTGACACCAATGATGGGGCACCATTCCACCCACTGACACCAATGATGGGGCACCATTCCACCCACTGACACCAATGATGGGGCACCATTCCTCCCCACTGACACCAATGATGGGGCACTATTCCTCCCCACTGACACCAATGATGGGGCACTATTCCTCCCCACTGACACCAATGATGGGGCACTATTCCTCCCCAATGACACCAATGATGGGGCACCATTCCACCCACTGACACCAATGATGGGGCACCAATGATGGGGCACTATTCCTCCCCACTGACACCAATGATGGGGCACTATTCCTCCCCAATGACACCAATGATGGGGCACTATTCCTCCCCAATGACACCAATGATGGGGCACTATTCCTCCCCAATGACGCCAATGATGGGGCACTATTCCTCCCCACTGACGCCAATGACTGGGCACTATTCCTCCCCACTGACGCCAATGACTGGGCACTATTCCTCCCCACTGACGCCAATGACTGGGCACTATTCCTCCCCACTGACGCCAATGACTGGCCACTATTCCTCCCCACTGACGCCAATGACTGGCCACTATTCCTCCCCACTGACGCCAATGACTGGCCACTATTCCTCCCCACTGACGCCAATGACTGGCCACTATTCCTCCCCACTGACGCCAATGACTGGCCACTATTCCTCCCCACTGACGCCAATGACTGGCCACTATTCCTCCCCACTGACGCCAATGACTGGCCACTATTCCTCCCCACTGACGCCAATGACTGGCCACTATTCCTCCCCACTGACGCCAATGACTGGCCACTATTCCTCCCCACTGACGCCAATGACTGGCCACTATTCCTCCCCACTGACGCCAATGACTGGCCACTATTCCTCCCCACTGACGCCAATGACTGGCCACTATTCCTCCCCACTGACGCCAATGACTGGCCACTATTCCTCCCCACTGACGCCAATGACTGGCCACTATTCCTCCCCACTGACGCCAATGACTGGCCACTATTCCTCCCCACTGACGCCAATGACTGGCCACTATTCCTCCCCACTGACGCCAATGACTGGCCACTATTCCTCCCCACTGACGCCAATGACTGGCCACTATTCCTCCCCACTGACGCCAATGACTGGCCACTATTCCTCCCCACTGACGCCAATGACTGGCCACTATTCCTCCCCACTGACGCCAATGACTGGCCACTATTCCTCCCCACTGACGCCAATGACTGGCCACTATTCCTCCCCACTGACGCCAATGACTGGCCACTATTCCTCCCCACTGACGCCAATGACTGGCCACTATTCCTCCCCACTGACGCCAATGACTGGCCACTATTCCTCCCCACTGACGCCAATGACTGGCCACTATTCCTCCCCACTGACGCCAATGACTGGCCACTATTCCTCCCCACTGACGCCAATGACTGGCCACTATTCCTCCCCACTGACGCCAATGACTGGCCACTATTCCTCCCCACTGACATCAACGTCCAGCCCCCCTAAAGTCTGAAAAGACCATAAACTGGCCCTTTGTTTAGAAAGTTTTGAGATCCCTGATTTAGATTATACTTTTATTACATGTAGTATTCAGTGTGTCCACTTGATGGTGCTGTTCTCCAGCAGTTGTATATGAAATGTAATGCAATTGTTGTCCCACAGCAACCGATGGTCCAGGTCGCCTCCTGGTGCATTGGAGAATATGGAGACCTGCTAATATCTGGCCAATGTGAAGAGGAGGAGCCCATTCAGGTAGGACAGCATCACATAGCGAAAGGTGAAAACTGACAATCGTGGCATTACTTGATACATTTTATCTATATCTAGGTCACAGAGGATGAGGTTTTGGATATTCTAGAAAGTGTTCTGATTTCCAACATGTCAGCATCTGTTACACGAGGCTTTGCTCTGACAGCCATCATGAAAAACTCAACTAGGTTCAATAACACTGTCAAGTAGGTACTGGTGTCCAAATGCGAAAAACAGTTTTGTGTGTTTTATATTTTTAGGGGGTCGTCTGCAGGCTGACAAAAGTGCTGTGTGTTCAGATGTCATCTGGAGCAGATTGGAGAAAATTGCTCCTCATGTGGCTGTACCCTTTGCTAGACCTCCACTGGTTGGTGCAGAGCTGGTCCGTCACAGCAACTAACTTTTACCAGTCTCCCCAACTGATTTTATTAGTCTTGCTTGGGCGGTGGGTGGGGACATCTCTTAAAGTGGACCTGAACACAGAAACTGAAAACTTGCTACGTTGTAGGGAACATCCAGAAATGATTTGTGTTTAACCACTCGCTGTTCAGCGACATACCGCTACGTCGCTGGACTTTGGTTCTGCTGGGATGATGCCTGCTGCTGCAGTCCTCATCCCAGTATTGTGTTTTTCAGCCGGTGGTAGACTTTCATGTAACGCCAATCTTAGTGGCTAATTAGCCACTGGATTTCTTTTACAAGCAGCGTGAGTGGACGCCTCATACCCAACAACCCCTGCGCTGCCTTCCATGGCTCTCCCGGCCCACCGCCTGGCCGTAGAGCTGATTGGGGAACTGGAACCAAATTCTTCATGCAAAATAGCAGTACACTTCCTGGTATGTGAAGGGGTGCCTTGGCACTCCTGTGACTACAACCTCATAGCTAGATATGCGTGATCTGGGATGTTTCTGACTGCTAGTCTTAGGCGATTTGGAGTGAGATTTATTGATGGAACTGCAGTTCTGCTAACTATTCTCCTGCCTTCTTGCTGCCGACTCTGACGTAAAGAAGGAAAAGCCCCACCTCCAATAAGATGGTTGCATCTTCACAGATGCAGTGCGTAATTGGGGGGGGGGGTTGGGGATATCTGCTGTAGGGAGACCACAAGCACTACTGGTGACCAGTCCTTTTTCTCTCTGCCTGCATTTTTTGTCACAGCTTCTATAGTTCAGCTCATCTTTAAGAGTTCAGATACATGAACAGTGTTGGCAAACCTGCTGTTCACAGTACAGGAAATCCGGTGCAGTACAATCCAAGTGCAGTATATATGTATATAGGTGATTTATTTGTAGGGCTGGGGAAAAAAAAATCGATTTGAATCGAGTTGAATAGTCAATTTGATTCAAATTTTCAGAAAATTGATTTTCTAGATTTTTTTTTTTTTCACCACGACTGGTGCTGACACCGCGCCGGTCCTGAGGAGCTGCGGGAAAGATTTTAGGCGAGGTCGTGGCTTTGGCTTAGCCCGCGAGGCTGGACGCTGCGGATTAGGCCAAGGCCGCGGCCTCGCCTAAAAACTCCGGCGCGGTGTAAAAAAAAAAAAAAAAAACTCGATTCGAATCGTGAATCGAGTTTATTTTATTTTTATTTTTTTGATTGGAGATAATCACCCAGCTCTACTTATTTGTGATTTATGACTCTTAAAGCAGTAGTAAATTGCTGCTGCTGCTGTGTCTCAGCCAATCAGGAGGGAGAGTCTCGGACAGCCGAGGGACTCTTGGACATCGCTGGACAGAAATGGGGCACAGGTAAGTATTAGGGGGGCTTATCTTAATGCATATAATGCATAAAGATAAAAAAAAAAAAAAAAACTTCTGCCTTTACAACTCCTTTAATTCTGTTTCATGCACAGGCCCCTCGGGATTGTTGAATGATGATTACTGAGTGATCCATCGGCTGACTCGCTGTGCTGATCTTCAATAAACTGACAACAGCCGAGTCTTAGAATACTGTAAATCGGGCATATGCAATTGGCGGACCTCCAGCTGCTGCAGAACTACAAGTCCCATGAAGCATAGCAAGACTGACAGCCCCAAGAATGACACCCAGAGGCAGAGGAATGATGGGACTTGTAGTTTTGCAACAGCTGGAGGTCTGCTAATTGCATATCCCTGCTGTAAATGGTCATCCCAGCTCATTTGTGATTGAGTTCACATAATACAAAGGCTACAGTGAATGGGCAGAAGGAGGGGCGGGCATAGCAGTTTCAGCGACTCTGCTCTTGATGGAACTGAGACCACAGCGAGCAGCTTTGGAGCTCCAGAAGTTCTCTTCCTGGAGCAATAAATTTGTCATATGTGAATAATAGAGAAAAGTCTATGAGGTGGCAGGCGGCTTGTTAGGCTCAACTCTTGGTATGCATGCTGTTTTAGCAAAATGTCTGAATTCTTAGAATTCAGCTTCAACCCTTGCAGTGCGGGGGAGCCCCACTGAAAGGGTCGTTTTCTAATTTCCCCCGAAGTTCAGCTGTAAGACTTGCACTCTTACAGTGTTCATAAAACCCTTCTCATTCCAAGCGCTCTATGGCTGTATTTCAGGGACCCCGACTAATCCTTCAGGTCTCAGCATCTTCAACTTTAGAGTTGGTGCAGCTGGTATGCCCACCCCTGCCCCGCTTCCTGACAAATCACAGAAACTTTTGTATTATATGAAGTCATTCAAAAAATACAAAGTCTTCTCTGAATGGGCAGCAGAGGGGAGGGGCAGGCATAGCTGCTCTGTGCGCCCCACGTGTCTGTGTGTACTCTGGCAGAGCCATAAATCTTTCAGATATAAATAATAGACATAAATTCAGGAGATGTCATGCACTTCCTTGGACTTCACTCATAGCGTGCCTGCACTTTTGACAAAAAAAGGTTGAATTGCTTGAATTTAGCTTTAAAGTAAACTTGTTCTAAAACTAATCTGGTCAAGTCATCAGAAGACATCACAGCACATGCTTATCCCTGCAAATTAATGTCATTATGAAAGACTTGCCTGAAAATGAAGCCCTCATTGCTGACAGGGCTTCCATCTTCATCTGCTCTTCCGTGTTCACAAGCTGCTGTCATCTGATTGGCCGAGTCACGACCCCTGCACGCCTGTCTCAATGAAAGGCACATGATCTATTGATAGCGTAGCACATATGCGCCGGTAAATTTCTCCTAAACTGTACATGTTTAGGAGACCTTTACTAGACCTACATGTAATCCTTTTTATAGGCTTACCTGCAAGTATAAATTCAAAAAACACCTTTACTATTACTTTAATATTTTTGCATGATCGTTAGAAATCTTTTTAAAGTAGTTCTCTACAGGCTTGTTTTTTTTACCTTAACATATTCTCTACATTAGACCCCTTTCACTTTGAGGCATTTTTCAGGCACTTAGCGCTAGAAATAGCCTCTGCAAACCGCTTCCCATTCATTCCAGTGTGTCTTTTCATCCTGGGGCGATGTGCTTGCTAGACGTTCTGAAAAGTCATGTAAACGGCATCTTTGGGGTGGGTTGAGAGCGCTTCCAAAAAAAACACCCGGCCTGAAATGTGATTTTTAAAAAAGCTGCAAAATTTGACTCTCTAACCTTTTTTTGGGGTAAAAAGTGCCCCGCTAGTGGCGCAAAAGCACTGCTTAAATGGCGCTAAAACGAGCGGGCTTTAGTGCGACTGGACGGGCAGCTCAGTGTGAAAAGTAGTTTAAAGGTAAAAACTTGATTGCAGGCCGTCCCCAGCCCTCCTTTCCTCTCCTCTCCCTTCCTCTGTTCTCCTCTCTTCTCCTCTCCTCTCATCTCCCCAGCCCTCCTCTCATCTCCCCAGCCCTCCTCTCATCTCCCCAGCCCTTCTTTTTATACTTACCTGAGCCTGATCTCGATCTCTGCTCTCTGCCACCTCATAGGCTCGAACAGAGGCTCAGCTCCTGCTACTGTCAGTCACAACCAGTGAGGAGGGAGCGGGGGGTGGGGCCGAGCCAAGCTTTGCGTGTCTGTGGACGCACAGAGCTGGCTTGGGAGCGAGCCTGCATGAGTGCCCCCATAGCAAGTGGCTTGCTATGGTGGGCACCTGGGTAGAGAGGAGCCAGAAGCACCTGCGGGGGACCCGAGAAGGAGGATTGGGGGCTTCTCTGTGCAAAACAATTACACAGAGCAGGCAAGTATAACATGTTGTTGTTCAAAATAAAGCTTCACAATCACCTTTTAAGACAATTTGAGACTTTGCTTCCTTTTTTCCTACCTTACCTGAACTGTCTTATCTTTGCAGCCGTATAAAGAAGGTTGTCTCTATTTATGGAAGCAGCATTGATGTGGAGCTGCAACAAAGGGCTGTAGAATATAACGCTTTGTTCAAGAAGTATGACCACATGAGGTGAGGGGTACACCGGACCGCACTCCTAGATGACAATGGTCATTGCTGTCCATGAAACTCTGAAGCTTGTTCTGGTCCCTTGCTGTTTTTCAGGTCTGCACTGCTGGAAAGAATGCCTATAATGGAGAAGTCAATGACCAATGGGCCAACAGACCTAGCGCAAACTAATGGCGAGGCTGAACCTGGAATAATAGACACCAAACCAATCCCACCCACTCAGCAACCAATTAGCCAGGTAACTGGAGCACAACTCCAGGTTGAAATGATTTTAAAACAGTTTGCTGGACTAAACAAACTATTTACTTTATTAACCGATTCAGCGGCTGGGAACACTGTATAAACACTGTGTATTGTGTCAGCTTCATACAGTATACAGCTCTGCGTTCCAATAGTGGGGTGGGAACTTCCTGTCCTGCTTCCCAAAAAAAGTTGAGTTGGGCAGAGAGCTGCTCACAGGGAACTTTTGTATTCTGTGAATGAGTACAAGGCTTCCTCTGATTGGCTAAGGTGAAGATTGTGACATCCATCTGCCTCTCCACCTCAGCTAATCGGAGGAAGCTTGGTATTCTTTCAAGAGAGCTAGCCCAACTATAGTTTGTTCTGGTAGTGGAATGGGGAGTTCCGGCGTTACTGCCAGAACACAGCGCTGTATACTGCAGTGGTCTCCAAACTGCAGCACTTAGCTTGCTTTTATCTGGCCCTTGTGGCACTGTTTAACCTAGGGTTGGAACGATGCCCGTTTTTTTTTTTTTTTTTTTTTTTTTTTTATCAGTCAAGTACTCGGCGATAGCAAGTGCCGATCCTTTGTTGTGCGATTTGTGCCCATTCAAAATGAATGGGCGCAAATTGCACTGCAAAAAATCACATATGATTTGAACAGAAATGCAGTGTGATTCCTGTCCAAATTGCATGTGGTTTCCCCACTGCTCTTGTGTGGACCCAGGCTTGTCATAGCGATTTCAGTCTGGGTTCACAGGAGCGCTGCTGGAAGCCTCATGCGATTCAGACAGGAATTGCACCGCATTCATGTTCAAATTGCATACCATTCTTTGCAGTGCAATTTGCACCCATTTATTTTGTATGGGTGCAAATCACACCGCAAAGTATTAGTTTTGGGTATCGGGAGCGTTTTACTTGTGAAAACACTCGGTACTGGCTCATCCCTAATTTTATCTATTGATGCCAACAATAGGGCATAATTTCTCCCCACTGAGACCAGTGAATAAGGTACAATTTCTTACAATGACACCAACAGTTGGGCCCAATGACGTCCATGATGGGTGCACAACTCCTCCCAATGACACCGATGGGGCTCAATTCTGCCTAATGATGCAAACAAATGGGGCACAATTCCTACTACCAACTTGAATGAGGGGGCGCGGTTCCTCCCAGCGTCTGTAACGACGGGGGGGGGGGGGGCGCGGTTCCTCCCAGCGTCTGAAAGGACGGGGGGGGGGGCGCGGTTCCTCCCAGCGTCTGAAAGGACGGGGGGGGGGCGCAGTTCCTCCCAGCGTCTGAAAGGACGGGGGGGCGCAGTTCCTCCCAGCGTCTGAAAGGACGGGGGGGGGGGCGCAGTTCCTCCCAGCGTCTGAAAGGACGGGGGGGGGCGCAGTTCCTCCCAGCGTCTGAAAGGATGGGGGGGCGCAGTTCCTCCCAGCGTCTGAAAGGACGGGGGGGGCGCAGTTCCTCCCAGCGTCTGAAAGGACGGGGGGGGGGCGCAGTTCCTCCCAGCGTCTGAAAGGACGGGGGGGGGGGCGCAGTTCCTCCCAGCGTCTGAAAGGACGGGGGGGGGCGCAGTTCCTCCCAGCGTCTGAAAGGATGGGGGGGCGCAGTTCCTCCCAGCGTCTGGAACCACGGGGGGGGCGCGGTTCCTCCCAGCGTCTGGAACCACGGGGGGGGCGCGGTTCCTCCTAGCGTCTGGAACCACGGGGGGGGGGGGGGGGCGCGGTTCCTCCCAGCGTCTGGAACCACGGGGGGGGGGGGGTGCGCGGTTCCTCCCAGCGTCTGGAGCCACGGGGGGGGGGCACGGTTCCTCCCAGCGTCTGAAAGCACGGGGGGGGGCGCAGTTCCTCCCAGCGTCTGAAAGGACGGGGGGGGGGGCGCAGTTCCTCCCAGCGTCTGGAACCACGGGGGGGGGGCACGGTTCCTCCCAGCGTCTGGAACCACGGGGGGGGGGCACGGTTCATCCCAGCGTCTGGAACCACGGGGGGGGCGCGGTTCCTCCCAGCGTCTGGAACCACGGGGGGGGGGGGCGCGGTTCCTCCCAGCGTCTGGAACCACGGGGGGGCGCGGTTCCTCCCAGCGTCTGGAACCACGGGGGGGGGGGGGGGCGCGGTTCCTCCCAGCGTCTGGAACCACGGGGGGCGCGGTTCCTCCCAGCGTCTGGAACCACGGGGGGCGCGGTTCCTCCCAGCGTCTGGAACCACGGGGGGCGCGGTTCCTCCCAGCGTCTGGAACCACGGGGGGCGCGGTTCCTCCCAGCGTCTGGAACCACGGGGGGGGGGGGGGGGCGGTTCCTCCCAGCGTCTGGAACGAGGGGGGGGGGGGTGGCGCGGTTCCTCCCAGCGTCTGGAACGACGGGGGGGGGGGGGGCGCGGTTCCTCCCAGCGTCTGGAACGACGGGGGGGGGGGGGGGCGCGGTTCCTCCCAGCGTCTGGAACGACGGGGGGGGGGGCGGTTCCTCCCAGCGTCTGGAACGACGGGGGGGGGGGGGGGCGCGGTTCCTCCCAGCGTCTGGAACCACGGGGGGGGGGCGCGGTTCCTCCCAGCGTCTGGAACCACGGGGGGGGGGCGCGGTTCCTCCCAGCGTCTAGAACGAGGGGGGGGTGGCGCGGTTCCTCCCAGCGTCTGGAACGGGGGGGCGCGGTTCCTCCCAGCGTCTGGAACGGGGGGGCGCGGTTCCTCCCAGCGTCTAGAACGAGGGGGGGGGGTGGCGCGGTTCCTCCCAGCGGCTGGAACGACGGGGGGGGGGCGCGGTTCCTCCCAGCGTCTGGAACGGGGGGGGGCACGGTTCCTCCCAGCGTCTGGAACGACGGGGGGGTGGCGCGGTTCCTCCCAGCGTCTGGAACGACGGGGTGGCGCGGTTCCTCCCAGCGTCTGGAACGACGGGGTGGCGCGGTTCCTCCCAGCGTCTGGAACGACGGGGTGGCGCGGTTCCTCCCAGCGTCTGGAACGACGGGGGGGCGCGGTTCCTCCCAGCGTCTGGAACGACGGGGGGGCGCGGTTCCTCCCAGCGACTGGAACGAGGGGGGGCGCGGTTCCTCGCTAGCGCACAAAGGCAAACAGTGATCATCCCACACATGAGGTATCTCTGCAAATCATAGGCAGTAGTATTAGCACCAGACCTCCTCTGTAAATTTTAAGTGGTAACGTGAAGACTTTTAAAGAATCACCTATGAATAGTAAAATGTACGTCATTTGTCTCTGTTGCGTGGGCATGCACAATTTTAAAAGCGAGCCATGTTTGGTATCTATTTACCCAGCATGATATACATCTTTTATATTTTACAAAAAATTTGGTTATATTTTGTTTTAAAACAAACAAAAAAGTGTAATTTGTTCTAAAAAAAAAAATCATTTAAAAAACTGCTGCACAATATACCGTGTGACAATAAAAAAATAAAAACCCACCAATTTATTCTCTAGGGCCTCTGATTTAAATATATACTGTTTGGGGGTTCTAAATAATTATCTAGCAAAAAATTGCTGATTTTTCACATGAAAACAAAAAGTGGCAGAAAAGGCGCAGTCTTCAAGTGGCTACAATGTGAAGAAAATCTTCTTGTGAATCCCAAACAGTAGAAAAATCACCAGATCTTTCACCATTCCCCCTCTCCGTCCAAATTTAAACCGAGTCACTGAACTCAATGATCGTCGTCCTTTGTTGTATTTGGTTCTGTTGAGATTCATGAATTGATTAGCGGACCTACAAATCCAATAAAGGTAATCCATTGACCAGCAGAGGTTATCTATAGGCGGTTGGTACGCACAGCTGGAGGTAATATTCGTCTGGCTGCTGAGTCATCCACACGCAGGAAGATTTTGTTTTTGCTCACGTAATACATCTGTTTCTCTTTTTTTCCCCCCCCATTAGGCCAATGATTTATTAGACCTGTTAGGAGGAAATGATATTCAGCTGGTCATCCCCACCGCACCACCTCCGAAGCAGTCCACCGTGGGAGGAGAACTTCTAGATCTTCTCGGAGACCTCAATCTCGGAGGTCAGTAAATGACTTAAAAAGGAAGCTTGTGCTAGTTTTTTTTAGCCAGGAACGTGAAATATAGACGACGCAAAACTCATTGTCAGATTTATCCAATGTATTGCTGTTCTGAAACAAAAATCAACCACGTTTGTCTCATCCGATAGTAGGGATCCAACGTTACCATTCATAGGGAAACCAATGCAATACTCCCAACGCATGCGTTCCTGCACAAACGGCAGTGTTTTAAATTGGGTGCTGAAGTGACCAACGGCTGGAACCGACTGCAGTCATGAGAAGGAAGCGTCGCCAGCACACCAGGATCTCTAAAATTGGGTCCAAAATTTGAATCGCATAGTATCAAAAAATAAATGAAGCAACGTTTTGCTGTAAAAATAAAAAATGTAAATGAACAATAAAAAATAAAGTGCCCCATCCCCGCAAGCTTGCACGCAGAAGAAAACCCATACGTAAGTCGCGCCCGCATATGTAAACGACGTTCAAACCACACGTGAGGTATCACCATGAATGGTAGAGCGAGAGCAATAATTCTAGCCCAGAACCTCTGCAACTCTAAACATGTAACCTGTAACAAATTTGAAAGCGTCGCCTATGGAGATTTTTAAGGACTGAAGTTTGGCGCCATTCCATGTGCGCAATTTTGAAGCGTGACATTTGTGAGGTCTCTGTTTACTTGGCGTAACATCATCTGTCACATTCTACAAAAAAATTGGACTAACGTTACTGGTTCTTCTTTTATTTATTTTTTTATTTTTTTTATTTACTTTTTTCCCCCCAAAAAATAGCATTTGTAAAATTACTGCGCAAATACCGTGTAACATAAAGTTGCAATGACCACCATTTTGTTCCCTAGGGTGTCTGCTAAAAAAATATAATGTTTGGGGGTTCTGAGTAATTTTATAGCAAAAAAAATAGATTTTTACACGTAGGAGAGGAGTGCTGAATTTGCACGATATGGAAGTGGTTAAAGGATAAGGTCACCTTTTAACAAAAAAAGCTTTTTTGTTTTGTTTTTTGCATTGCATTTATTCTGTTGTTTCTGCAGCCTCTAAAGCAGGGATGCCCAACCTTTTCAAGAGTGAGGGCCACTTAAAGCGGGGTTCCACCCTAAAGTGGAACCTCTGCTGATCGGGACCCTCCCCCCCTCCGGTGTCACAATTGGCACCTTTCAGGGGGGAGGGGGGTGGAGATACCTGTCAAAGACAGGTATTTACACCCACTTCCGGGCATAGACTCCCGTGGGAGTCTACGCCATTTCTTGTCCTGCCGCGCTGTCTGCTGGGACACACACGGGTCTGAGACAGCGTGGAGAATTCCTATTGCGCTTCGCGACTCGCGCATGCGCAGTAGGGAACCGGGAAGTGAAGCCGATTTGCTTCACTTCCTGATTCCCTCACCTAGAATGGTGGCGGCAGCAGCCGAGAGCCGAGCGATCGGCCTCGGCTGCCGGCATCGCTGGAACCCAGGACAGGTGAGTGTCCATTTATTAAAGGTCAGCAGCTGTAGTATTTATAGCTGCTGGCTTTTAATATTTTTTTTTTTGTAGGTGGAATCCCTCTTTAAGCTACTTGGTAAGCACTCACAGGCCGCAATGAGTGGAGCGGGTGGGTGACAGGTCTGTGTTAACTTTGCATATGCCGAGTGGACAGAGATAAAGCCCACTCTATTGCTATGGGCTTTGTGATCCAATCCGCCCAGATGGAAGGGGATCAGATTGGAGGTAGGCGGGTATTAACGAGAGTACCAACCGTTTACATCTGGCACTCCACAGAGGTAAATGGAAGGTCCGATTTGCGTCAGACCGATCATGTGAAAGGGGTCTGAGGCTGCTTTCACACTGATGAGCTGCGGTTTACCCGTACAGTCTGTGCGGCGCACCTGTGGCTTTTCTGCAGGTTAGATGCACTTTGCCATAGACTTCTATTATATCCTGCAGGTGTGGTGCACTTTCTGAAAGCACAGCAAACCCGCAGGTAATCTAATTCTATGGCTCAGTGCGGATCAGTTTGAAAAGCAGCCCAGTAACTATTAAAGAACAGATATACCCATATATACCCTGTAATTTTAGTAACTAACTTACCTTTAACCACTGCAACACCGGGCATTATTACCCCCTTCCTGCCCAGGCCAATTTTCAGTTTTCAGCACTGTAACACATTGAATGGCAATTGCGCGGTCATGCAACACTACCCAAATGACATTTTTATAAAAATTTTTTCTCCCACAAATGGAGATTTCTTTTAGAGGTATTTGATCACCTCTGCAGTTTTTATTTTTTGCGCTAAAGAAGAGTGACAAGTTTGAAAAAAAAAAACACTATTTTTTGCTATAATAAATATCCCAATTTAAAAAAAAAATTCCTCAGTTTAGGCCCAATATCTATTCTACAAAATTGCAATTAGCATATATTGATTGGTTTGCACAAAAGTTATCACATCTATAAAATAAGGGATATATTTGTGGCATATTTATTTAACTAGTAATGGCGGCGATCTGCGTTTTTTTATCGTGATTGCAACATTGCGGTGGCCATATCGGACATTATTTTGGGACCACTGACAGTTATACAGCAATCATTGCTATAAAAATGCACTGATTACTGTATAAATGTCACTGGCAGGGAAGGGGTTAACACTAGGGGGCGATCAAGGGGTTAAATGTTACCTAGGGAGTGATTCTAACTGTAGGGGGAGGGGACTCACAAGGGGAGGAGACCGATCGGTGATCCTCTGTATTGGGAAAACACCATCCATCGGTCTCCTGTTTCCTGGCAGGACGTGGATTACACACAGAGATCCACGGTCCTGCTCTGTTATCGGGCAATCACGAGTGCCTGGCGGACATCGCGGTCGCCGTGCACGTGCATCGGCTTCCCAGTGACGTGGCGACTGCATGCCCCCTAGATAGCCTGGAAGCCAGGGACGTCATATGATGCCCGGGATGGGAGAAGCCTCGTACGGATGTCGTATGACTATAGCTGGGATGGGAAGTGGTTAATAAGTCTTCAGTTCAGGTATCATTGGCTGTCGCTGTCCCAGGCAGAGTGCATTTGGTATCTCTCCTCCTGTGATGGGAGTCGTCGCTATACAGGAAGTATCTGCTTATGCGGCTCTGCTCCCCGACCCTTCCCTTTCTCTACCACCAGCTTAATTTACAACACTGATACTCTGGGATGGTGGATTGGCAACCTTGTGATCTGGGCTTGCCAACCTGCTATCCCAGAAGAGGTCACAGGCCACATCAGAAGGCTCCGCGGGCCATATGTGGCCCTCCGGGCCACTGGTTGGGCACCCCTGCTCTAGAGCATTGCACCAGCGATCAGAAGATCACTGGTGCCACGCAGATCCTGTCAGTGTATCTGTGTGCAATCTAGGGCAAGTAGATGCAATCTGATAGACTAAACTGCCACGAGCAATGGTAGTTCATTGAAAACTACAAGCCGACAGCTGCAAGAGTTGTCAGGACTTGTAGTTTTCCATTCACAGACGAGTGTGAATGAGTGACGCGGCCGGGCCGTGTTTTTTTTTTTTTTTTTTTTTTTTTTTTTTTTTTTTTTTTTTTTTAGAATTGTGACCACTAGGGGGGTGAGAAAATTCCAGCTAAGTTGACCTTTGTGATTAGAAACAGGGAGACTTCAGTATAGTGAAGCTGTGACATGGACACCATCTTGCATGGCGAGTGCTTTCAGTGTCGGTTCCTTTGCTCAGACTCTTGTTCAGGAGCTGACCTTGGCAACTGCCAGCAAGCTCTTACAGTAAAGGTCCGGAGGTTATCGCAGTTCCTTGAAAGCATAAGATCTGAAATCATACAATGGTAAATGTACCTGCTAATAATTACATGGAGGCATATGACCATATTGTGGAGTTAAACACAACAGTTATCTTAAAGCCGCGTCAGCAGTCTTGGTGGGGGTGTTGGGTAATTACATACCAGTATAATGGTACATAGAGGGATACCTTTCTAGGGAAAATACTGCTCAAGATGCCCTTCAGTGTTTGTGTGATAAAATGCCTGTGCCTGGTCATAAGGTTTTTAGTGAAGGATAGACGCAGAGGTTAGATAAAATTAGGTAAAATCACCAGCTGCATAGACTAGACCAGGGATATGCAATTAGCAGGCCTCCAGCTGTTGCAAAACTACAAGTCCCATCCTGCCTCTGGGTGTCAGGCTTGTGGCTGTCTATCTTGCTATGCCTCATGGGACTTGTAGTTCTGCACCAGCTGGAGATCTGCTAAATTGCATGTCCCTGGACTAGAGGGAGCTGGAAGCAGCAGTTTCTCCAGAAGGGTGAAACATGTCAGCCTGCCTGCTGCAATTTTCCGTCCCTCCCAGCAAAACTATTAACTTTTGTAAGCAATTTAAAGGGTATATCTGGGCAAAAAATAAACCTATTCAACACATGTCTGAAATACATGCACATTCCCCAATGTTTTATTCAAAACATTGCAAGCACAGAAAACTACTTGCCAGAAATCCAGTGAGCTCCAAATGTCCTATTTGAACTAACAATGTGCTGCTGCACTGAAATCTCATGCATGTTGTCTTTATTATGTTTATTACTTTTTTTTTTTTTTTTTTTTTTTTTTTTTCAGCAGCTACGTCTTTATAGCCTCAGTCAGTGATGGCAAACCTTGGCACCCCAGATGTTTTGGAACTACATTTACCATGATGCTCAAATACATTGCAAAGTGCATGAGCGTCATGGGAAATTTAGTTCCAAAACATCTGGGTTGCCAGGGTTCGCCATCACTGGCCTAGGTTAAAGCCCGCCGTACATGGATCATAATTTGTCCGGTTCAGCAGGGACTGGCCAAGATTTGATCCATGTATTGGCAGGCTGATTATACCCAAGTCGATTCATCGATCAACTTGGGTATAATCAGCCAGTCTGTTTTTATTTATTTTTTATTTTTACATTCGATTACTGCTGACGGCTATAGCCTCTAGCTGTAATCGTTGTTTTGTGCTGGCCGGGAAGGCTCCCCCATGGTGGAAGGAAAGATAGTCAAATCCTCTAAGGGCTACCGTGGGATATCTTTTATTGTTGGTTATAGATGACAGGTCCATGTAATCTCAGTTTTTGGTCTTCAGCTGATGTTTTTAACTTTATTCTCTTTTTTTTCATTTTTTTTTTTTTTTTTTTTTAAATCTTTTGTCTTTTCAGCCCCACCAGCGCCGGTACCCCAGATGTCCGCACCTCCACTCCTGCTGGATGGCCTTTCTGTGCAGCCTCTATTTAATGATATTTCAGGTCAGTTTACCATTTCTTTTCAAGGGGATATTAAAGCAGAAATAAACACAGCTTGATGACTTGTACCTCCATGACTAAGCTTACTTGTAGGTAGAAGAAATCTCTGATAAACGTGCAACAGTTTAGGAGATTTTTGCTATTTCTGCAGCTGATGACATCACTGGCGCATGTGCACTGCGTACTGAAGGTACAACCGTACCGAGCTCCCTTCAGAGCGCTGTGCTGTGATTGTGGCTCCTATGCACATCATGCATGGAAGTGACATCATCGTGGATCGACTATTCAAACAGCCAGCGCCCACAAACCCAGAAGGAAGACCGGGCAAAAAATGGAAGCTCTGTCAGTGGTGACTGTGTGCCACTGAAGGGCTGCGTTTTAAGAGAAGTCTTATAATATGTGATGCATGCTACCATGGTATGCTCTTAAAGCAGAACTACACGGCCTCTGAGAACCACAAAGCAAAAATGCTGTTTAACCACTTAAGGACCGCCGTATTGCCAATGTACGTCATTGCAATGGCATGTACAGGCACAAGCACGTACATGTACGTGCTTTCCTTCCAGCGGGTGGGGGGTCCGATTGGACCCCCTCCTGCTGGATACGGCAGTCCGTTTCGCTTCAGGAGCGATCCGGAATGAGGGGATGGCCGTTGGTTTCTGGCCATCTCCTCTCGATCGCTCCTGGCGAATGAGAAGCTTCCTCCCACTGTGTATTGTATACACAGGCAGGGAGGAAGTGATGTCATTCTCCTCGGGGCGGTCTTTTTGACCGGACTACGAGGAGAAGACAGAAAGTAAGTGTGCACCAACACTACACTAACATGTAGGCACACACAGGCACACAAACCCCCCCCGATTCCCCTCCCCCCCCCCCCCCAGTCACAGTGTCACTGATTGCAGTGATCATTTATTTACTGATCACTGCATTCAGTGTCAGTTGTAAAAGTAAAAACTGTCAGGGCAGTTAGTGTTAGGTCCAGGGTAGCCCCCTACCACCCCCCAATAAAGGTTTAACCCCCTGATTGCCCCTAGAGTTAACCCTTTCACCCCCTTTTGCCAGTGTCACTAAGCGACCATTTTTCTCATCGCTGCATTAGTGTCGCTAGGTAGCTAGTTATTTTTTTAGGTTCACCGCCAGGTTTTTATAGCGCTAGGTACCCCCATATACTACCCAATAATGGTTTTAACCCCCTGATTGCCCCTAGTTAACCCTTTGACCAGTGATCACCGTATAAGTGTTACGGGTGACTCTGGTTAGTTTGCTTTTTATAGCATCAGGGCACCCTCCATTTATTACCCAATAAAGGTTTAACCCCCTGATCACCCGGCGGGTGATATCAATTAGGTTTTAGGGTCAGGGTCTGCGTCGCCCCAGGCAGCGCTAGGTTAGTGCCAGTACCGCTAACACCCACACGCAAAGCATAAACCTCCCGTAGTGGTATAGAATCTGAACAGATCAATATCTGATCAGATCTATACTAGCATCCCCAGCAGTTTAGGGTTCCAAAAAAACGCATTGTTAGCGGGATCAGCCCAGATACCTGCTGGCACCTGCGTTTTGCCCCTCTGCCCAGCCCACCCAAGTGCAGTATCGATCGATCACTGTCACTTACAAAACACTAAACACATAACTACAGCGATCGCAGAGTCAGGCCTGATCCCTGCGATCGCTAACAGTTTTTTTTGGTAGCATTTTATATTTAAATCCGGAAGGCAGTGCTTGGTTTTCGGGGTCCCGTACGTGGCTAGGCTCCCAAAAAGTCCCCCACATGTGGTATCCCCGTACTCGGGAGAAGCAGCAGAATTTATTTTGGGGTGTAATTTGACTTATGCCCATAGCATGTGTGAGCAATATATCATTTAGTGACAACTTTGTGCAAAAAAAAATAATAATTTTAAAATTCCTGCAACTTGTGGCAAAATATAAAATATTCCATGGACTCAACATGCCTCTCAGTAAATAGCTTGGGGTGTCTACTTTCCAAAATGGGGTCATTTGGGGGGGTTTTGTGTTATTTTGGCATTTTATGGCCTTCGAAACTGTGATAGGTAGTGAGGAGTGAAATCAAAAATTTGCACCCTTAGAAATCCTGAAGGCAGTGATTGGTTTTCGGGGTGCCGTACGCGGCTAGACTCCCAAAAAGTCCCACATATGTGGTATCCCCGTACTCAGGAGAAGCAGCAGAATATATTTTGGGGTGCAATTCCACATATAACTATGGCATGTGTGAGCAATATATCATTTAGTGACAACTTTTTGTAAACTTTTTTTTTTTTTGTTTTTTTTTTTTTTGTGTCATTATTCAATCACTTGGGACAAAAAAAATAAAAATTCAATGGGCTCAACATGCCTCTCCACAATTTCCTTAGGGTGTCTACTTTCCAAAATGGGGTCATTTGGGGGGGGGGGGGGGGTGTGTACTGCCCTGCCATTTTAGCACCTCAAGAAATGAGATAGATAGTCGTAAATTAAAAGCTGTGTAAATTCCAGAAAAATAAGTTTGTAGACGCTATAACTTTTGCGCAAACCAATAAATATACGCTTATTGACATTTTTTTTACTAAAGACATGTGGCTGAATACATTTTGCCCTAAATGTATGACTAAAATTGAGTTTATTCGTTTTTTCTTATAACAAAAAGTAGAAAATATAATTTTTTCTCAAAATTTTCGGTCTTTTTCCATTTATATCGCAAAAAATAAAAATCGCAGAGGCAATCAAATACCACCAAAAGAAAGCTCTATTTGTGGGAAGAAAAGGACGCAAATTTCGTTTGGGTACAACATTGCATGACCGCGCAATTACCAGTTAAAGCAGTGCAGTGCGAAATTGTAAAAAGACCTCTGGTCCTTAGGCTGTTAATTGGTCCGGGGCTGAAGTGGTTAATTCATTTTTATAATTCAAAGCAAACTCCCTCATCCATTCTTTCATCCATCCATGTCTCCATGCTTTATTTTTTTGAGAAATCGCTTTTTGGTTGTGGCCATCTTGAGTAAGGGCAGATGATCCTTGTAGCATTTACTTCCTGGAATCCATCTGCCCTTATCTCATGCATGCCGGTGTTTCGCCAGATTAGGCGACCCGTAAGAATCTGTCACGTTCCGTCGCCGCCATCGTGCTACACCCCGCACTCCTCCACAATAAGGATACAGTGAGAAGGTGGCAAGCAGACATCTTGTTACACCCACCGGAGTCTTGTCTTGCATTTCACACTCAACGACCCCTTTTAAATATAAATAAATAAATTATATATATATATAATTTTTTTTTCCAACCATCCCTGTTTTTCGGCATCTTCTTTGGGGTGCCGGCCTTTGGGCATCTTTATTTGCTGGCGCAGGACGTCTGCATGCTTGGCTCAGTTTGTGGCAGAGGGAATGGGAAGCTAATGGTTTTGTCTTTCTGCAGGTATACCGCCCATCATTGCTTACGATAAGAACGGCCTGAAAATAGACTTCAGTTTTGAGAGGTCCAGCACAAATGCCAGCGTGACTGTGATTACAACTCAGGCGTTTAACAGCACAGACAGCGAGATGACAGACTATGTGTTCCAGGCAGCAGTACCAAAGGTATTTTATGCTCCAGTGGTCACTGGATTAGATGGAGAGAATGACTTTTCCAAGGGAGGGAGGGGACACGGACAGAAATTCAAAATTGAAAGATGTTCTAATTTAGGGATGCACCGATATATCGGTCAGCCAAAAATAGGGTTATCTGTGTTTTGGCAATAGAAATGCCGCTAATGGCCCCTGAAAAACACGGTAAATATGCATATGGCTTTTGTGGCATGCATTTTTATAGGTCGTGTGACTCAAAAAAAACACATTATAAAAATGTAGCACTGATGCGTTTTTGCCACGTTTTAACGGGGTGGTGCGTTTATTTTATTTATTTTTGTAACTGGCAAAATATGCGCCAAAAATGCTGCAAGCAGGATTTTCAATACCACATCAGAAGCGCAACTGTGTGAGGCAATACACAGAATTTAAAGGGATGCATTTTTCTTGACCTTTTTTTTTCTTTCTTTTTTTTTTTTTTTGTTCTTCTTTTTTTTTTTTTTTTTTATGCAAAAGTGCTTCAAAAACTGCTTGGTGTGAAAGCGGCCTAACCTCTTAGCCCCCTTTTTAAGAGGTTTATGATGCCGGGGCCTAAGATCACGTGACCGCTGTGTTTGGGTGTCATGGCAAGTCATGTGATCCGAAAGCTCCAGATCGCAAGGAGCAATTGGGAACTTTCGGTTAGCAGACAGTTACTGTGCTGAGCGCACAGGTGTATCTTGTAGCAGTTCACGAAAATATACGGCTTCTCAGTGCTAAGGGCCAGGTGCCGAGAGGCTGCATATTTGCGTATAGCTGGCGCCAAGGGATTAAAAATTCAAATATAATTTCAGATAGACATATATCTATCACTATTTAGATATTATCTCTCGATAGAGATTATTTATATATATTATATATATTTATATAATTACAATAATGGTTCTTGCCCATCTGATGGGTGACTATACAGTCTACTGATTGAATAGGGAGCAGAAGAAGGCTTATGAGGTCATTTCTTTGCTCTTCTCTGTAATCTTCTTAATGTTGAACTGACCACAGTCCCTTCCGCCGGTCTGAATGTTCCTGTACTAGGCAGCAAATATAAAGCCAGATTGTTTGCTATATTGTATTTATAAATATATTTAATGAGGTTTTAATGAATAAGTAACTGGTTCAAATTTTTCTAATTTATTTTTACAGTTACTTTTTTTTTTTTTAAAGGCAAAGGATAACCAATCAAAATGAATATTTGTGACTTGAATTGGCAAACTATTAGACCACTTTCACACTGAGGCGCTTTCACGCTAAAAACAGCGCCTAAAAAGCTCACGAAAACTTATTTCAATTAAAATCAATGAATGCTTTCACACAGGGGCAGTTGTGCTGGCAGGGCTGGGAAAAACTCCCCTGTCCATTGAAATTAATGGAAAGATCTTCAAAAGCGCCTGAAAAACTGTTCAAAAGCGCTCAGTGTTTTTACTGGCAGTTTAGAAGCTCCTCAGTGTGAAAGTGGACTTGGTTACTGCATTATATATACCATGTGATGAACAGTGTTTTAATCCAATTCTTTTGTATGTCAGACGTTCCAGCTGCAGCTCCTGTCCCCGAGTAATAACGTCCTTCCACCCTTCAGCGCTGCATGTGTCACACAGGTCATCAAAGTCCTGAACCCCCAGAAGGTAAGAAAAGTCTCTTGTGATTGGCCTTCAGACTAGAAGCGTTAGTCATTGTAACCAGCCAGGTGTTCAGTACGGCCTCACGGGCGCATTACACTAGCCTTCCACGGGTGTACGCTCATGTGAATGTTCCTTATTTTTATGCCCCACACCTGTACGTTCCTGGAATGCATGAAAAACATGCTACAAACGTGCAGTGTGCTTGCATCTGTTTTGGCATACGGGATAAACGCGTTTCACGAATGACTAATTTCATTAGGATCCACTCCTTTATTCTATAGCCACTTCCAGACCACACCTTTAGTGGCACTTTTTGTTTACGTGTAACAATTTGTACTTTTTGGTAGAAAATTACTTGGAACATATAATATATATATATATGAGAGAGAATCAAATTTCTTCGTAAATTTAAACCAATATGTATTTTGCTACATGGTTTTTGATTAAAAGAAAATCCCAATAAGCGTATATTGATTGGTTTACACAAACGTTCTAGCGTCTACATACTATGGTGTATATATGCTGGAGTTTTTATTTTTTTATGCTAGTAATGGCAACATGGTTTATAGCGGGACTGTGATATTGCCGTGGACATTCTGAAACTAACTTACACTTTGTAGGAACCAGTGACACTAAGAAAAGTGATCCGTGCTAATAATATACACGGTCACTGTACTAATGGCACTGGCTGGGAAGGGGTTAACATCTTGGCTAATCAAGGGGTTAAATGTGTGTTAAATGTGTGCCTAGCCAGTGTTTGTGTGTACTGTATGCTGATTTCACTAAAGAATGCTTAGTTATACAGAGCTCTGTCCAATATCAGAAAAGTGAGTACACCCCTTACAGTTTTGTAAATATTTTATTCTATTTGTTTTCATGTGACAACACTGAAGAAATGACACTTGTCTACAATGTAAAGTAGTGAGTGTACAGCTTGTATAACAGTGTAAATTTGATGCTCCCTCAAAATAACTCAACACACAGCCATTAATGTCTAAACCGCCAGTAACCAAAGTGAAAATGTCCAAATTGGGCCCAACTAGCCATTTTCCCTCCCCGGTCTCATGTTCCTCGTTAGTGTTACAAGGTCTCGGGGGTGTGAATGGGGAGCAGGGGTGTTAAATTTGGTGTTATCGCTCTCACTCTCTCATACTGGTCACTGGAAGTTCAACATGGCACCTCATGGCAAAGAACTCTCTGAGGATCTGAAAAAAAGAATTGTTGCTCTACATAAAGATAGCCTAGGCCAGTGATGGCGAACCTTGGCACCCCAGATGTTTTGGAACTACATTTCCCATGATGCTCTGGCACTCTGCAGTGTAGTGGAGCATCATGGGAAATGTAGTTCCAAAACATCTGGGGTGCCGAGGTTCGCGATCACTGGCCTAGGCTATAAGAAGCTTGCCAAGACCCTGAAACTGAGCTGCAGCATGGTGGCCAAGACTAATACAGCGGTTTAACAGGACAGGTTCCACTCAGAACAGACCTCACCATGGTCAACCAAAGAAGATAAGTGCACATGCTTAGCATCATATCCAGAGGTTGTCTTTGGGAAGTAGTCGTATGAGTGCTGCCAGCATTGCTGCAGAGGTTGTAGGGGTGGGGGGGTCATCCTGTCAGTGCTCAGACCATACGCCACACACTGCATCAAATTGGTCTGCATGACTGTAGTCCCAGAAGGAAGCCTCTTCTAAAGATGATGCACAAGAAGGCCCGCAAACAGTTTGCTGATGACAAGCAGACTAAGGACATGGATTACTGGAACCATGTCCTGTGGTCTGATGAGACCAAGATAAATGTATTTGTGGCAGATGGTGACAGGCGTGTGTGGTGGCAACCAGGTGAGGAGTAGAAAGACAAGTGTGTCTTGCCTACAGTCAAGCATGGTGGTGGGAGTGTCATGGTCTGGGGCTGCATGAGTGCTGCCGGCACTGGGGGGGGCTACAGATCATTGAGGGAACCATGAATGCCAACATGTACTGTGACATACTGAAGCAGAGCACGACCCCCTCCAATGATGGGGCACTATGCCTTCCACCGACACCAATGATGGGGCACTATGCCTTCCACCGACACCAATGATGGGGCACTATGCCTTCCACCGACACCAATGATGGGACACTATGCCTTCCACTGACACCAATGATGGTGTACACTCACTACTTTACACCGTAGACAAGTGTCATTTCTTCAGTGTTGTCACATGAAAAGATAGAAGAAAATATTTACAAAAATGTGAGGGGTGTACTCACTTTTGTGATGGTTGCCCTCTAGCACTAAATCTACATGGGCCGGCAAGTGGTTAAACCAGGTATTTTTGTATAGCTGGCTTGCTTTTACAGAAAAGGGCCTTCTTACAATCCCTTTTTTTTTTTTTTTTTTTTTTAAATGATTATTTTTACGCTAATTTTTTTTCCCCCCTGTTCTTCTCTACAGCAACAACTGCGCATGAGGATCAAGTTGACATATAACCATAAGGGCTCAGCTATGCAGGACCTCGCCGAAGTCAGCAACTTTCCCCCTCAGTCCTGGCAATAAGACAGCGCCGTGTCTACACTCACCCCCACCCCTCTGACCAAGATGAAGGAACTCTGGGCTGGAGCCTCTGCCCCCTGGATCGCCAATGATTGCACTTTGGGCCTTTGGGGTAGCAGAAAAAAAAAAAAAAAAAAAGGTTGAGGGACATTCTGCGACAGATTGAAGCAGCGGGCGCAAGGCAAGGACGCTGCTGCCTCTCCTTTTTTTTTTTTTTCCCTCCACTCAGGAGGGCGCAGCTGGGCCTTTCTTGAGGCTTCACGTTTTTTTTTTTTTTCCCGCCGGGAGTTAGTTGATTATTTCCTGGCCGGATCTCATGGGATTTTTTGTGTTCTTATCCTCCCCTCCATCTCCTTCTGTACATTCCTGCAGCCATGTTTTCCACTCACACTTATCGCCCTTCAGACTCTTCTTACTCTCTCTCTCCCGAGCAGAAGGAGACTTGTTTTTACAATACTGTTTGATGGTAAGCTCCCCTGCATTGGCTTGCACCTTCCTCTGGATTCAGACCTGAATAAACGCCCTGAAACGCTAGTCCTGCAGCCTTTAATGTGAGCCCCTGGTTCAGACATGTGTTTTTTTTTTTTTTTGTTTTTTTTTTTACTAAGTGCTCTATGCTACTGCTGTCTATTGCAATGGGCTGTGTTACAGGTTACAGTGCCTGACGGAGAACCATTGCACGGCATAGGTCAGGTAAGCATTCACAATGCTAGATAGCCTCCTCATAAGCAAGTTATGTCAGACCTCTTGGATTGTATGCTAGATGTGACGTGTATGGTACTGAGATGGTGACTTCAAGAACTAAGCTGCTATCGGCACTCACCGCAGTATCCAATATATATATATATATATATTTTTTTTTTTTCTTTTTTTCTAGTTACAGCTGCTAATTTCTTAATTGTTTTATAGATTTTCTGTAGCCGCTAACGAGTGGCATTTAAAGAGTCAGTGCAGCCAAAATCGACAATTCAGAACTGGAGTTGCTAATTCTTCGCCACGCAGCCTTTGGAGCCTTATGACTGTACCTGTCGCAATGGGAGGAGTTGATTCAGAAATCTCTGCACCGGATTCCCAAGAAGAAGAGATGAGAAGCTGTAGATCGGCCATCTTCCCTAAGAGTGAAAATGTCGGCTTTGATTGCACTGACCCTTTAAATCGCTTCATGTCCCAAATGAAATTATTATCTTAATAATGAGGGACACCTGCCAGCTCTGGTGTATTGGGTGGGGGGTATAGTAGAGATCTACGTTCCTGGCTTCTCCCTCCACTGTGAACCTGTACAGTATTTAAAGCCCACATGCCTTTTTATTAAAGTTTATTATTTTTTTTGCAAAAGTGGAACAAGATCTCGGACCGTGAAATAGGAACAAAGGCTTTGCTGCAAGCGTAGGAGGGAGCTAAGTGCTGCTTAGTGCTGTTCTCCATCCAAATGTGGACGCTGGCTTAGCAGCCCCTAAGTTGCCACATGTTGGTACTCCGATAATAATTTTTTTTTTTTTTGTAAATTTTTTTTATTTTTTTTTTTCCTTTTTTTTTCTCCTGGTTTTCCCTCTCTTTTTGCTGTTTCAGTAAGTTACAATCTTCTTAAGATGCCCCCTGCTGATTTCATTGAAAGGAACATTCAGATTCCATCTGTGAGTGGGGTGGATAACGAACTGCTGATTACCGCAGACTTATTTTTGAGATGTAAAAGCTAAAACTTGTAAAAATTTACAAAAAAATAAGTCATTGGGGAGCATTAAGGGTGTAAACATTTTCATGGGTTACTTAGACTGCTGTGTATTATCGTCTTTTGGTTGAAACAAATTATGAAAAAGTGAGTAATAAAGAATAAAAAAAAAAATAAATGACTTTGGTTATTGTAGTTTTGTCTAGTTCTGTTTTTCCCCTGCAGTATATTCATCATAAAACGAAATAAAAAAATAATTGATGCAGCGCAACAAATAACAAAAATGTCCATAATATCGTGCTCCATTCACCAATGTGACTAACAAGATCACTCTTCTTCCCTTAACCACTTCAGCCCCTGCCTATTTGGCTGGCCAAAGACCAGACCACTTTTTTACGACTCGGCGCTGCGTCACTTTAACTGACAATTGCGTGGTCGTGCAACGTGGCTCCCAAACTAAACTGATGTCCTTTTTTTCCCCCACAAACGGAGCTTTCTTTTGGTGGTATTTGATCACCTCTGTGGTTTTTATTTTTTGCGCTATAAACAAAAAAAGAGCGACAACTTTGAAAAAAACACATTATTTTTGCTATAATATACCCTAAAATATATAAAAATACTTTTTTTTCCCCCTCAGTTTAGGCCGATACGTATTCTTCTACACATTTTTGGTAAAAAAATAATAATTTTACTGGCAGTGAAGGGGTTAACAATAGGTGGTGCTGTTAGGGGTTAAATGTGTCCTAGAGAGTGATTCTAACTGTGGGGGGGCTGTGTGTGGCACAACACTGATCACCGCTCCCGATTACAGGGAGCTATGATCAGTGTCACTAGGCAGACTGGGGAAATGCTTGTTTACATTAGCATTTCCCCGTTCTTACTCTCTGTGAGACGATCGCGGGTATCCCCACGGACATAGAGTCCGCGAGAACCGCAATCCTACTCACGGAGCTTGCGGCGGGTATGCCCATTTGCACAGCCGTGCCATTCTGTCGACATACATCATCGTGCAATGGTCGGGAACTGGTTAATCTGCCATGCATGCCACCACCACATGTGCCAATTCTAACCAATTCTGCAATTTCTCTCCTATATGTAAAATCATCATTTTTTTTTTCTTGTTAGATAATTACTCCGAACCCCCAAATATATAATATATATTTTTATATTTATAATGTGTGTGTGTGTGTGTGTGTGTGTGTGTGTGTGTGTGTATGTATGTATGTGTGTGTGTGTATGTATGTATATGTATATATATATATATATATATATATATATATATATATATATATATCTCTCACAAAAGTGATTACACCCCTCACATTTTTCATCTTTTGTAACAACACTGAAGAAATGACACTTTGCTACAATGTAAAGTAGTGAGTGTACAGCTTGTATAACAGTGTACATTTGCTGTCTCCTCAAAATGACTCAAGGCAGCCATTAATGTCTAAACAGCTGGCAACAAAAGTGAGTACACCCCTAAGTGAAAATGTCCAAATTGGTCCCAATTATGGTACCCCCTGATACTCTGGAATAAAAGATAGTACAAATAGCTCTATTTCTTTCTCGGCCTTTGAAGGACACTGGAAGGCAACAACTTTCATAACCTCCAAAGGCAATCCAACTGAGGGTTGATAAACCCACTAAGAGGCCCAATTAAAAAAAAAAAAACACAAAAAAATATTTTGATTGGAGATGGAGTCATATGATGCCACAGTGTGCACCTGGTAGAATTTAGAGAATGTGTGAACGAAAAAAAACAGCAGCTGTTGGCGAGAGTAAAAACAGGATTGGGTTCAAACATCGGTTTCTGTGGTTCAGACAGAACTAGATTCATATCCCACAGGGGAAATAACAGGAATTTCCAAAGGTGGCTCCCTGTGAAAATGTTTTACGCAAGGAGTTGAACTAATGATTTCTGAAACGGACTATAAAAGGACGCGAAGCCTAGCATTTGAGGATACTGTGAGCCAAATGCTGGTCCAGGCCCTACTGTAGGAAGGAGAGGATTTGTCTAACAGAGAAAAATCACTTAGAGGAATTCTTATGGCTTCCATCCACGTATTCCACCCACACTCGATGATAGACCTTACAGAAAGTAGACTTCCTAGCTTTTATCATTGTAGGAATCACAGATTGAGATGCCCCTGTCTCTCAAAACCTGGGTTTCAACAGCCATACATTTTTAATTGGTGAACCAGAAGCAGTGTGGTAAATAACAAATCTGGATCTTTTATACCAGGGAAATCTCAAAGAGCCCACAAAGAGTTTGTCAGGAGTCTTACCAGGGTGGAGTACTATATCTGCCTGGGCCAGTCTTAAGCAATGAGAATCATTGGAATGCCCTCCTTCTCGATCCTGACAAGATTTGGGGGAGGAATAACATAGACTAGGGCAGTGATGGCGAACCTGGGCACTCCAGATGTTTTGGAACTACATTTCCCATGATGCTCCACTACACTGGAGAGTGCATGAGCATCATGGGAAATGTAGTTCCAAAACATCTGGGGTGCCAAGGTTCACCATCACTGGACTAGGGTTTACTAATCCAGCAGAGCCACTAAAGTATCCACTGCTTCAACTAGACTATCTCTGTATCTGGAAACAAACCTGTTAGGTGGTCAGGAGGTATACATCTGGCATCCCGCACCTGCGACACGGGTCTTAGGACACCTCCGGGTGTTGGGACCATTTAATTGGGTCCAAGTACTGTTGGCTGCGGAAATCTATTGTCTACATTTGGGGTTTACACAGCCGACAAGGCATGAATGTGAAATTCTGCCCAGGGCTGAAGTGCAATATATCTCAATATATGAAAAGACTTGCCAGTTTAATAAACATTTGTCGGATAATGATGGACATTTGATGTGGACTCTTTGCATATTTATTTGTTTGCATCTAATAGGAAAATTTTATCATATACAGCGAACATCCAAATTTTTTTGAATGAATAAGTGCTGCTAGATCTATATGTGATTTATTTATGGATCTTGTTTAATGGGTCCAAGTACTGTTGGTTGCGGAAATCTATTGTCTACATTTGGGATTTACCCAGCCGACAAGGCATGAATGTGAAATTCTGCCCAGGATAGGTTCCAATCTGCCTCTCTTGTCATGGTAAGACTTCTGGTTCCTCCATGATGATTGGTGTACACCACTGCCGTGGCATTGGCTATCTGGATCTGATGACCTTCCAGCACTGCAGAGCCAGCCAAATAGCCTGACCATCAAGATGTTAATCAAGAGAAGAAAACAACCAAGTCCCTTGCGCTGACAAAATGCCCAGGGCTCCTCCCCAGTCCAACAGGCTGGCATCCATCTTGAGGATCTTCCAGGCGAAAGGACTTTCCTAATTCCAAAGCTGAATTGCTGAACTCCAGGACAGAACAACTTGGTCCTTTTTGGTTCAAAATAAATCTAGCTGTCAATGGACTTGACTGACCTGTCCCATGGTGACAAAATGTAATGTAGTAGAGGTTTGGAGTGCAACTGGGCAGATTGAATGTCCTGGACTGGAGAATTCAAGTATGCAGAAGTATTTATCCTGCCAAAGAAACTTGGTCTGCGCTGTGTCCAGTACTAGACCCAGATGCTCTAAATGATGTAATTCAAACCACTGTAACATCTGCACTGATAAAGCCATGTTGTCTGAACAAGCCTATGCCAGAGGTTTCCTCAACAGGAGGTTGTCTAAGTATTCTGCAATGGAGATGCCACAAGAACGCATTAGGGCATTTACAGGCACCAGCAACTTGGCAACCACCTGAGATGAAGACTAGGTCAAGGTCAACACCCTGAACTGGTTGTGTAGGGGCCTCACAGAACAAAAGCATATGAAACCCCCCCCCCCCCCAAAAACATTAGAGCATGTAGGCACTCGTCCTTGATGTCCGTAGAAGCTAAAAAGTCTCCCTGGTGAAGCGAGGTGATAACAGACCTAGTGGTTTCAATGAAGAATTTATGAACTCAAGTGAAGACGGCAAGAACTTTGACATGCACGATGGGGTAGAATACCCCCTTTGGGTTTGGGAGCGGTAAACAGGTTGGAGTAAAATCCTTTGAAAGTTCTGCCACAAGAAGTGGGGGGATGACACCTTTAGATTAGAAGACCTGAGAGGGTTCGATGGATATCTGCTGATCAGTGTGGTGACACAGCTATATTGGAGGTAAGGAACCAAGGAAGGGGCAGAGAGCAAAACTTCAGTTTATAACCCTAGAATATCGTCTTCACCCTCAAGCATCTGAGGTGGAATGCCAGCTGCGTGTCCATGATGATTAGCCAATGCCCCCCCCCCCCTCCCCACACACTCTGGAAAGCGGGGGTGTATGTCCATGCTGAGGAGGGTTTGGCAGAACCGGTGGGTGGATTCTGCAGTCCAGCATTTTAACCAAAGTGTCCTACACAGGTGTACTGACAGGAGATTTATGCAAGAGATCTGCAAGGAAGCCTCCACCACAATGTCAAAACCGAAGTTTAAAGCTATAGGCGATTGCTCCATATGTTATAAAATCGAGGGATCAACTACTGTAAGATCTTCTTTAAAGGTTTTTGATTGGTATGCCATGGTTTAAGGCTTGACATGGTAAAATCAGCCCTGATGGGGTGAAGAACATGGCCTGCCGCCAAGAAGTTCTAGAAAGTCCAATTATAGTTTGGGCTTTAACCCTTTTTCTGCTGGGTCTATACAGCGTGCGGCCCTACAGGACAGCTTTCAGCTGGCTAAGCCTGCCTGTAACAGAATTCATCGGGAGATACAACGCAAGCAACCCCCACAGCTGGGAGGAGCTGGGGCTCCTTTTACAGGGGGATTGGGAAGCACTCCACGACTTGCGTTTATCCGGTCTGGCATGAGCTCTGCGTGGGAACCCAGTGTCCCCGAAGGTCACTTCTAGGCTATGCCCGCAATGTCCAGTCCAGATGCAGCTCTGTAGAAACCAGAGTTAGGATTGACACGCCAGACGGCTGCAATAAAAGATGGACCAGCTTTAGCAGCGATGCAGGGAAGACTCTTCATCGAAAGAAGTAAAATCTTGAAGAATAAGGGAAGAAAAAAAAAAACTCACCTTTTCGGGTCTGTTGCTAGGGGGTCCCTCGTAATCTGCCTCTTCCTCTCTGAGGCGCCTGACGTAATTTCCCCCCCCCGTGCTTGCAAGTGCTCCTGGGAGATGTCTGTCATAATTTCCCCGGAGTCACTGGGCAGCGCCGCGGACTGTAATCGGTGCTACGGCCACCGTTGAATGGCGCGTGCGTGATATTGAGAATTGCACGCTGGTTACCCAGCATGCATCTCTACAACGATATTCCAGGAAGCAATATCGATGCGGGCTTCACATCGGCCACAAACCAAGGCATACAATATTACAGTAAGGGATTTATATATTTGAAAAATATATCTGGATGATTGTATATTATTTAATTACAGTACTACTAGGATCCAAAAAATAAATTAAAAAATTAAAAATTTCCGCCGGAACTCTGCTTTAAGTACTGAAGTTTGGCGCCATTCCTCAAGTGTGCGCAATTTTAAAATGTGGCGTGTTAAGTATGTATTTGCTCAGCGTAACATCATCCGTCACATTATACAAAGACATTGGAGTAACGTTACTGGTTTTATTTTTTTTTCGCTAAAGTTTTTTTCCCCCCCCAAAAAAATCGATTTTGAAAAATTGCTGCTCAAATAACGTGTAACAAAAAAAAAAAAGGTTGCAATGACCGCCATTTTATTCAATAGGGTCTTTGCTAAAAAAAAAAAATTATATATATATATATATATATATATATATATATATATATATATATATATATCTGGGGGTTCTGAGTAATTTTCTAGCAAAAAAAAATAAAAATGATTTTTACATCTAGGACAGAAGTGGTTAACTAATTAAAAGAAAATGCAAAACAGGGTTAAATACTCATGTAATTTTTTTTTTTGGTGGGGGGAAGGTAATAAAAAAATAAAAATAAATAAAATGTGTGACACACTATGCATCAGACGATGATTGTCGCAGGACTGCACATGACTTTTTTTTTCACTGACAGCATGCCCCAGCTGCTTGGCAGCGGTCGCTTCCGGCGCTCCTCTGACGTCGGGCGAAGGGCAGGGAGGCTGACAGGGTGCCCACCCGCCGTGCCCTCAGCAGACATGGCCGCCGCGGGCATAGAGCTACCTGCAGAATGGCTTACTACGCAAGATGGGCGGAGACTTGTTGGAGATTGGCAGAGCGTGGGCTTCGCTGGCTCGCCATTGGCCGCTGCGCTCAGGCTGGGGGGCGGGGACGGCCTCCTGCTGTCATTCGTTCAGCGAGCGGAGCCGTGGAAATGGACGGCCGGAGGTCGGTGCCGGGACCCCCCGGGGAAGGAGGGCCTGAGCCCAACCGGACCAACGGAGCCAGGGGGGCCGCCATCCGAGTGCTGAAGGTGAGGACCGGGCACTGCCAGTCCACGACACCCTCCTGGCCATGTGTGCCAATTATATACTCCATTCTGTATACTCCTGTATACTATATATATATAGTCTATATACTCCTGTATACTATATATATATTCTACATACTCCTGTATACTGTATATATATATATATATATATATATATATTCTGTATATACCTGTATACTCTATATACTCCTGCATACTATATATATAATATATATATATTCTATTCTGCATGCACCTATATACTGAGATCTATTCTATATACACACCTGTATACTGAGATCTATTCCGTATACACCTGTATACTGAGATCTATTCTGTATACACCTGTATACTGAGATCTATTCTGTATACACCTGTATACGGAGATCTATTCTATGTACACCTATATACTGAGATCTATTCTATGTACACCTATATACTGAGATCTATTCTATATACACCTGTATACTGAGATCTATTATATATACACACCTGTATAATGAGATCTATTCCGTATACACCTGTATACTGAAATCTATTCTGTATACGGAGATCTATTCTATATACACACCTGTATACTGAGATCTATTCTATATACACCTGTATACTGAGATCTATTCTATTTACACACCTGTATAATGAGATCTATTCCGTATACACCTGTATACTGAGATCTATTCTGTATACACCTGTATACTGAGATCTATTCTGTATACACCTGTATACTGAGATCTATTCTGTATACACCTGTATACTGAGATCTATTCCGTATACACCTGTATACGGAGATCTATTCTATGTACACCTATATACTGAGATCTATTCTATGTACACCTATATACTGAGATCTATTCTATATACACCTGTATACTGAGATCTATTATATATACACCTGTATACTGAAATCTATTCTGTATACGGAGATCTATTCTATATACACACCTGTATACTGAGATCTATTCTATATACACCTGTATACTGAGATCTATTCCTTATACACCTGTATACTGAGATCTATTCTATTTACACACCTGTATAATGAGATCTATTCCGTATACACCTGTATACTGAGATCTATTCTGTATACACCTGTATACTGAGATCTATTCTGTATACACCTGTATACTGAGATCTATTCCGTATACACCTGTATACTGAGATCTATTCTGTATACACCTGTATACTGAGATCTATTCCATATACACCTGTATACTGAGATCTATTCCGTATACACCTGTATACTGAGATCTATTCTATATACACACCTGTATACTGAGATCTATTCCGTATACACCTGTATACTGAGATCTATTCTGTATACTGAGATCTATTCCATATACACCTGTATACTGAGATCTATTTCATATACACCTGTATACTGAGATCTATTCTTTATACACCTGTATACTGAGATCTATTCTGTATACACCTGTATACGGAGATCTATTCTGTATACACACCTGTATACTGAGATCTATTCTACGTACACCTGTATACTGAGATCTATTCTGTATACACCTGTATACGGAGATCTATTCTGTATACACACCTGTATACTGAGATCTATTCTACGTACACCTGTATACTGAGATCTATTCTATATACACCTGTATACTGAGATCTTTTCTACGTACACCTGTATACTGAGATCTATTCTATATACACCTGTATACTGAGATATATTCTATATACACACCTGTATACTGAGATCTATTCTGTATACACCCGTATACTGAGATCTATTCTATATACACACCTGTATACTGAGATCTATTCTGTATACACCTGTATACGGAGATCTATTCTATATACACCTGTATACTGAGATCTATTCTGTATACACCTGTATACTGAGATCTATTCCATATACACCTGTATACTGAGATCTATTCTGTATACACCTGTATACTGAGATCTATTCTATATACACCTGTATACTGAGATCTATTCTATACACACCTGTATACTGAGATCTATTCTATATATACCTGTATACGTAGATCTATTCTATACACACCTGTATACTGAGATCTAGTCTAAATATACCTGTATACTGAGATCTATTCTATATATACCTGTATACGGAGATCTATTCTATATACACCTGTATACGGAGATCTATTCTATATATACCTGTATACTGAGATCTATTCTGTATATACCTGTATACTGAGATCTATTCTGTATACACCTGTATACTGAGATCTATTCTGTATACACCTGTATACTGAGATCTATTCTATATACACCTGTATACTGAGATCTATTATGTATACACCTGTATACTGAGATCTAGCTGTACACCTGTAATATACCTGTATACAGGTGTTCTCACTTTCAGAGACTTATCTCTATAGAGCAGCCAATCATTACAAAGGCTCATCTCCTCTCCCTGTGTCCAGTGTCTATATACCTGGATTCATTTGGGTGCCTATATTACATTTTTTCTTAAAGGGCCAGGTCACCTTTACCCAAAAATATCAGAACTTTTGGAAAGGGGGGGGGGGGGGTCTTGGAAGGGGTTAAGGACCTCCTTTACACAAACCTCACCCTCTGAAGAATGGATTGATTTTCAGCAGGTATTTGACAGTCCTCCTCACCGCCTATTTTAACCCCTAATATCCTGCACCGCATTGTTGAACGGGTTGCATTCTTGCCGTGGCCGTGTGAAGCACAGCATGCTCATCTTGCAGCTTAAGGGGGAATGGTGGTAATAATGTGGCTCGGCCACATGTCTTCGCCGCCCTTCCCCTGACTGCAATGTGTGCTTTTGTATGTTTTTGAGGTTACATGTATAAGGCAGAGCCCATTCATATCAATGGGCCACCACATGTGCAACAAATGCGCCAAAGTAGCTGATTTACCTTTCCGGGCATTGATCTTCGTTTTTTTATCTGCACATTTTATCTTGTTTGTCCTGCATTGTGGCGCTCGCATAAATGTCTGCCTGACGCATTTTGGGGTGCCGTTAACAATGAATGGCACAGCAAGCGTGATATGTGTTTTACGCACGCGTGCTTTGGTGCTCCTTCGTGAAACCTCCAGGTCTGAATGCAGCCTTAAAGTGCTATCGATTCCAATGATCGATTCCATGCTGTTCATACTCACTCAGTCACTATCTGATTCCATTTCTGTATTATGGAAAAATCCAGGTTGATCCTGCTGCTCTCTATCTCCCCCTCCTGTCCATGTCCCCACTGCAGCTAGGGATTTTGCAGAGCAGTGTTGGCAGCTCTGCACATGCTCAGTTTTCAGTGAGTTTCTATGCTTGGCGTTTCCTCCCTATCGCGTCTGAGCGGCCCATGTGACTATAGAGTCACACATGGGGGCGTATACACTGTGCTAAATGACAGCCTACTCCCTCCCTCCTCTTCCTCGATGCCCACTAACCAGCTTCACCTCCCTCTTATTCTAAGACACAGGCTGGAGAGGCGTGACACACACCCGTGACTGCCCACACCCACAAAATAATAAAGATCTGATTTCAAATATATATTTGACTGAGGATTTAAAACAGTTTATTGATATTACGGTATTTATTTTTACTCTGTATCCCAAAGCCTGTTTTTTTTTTTTTTTTTTAATTTGTAACCAGCAGAAGCTCCTCCTGCCACTGTTTCCCTGCAGACAGGCTGGGAGAGAGCTGGACAGCTGCACATTGATTAGGAAAAAGGTTCTTAGATGTTTTTTTAAGATAATTTCAGAGCCGTCATCCACATACAAACGTAAAAGGAATAATAATAATAATAAATATAAATAAAGTAAAAATAGTAAATTATACAGTGTGTGTGTGTTTAGTATCTGAATTTGCAGGGTGCTTTCAGTGGGTGTTCGCCTCACCGAGCCCTTTGCAATGCACTGCGTGCTGCGCAGTGCATTCCAAGCCCTGATTGGGCAAAGACTTGCCCAATCACGGCGCAGTGAATAGCTGGTTGTTAAAGAGCAGGGGCCGAGAAGCTGGCTGCAGCGTCCTTAACAACCGATGAGTTAACAGCTGTGAATGGTCTTCCCTGCTGACAGCTGAATTTAAAAAAAGACAAAAAAAAAACGGAGTGGGGTTCCCCTTAAAATCCATACCAGACCCGAAGTCTCTCTCCCAGCCTGTCTGCGGGGAAACAGTGGCAGGAGGAGCGTCTAGTCCTCTGCTGCTGGTCACATGTTTAAAATAAAAAAAGTCAACAGCTGTCAATGGGCTTTCCTGCTGACAGCTGAATAAAAAAAACGGTGTGGGGTTCCACTTAATATCCATACAAGACCCGAAGGCTCTCTCTCAGCCGGTCTGCAGGGAAACAGTGGCAGGAGGAGCTTCTAGTTCTTTGCTGCTGGTCACATGTTTAAAAAAAAAAAAAAAAAACAACAGCTGTTAATGGGCTTCCCTGCTGACAGATGAATTAAAAAAAAGACAAAAAAAAAACGATGTGGGGTTCCCCTTAAAATCCATACCGGACCCGAATGCTCTCTCCCAGCCTGTCTGCAGGGAAACAGTGTTAGGAGGAGCTTCCAGTCCTGCTGGTCACATGTTTAAAATAAAAAAAAGTCAACAGCTGTCAGTTAAAAATGCGGTACCCCCCATCCATACTAGGCCCTTCGGGTCTGGTATGGATTTTAAGGGGAAGCCCATGCCAAAATAAAAAAAAATAAAGTTTTGTGGGAACCCTACTTAAAGTGAAACAATAAAAATTAAAAATAAATATAGTGGCTGGGGGGTGCCGTAGTCTGCCTGGCCGTTGGCTTGGTGTCCCCTGAGCCGGCCCGGTTCTGTTATTGCCGTGTTTGTTAATTGTCGGAATATTGAACGTTCCGCCCGGACAGCCCTGTGATTGGTGATGACCTTTGCTCTCTTTGTGCCCGATAAGCTCGGCGTTGTTTCCCGGTCACTTGTATGGTGAGTTCGGTGTGACACTTCCAATGATTGAAGTCTTGTAATTAGCCGGTTCATAGCTCAGATCTGCGGTGACACCCGTGTGTGTGTGTGTGTGCGCCGAGCGCCGTCGGTAGAACCCGGAGTCCATCCAGCCTGCTGAAGGGGAAGGGGCAAACCTAAACCTTTCTCAGAGTCCTAAACTTTAAGAAGTGGTCGTGGCCGGGTTTATTCAGGAATTTAAATATTCAGCTGAAATCATTATAACTGTGCATGCGTGTGGAGGAAAGTGTCATATTTGAAAGTGTCAGGCCCCTCATGTATGGGGCATCTCTGGTGGAGGACCTTCATGTATGGTGTTCCTCTGGTGGGGGACCCCGATGAATAGGGGGGACTCTGGTTGAAACCCCTCATGAAGGGGGGGGGGCCTCGTGTTTGAGGTTCCTCTGGTGGGGAACCCTGATGAATGGGTTGCCTCTGGTCAGGGATCCTGATGAATGGGGTGCCTCTGGTGGGGGATCCTGATGAATGGGGTGCCTCAGGTGGGGGACCCTGATGTATTGGGCGCCTCTGGTGGAGGACCCTGATGAATGGGGTGCCTCAGGTGGGGGACCCTGATGTATTGGGCGCCTCAGGTGGGGGACCCTGATGTATTGGGCGCCTCTGGCGGGGGACCCTGATGAATGGGGTGTCTCAGGTGGGGGACCCTGATGTATTGGGCGCCTGTGGTGGGGCATCCTGATGAATGGGGGGCCTCTGGTGGGGGATGCTGATGAATAGGGTGCCTCTGGTGGGGGATCCTGATGAATGGGGTGCCTCAGGTGGGGGACCCTGATGTATTGGGGGCCTCTGGTGGAGGACCCTGATGAATGGGGTGCCTCAGGTGGGGGACCCCGATGTATTGGGCGCCTCAGGTGGGGGACCCCGATGTATTGGGCGCCTCAGGTGGGGGACCCTGATGTATTGGGCGCCTCTGGCGGGGGACCCTGATGAATGGGGTGTCTCAGGTGGGGGACCCTGATGTATTGGGCGCCTGTGGTGGGGCATCCTGATGAATGGGGTGCCTCTGGTGGGGGATGCTGATGAATAGGGTGCCTCTGGTGGGGGATCCTGATGAATGGGGTGCCTCAGGTGGGGGACCCTGATGTATTGGGGGCCTCTGGTGGAGGACCCTGATGAATGGGGTGCCTCAGATGGGGGACCCCGATGTATTGGGCGCCTCAGGTGGGGGACCCTGATGTATTGGGCGCCTCTGGCGGGGGACCCTGATGAATGGGGTATCTCAGGTGGGGGACCCTGATGTATTGGGCGCCTGTGGTGGGGCATCCTGATGAATGGGGTGCCTCTGGTGGGGGATGCTGATGAATAGGGTGCCTCTGGTGGGGGATCCTGATGAATGGGGTGCCTCTGGTGCGAGACCCTGATGAATGGGGTGCCTCTGGTGGGGGACCCTGATGAATGGGGTGCCTCTGGTGGGGGATCCTGATGAATGGGGTGCCTCTGGTGGGGGATCCTGATGAATGGGGTGCCTCTGGTGGGGGATCCTGATGAATGGGTGGCCTCTGGCGGGGGACCCTGATGAATGGGGTGTCTCAGGTGGGGGACCCTGATGTATTGGGCGCCTGTGGTGGGGCATCCTGATGAATGGGGTGCCTCTGGTGGGGGATGCTGATGAATAGGGTGCCTCTGGTGGGGGATCCTGATGAATGGGGTGCCTCTGGTGGGAGACCCTGATGAATGGGGTGCCTCTGGTGGGGGACCCTGATGAATGGGGTGCCTCTGGTGGGGGATCCTGATGAATGGGGTGCCTCTGGTGGGGGATCCTGATGAATGGGGTGCCTCTGGTGGGGGATCCTGATGAATGGGTGGCCTCTGGTGGGGGATCCTGATGTATGAGGCGCCTCTGGTGGGGGAACCTGAAGTATGGGGAGCCTCTGGTGGGGGTCCTCTAATATAGGGAGCATCTGGTGGGGATCCTCTGGTTGGGATCCTGAAGTATGGGGAGCCTCTGGTGGGGATCCTGAAGTATGGGGAGCCTCTGGTGGGGATAATGCAGTATGGGGAGCTTCTGGTGGGGATAATGAAGTATGGGGAGGCTCTGGTGGGGATAATGCAGGATGGGGAGCCTCTGGTGGGGATAATGCAGTATGGGAAGCTTCTGGTGGGGATAATGAAGTATGGGGAGCCTCTGGTGGGGATAATGCAGTATGGGGAGCTTCTGGTGGGGATAATGAAGTATGGGGAGCCTCTGGTGGGGATAATGAAGTATGGGGAGCCTCTGGTGGAGATCCTCTTGTCAGGGACCCTGATGTATGGGGTGTTGTGGGGATCCTGATGAATGGGTTGCCTCTGGTGGGGGACCCTGATGTATGGGGAGCCTCTGGTGGGGATCCTCTGGTAAGGATTCTGAAGTACGGGGAGCCTCTGGTGGGGATCCTAAAGTACGGGGAGCATCTGGTGGGGATAATGAAGTATGGGGAGCATCTGGTGGGGATAATGAAGTATGGGGAGCTTCTGGTGGGGATAATGAAGTATGGGGAGCCTCTGGTGTGGATAATGAAGTATGGGAGCCTCTGGTGTGGATAATGAAGTATGGGGAGCCTCTGGTGTGGATAATGAAGTATGGGGAGCCTCTGGTGGGGATCCTCTTGTCAGGGACCCTGATGTATGGGGTGTGGTGGGGATCCTGATGAATGGGTTGCCTCTGCTGGGGGACCCTGATGTATGGAGAGCCTCTGGTGGGGATCCTCTGGTAAGGATCCTGAAGTATGGGGAGCCTCTGGTGGGGATCCTGAAGTATGGGGAGCATCTGGTGGGGATCCTGATGAATGGGGCACATCTGGTGGGGATCCTGATGAATGGGTTGCCTCTGCTGGGGGATCCTGATGTATGGGGAGCCTCTGGTGGGGATCCTGAAGTGTGGGGATCCTCTGGTGGAGATCCTGAAGTGTGGGGATCCTCTGGCGGAGATCCTGAAGTGTGGGGATCCGCTGGTGGAGATCCTGAAGTGTGGGGATCCTCTGGTGGAGATCCTGAAGTATGGGGATCCTCTGGTTGGGATCCTGAAGTATGGGGAGCCTCTGGTGGGGATCCTGAAGTATGGGGAGCCTCTGGTGGGGATCCTGAAGTATGGGGAGCCTCTGGTGGGGATAATGAAGTATGGGGAGCTTCTGGTGGGGATAATGAAGTATGGGGAGCCTCTGGTGTGGATAATGAAGTATGGGGAGCCTCTGGTGTGGATAATGAAGTATGGGGAGCCTCTGGTGGAAATAATGAAGTATGGGGAGCCTCTGGTGGAGATCCTCTTGTCAGGGACCCTGATGTATGGGGTGTTGTTGGGATCCTGATGAATTGGTTGCCTCTGGTGGGGGACCCTGATGTATGGGGAGCCTCTGGTGGGGATCCTGAAGTATGGGGAGCATCTGGTGGGGATAATGAAGTATGGGGAGCTTCTGGTGGGGATAATGAAGTATGGGAAGCCTCTGGTGTGGATAATGAAGTATGGAGAGCCTCTGGTTTGGATAATGAAGTATGGGGAGCCTCTGGTGGGGATAATGAAGTATGGGGAGCCTCTGGTGGAGATCCTCTTGTCAGGGACCCTGATGTATGGGGTGTGGTGGGTATCCTGATGAATGGGTTGCCTCTGCTGGGGGACCCTGATGTATGGGGAGCCTCTGGTGGGGATCCTCTGGTAAGGATCCTGAAGTATGGGGAGCCTCTGGTGGGGATCCTGATGAATGGGGCACATCTGGTGGGGATCCTGATGAATGGGTTGCCTCTGCTGGGGGATCCTGATGTATGGGGAGCCTCTGGTGGGGATCCTGAAGTGTGGGGATCCTCTGGTGGAGATCCTGAAGTATGGGGAGCATCTGGTGGGGATCCTCTGGTTGGGATCCTGAAGTATGGGGAGCCTCTGGTGGGGATCCTCTGGTGGGGATAATGAAGTATGGGGAGCCTCTGGTAAGGATCCTGAAGTATGGGGATCCTCTGGTGGGGATCCTGAAGTATGGGGAGCATCTGGTGGGGATCCTGATGAATGGGGCACATCTGGTGGGGATCCTGATGAATGGGTTGCCTCTGCTGGGGGATCCTGATGTATGGGGAGCCTCTGGTGGGGATCCTGAACTGTGGGGATCCTCTGGTGGAGATCCTGAAGTATGGGGAGCATCTGGTGGGATCCTCTGGTTGGGACCCTGATGTATGGGGCGCCTCTGGTGGGGATGCTGATGAATGGGTTTCCTCTGGTGGGGGACCCTGATGTATGGGGAGCCTCTGGGATCCTGATGTCCAGGGAACTCTGATGGGGAACCGTATGGTTAGGTTGACTCTGGTGGGCAGGTGGAGGACCCTGACGTGATGGGGGCTTCTGGTGTGAAGTTATTTCTTGGAGAAAGTCTTTATTCCCAGTTCTATTCATTCATTTATTAAACACATTTTTGTTGGACCCCCAAATATGTACAGAATGTATGATCCGGTCCTCCGACTGCAATGTTTGGAGACCCCCGATGTAGGCGAAGGGTGGAATGGTTGAAGGTAAACTCCAAACTAACAACTTTTACCCGCCAAAGCATTTGTATTTCTGTCCCTCATGTCTGAAGATTATTACAGCCCTGGGAGGGGGATTTGATCTTTTTCTGCTGCTGTTTCACTTTTACTTACAGGTCTCCTCCTTGCCCTGTGACTGGACAGTGAAAAGAGAAGCGGCACGCTTGTGTAATTCAGTGCCGCCTCTCCATTCCTACTGCCATGTTAGGCAGTGTGTGAGGTCAGTTGATAGGGCTTAGGGTGCCCCCCCTCCCCCGATTGCTGACTTGTCCCATGACCGTGGCATTTTGTTGACAAGCTTTATCTCCTTCCCTTTTATTGCTAGTCACTCCGAGCACACCTTATTAAAGCCAAAGGCAAGACGCAGACCTGTAATAAATGCCATACTAGGGACTTGTGATCCCGGGAGAGGTGGGGGCGGTGCCCTGGACCTGAATCTTCAACCAATACCATGAGAAGTCCTGAGGTTTGGCAGCTCTTCCAAAAGTGGGGGCCCCTCCCGAGGGCCAGAGGTCTCCCATACTAAAGAATCCTTGTATAGTTGAACTGGAAGGAGCATCAAACAATCATCAAGTATTTTTTTTTTACTAAAGATCATTGGTGTCAGTGGGAGGAATATTGCCCCATCATTGGTGTCAGTGGGAGAAATAGTGCCCCATCATTGATGTCAGTGGGAGGAATAGTGTCCCATCATTGATGTCAGTGGGAGGAATAGTGCCCCATCATTGGTGTCAGTGGGAGGAATATTGCCCCATCATTGGTGTCAGTGGGAGAAATAGTGCCCCATCATTGATGTCAGTGGGAGGAATAGTGTCCCATCATTGATGTCAGTGGGAGGAATAGTGCCCCATCATTGGTGTCAGTGGGAGGAATAGTGCCCCATCATTGATGTCAGTGGGAGGAATAGTGTCCAATCATTGGTGTCAGTGGGAGGAATAGTGCCCCATCATTGGTGTCAGTGGGAGGAATAGTGTCCAATCATTGGTGTCAGTGGGAGGAATAGTGTCCCACCCATCATTGGAGCACAGGTGTGTCAGGTGGAAGGTGTCTCTGGAGCTCCTCCAGGTGATGGGTGTGAGAGGGGAGTGGTGGTGAAATCTATCCCAGCTCTCCTGGCCCCTTTCTGGGGAAGCCATGGAGGCCAGCAGGGCCTCTCCTGCTGGAAGTTCTCAGCCATATCCTGGGCCTTCGGGTGACATGCCTTCCTGTGGACAAGCCGATCTCTCTGCCCCTGGTGAGGACGAAGGCTCGCAAGCCATTCGGGAGCGAGTGGTGGCCGGGATAAAGATCATGAATAGGGAGAGGGATAAGCTTTACAAATTACGAGCGGAGCTAAAGCATCTGAGAAGGCAGCGTGAGGGCTTACACAGCCAGAATCCAGGATCCATGGATCCAGAGATCCAATTGGCCAAAGTCCGTGTGGACCACCAGGAGACCATTGTGGACATGATGGAAGGCAGAGATGGGCCCTTCAAGGAGAAGTTTGGAAACGACATCAGGTTTGGAAGGATGACAAAGATGGAGGTGGAGGAGACTCCCAATTCTGCCCCCCCAGGGAGAGGTAAGCAGCCCCATGCCTTCTCAGGACTCAGGAGGTATGCTGAGGGCCATCCAGGTCATGGAGTCTCCTATGCGGGGGGATCAGTTAGTATTTAATGAGGAGGACATTACAGATAATGTACCTGATAAGTAAAGCCGGCAAATCCCCATGTTGTGGATAAGACTGTGTTTGTGTCTTTCACTGATACTGACAATGTGCCTGATGACAGGCTGCTAATGCTCTGTGCAGCCATGTTGTGCCTGATGATGTAAAAAGTGTCATTTCTGTGGATGAACTACAGGTGTCAGCAGAGCCTATTAACCCTTCTTTAGCAGAGTCCAAAGCTGTTTGCCCCACTGCTGCTGAGGACTCTACAGCGCAGCATCAGACAGCTGGTACTGCAGCAGTGACTGTGACCATTCCTGATGGGAGAGTGAACGTTTCTGTGACTGATAGCAATCACCCCAGCACCAGTGTGATGGACAGTCATCCTGCTGCGGATTCTGCTAACTCACTTCAAACTGTTGATAATGCTAATAATAATGTACAGACTAACGTGACTTCAGTGTGCGGCCTTGCCCCTGATAAACCTACATTTGCTCAGGTGGTACGCTCTGCTCCTGGTAGCTCAGCCCCCAAGCAGGGTTTTCCCCTACAGCCTACCACTTTGGGCACCCCGGGATCTAGTCTTGGGTCTCTGGCTTCAGCTGGGGGTCCCAGACGTAATGTAGTTATTCTGAAATGGGAAGGTGGTGCAGTCCTTCCAGCGCGGCGTGCGGTGGTGGATCTCATTTTAGAAATGGGTTTTGGGGCAAAAGACCTGTATGCCTTTATACATGTAGCTGGGACAAGGGATTATACGGTTAGCTTCACCAGGCCAGAGGGTCTTGACCTGTTCTGGGAGCGATATGAGGCTCGGTGCAGGTCAAGACCTGAATGGGAAGGTCTGGCCCCAGTTGCGATCTCTCAGAGGTCAACAGTAAAAAAAATCACTATCATTCTGACCAATGAGAGCGTTCCCGCTCGGGATCTAGAGGTTTGGTTACAGAACTATGGGGAGGTTTTGATTAAGCCCAGCAAAATCCTTGATGAGCGTAACATCTGGACTGGGGGTTGGTCAGTAACAGTCAGGTTGGCCAGGGATGGGAATGTTGTCCGTCACCTGCCCTCCTCGGCTTTTATAGGGAGGGATAGGATGACTATTTTCTACCCTGGTTAGCTGAAGCTGTGTCACCGCTGTGGAGAAAAGGGGCATTTGAGCTCCTCCTGTTCAGCCTTGATATGTTGAGTGTGTCCGGGGCCAGGGTCACATGGCCAAGGACTGCACTGATATGATCAGGTGCAATCTGTGCCTGCGCCTTGGCCATCCCTAGAGCAGATGTCCTGAAGCCTGGCACAATATGGAGATAAAGGATGACTTGTCTGGGCTGGACGGGATGGAGGGTGAGACTCCTGGTGTACCATCCTCCTCTGCGGTGACTGACTCCCCTGGTTCTGCTCAGGATCCCTCTCCAGTCCCTATGGCCACCCCTCCTGTGTCTGTAAGTATTCCTACTGTATCTGTCTCTGTGTCCCCCCAGCCTACTGTATCCTCTCCTCTTGTGTCAGAACCTTCCAAGTCTGTGCCCCCCGGGTCAGTTACCCCCCAGGTGTCTACCCCTTCTAAGTCTGTCTCAAAGGGAACACCACCCCCACCAGGAGTGGTAGCAGGTACTAAAAAGGTTGCTTCTTCCTCTGTAAAGGAGTCTTCTGTGAAGACTCCAAAGAAAAAAACAAGAGATTATGGCATCTCTGAAGCTCTGCAGTACCTGGAGGAGAGGAGGAAGGTTGGGAAGCGGAAGCAGGCGGTGAGGACGGAACGGGCTCCAGTGCCTGTCTCCAACCGTCATAGGACCTCTGAATGGTATATTTCTTCATCTGGAGCTTCTTCGGAGCGAAGTTCCGATTCTGAAATGGAGTTTGAGGCTGCCTCAAGAAAGAGAGAGGCTTCTGGTGATGAGCAGCAGAGGGGAGCTAAGAAGCAATCCACCCAATAATCCCAAATGGCGGTTCCCCCTCCGTTTTAAAAGTGGTGACAATAAATGTCGCCAGCATTAAGTCAGTAAGAGCTCGTTCCATGGCCTTCTTTTTGTTCAGCCAATTAGACGCTGAAATTTTATTTTTGCAAGAGACTAGGCTCACCTCCTTGGCAGATATTCATATGGCCAAGAAAGAGTGGAGGTATGGTCCATCTTACTGGTCTCTTGCGGCCGAGCCTTACGGCGGTGTGGCGGTGTTGATTAAAACCGGCTTGGTAAATGTCCGGCGGGTTATTGAGGTGGAGATTGGGAGATGTATGGTCTTAGACGTCCTTGTGGGGGCAGGACCTGCGCCTAATTAATGTTTATGGGCCGCACACAAAGTGGGACAGGAAATGCCTTTTTACAAGGATCAAGCCATTTCTTTTTACATCCTGGCAAGTGGTCTTTGGAGGTGACTTTAATACAGTAACTAGGCCCAAGGACAGGAAGGACTTCAAGGACAGGCTGGGATATGATAGCATTTTTTTAAATAGTATGGTTAGGGATGCTGGTCTTGTGGATGTGCACATTAAGCACCTCCCGGATGACACCAGGTTCACCTTTCATCGAGGTAGTAGTCAGAGTAGGATAGATAGTTTTTTTTTTGAAGGAGACCTCTGCTTTCTCGCCCCCAGGGGTGCAGGCAGTAGAGTTCTCTGATCACTGTATGCTATCTGTGGTCCTGAATGCTTCAGACGCCCCTCAGAGGGGCAGGGGCATCTGGAGATTGAATTTGACGTTACTCAAAGAAGAACATGTTAGACAATCCTTTGAGGAATTCTTTCAGGTTCAGGTAACTATCCTGGACTTTTGTAGCAGCAAGGCTGAGTGGTGGGAGCTGACCAAAAAGAGGATCGCTGGATTCTTCAGGGGCCTAGCCAATAGAAAACAGGAAATACATGACCTACCAACGTTTACGGAGGAAGCTGGATATTCTTGTCTCGAGAGGAGGAGATCCTGGGGCAATCTCCGAAGTGCAACTCCTCCTCGGGAAGTGTCAATATGACCGACACGTCTCTTTGGTTCTGGAGATGGACTAAGGGAAGTACCACTCGCCTGACCCTTACCAGAACTGCAAACAAGGTGTTCTTGGGAGGAAAGAGCTTGACCATGACAAGATGGACAGCTTTTTGGACTCTACTGCAGGTCTAAATGGTGGAGATGTTCCATTGATGAATTTGACAGAGGAGATCACAGTTGATGAGGTGATGAGGGCAATTGAACAGCTTGTCATCAAAAAGTCACCTGGACCGGATGGCTTGACGGCTGAGTTTTACAAAGCCTTTAAGTCTATTCTGGCCCCACATTTGGTAGAGGTTTTTAACAGTTGCCTTGCTGGGGGTGCTTTCCCCTTCCATGAGGCACTCGGCTGTGATTCTTCTTTCAAAGGGTAAAGATCCTTTGATGATTGAGAATTGGCGCCCCATCAGCCTTCTTAATGTTGATAGAAAGATACTGGAAAAGATTATTTTCTGGTGCCTATCATCCGTAGCAGAGTCTTTGCTTTCTCGCCATCAGCTCGGTCCAGGGTAGAAGCACCTTCACAGCGGTTTTAGCTGTCCGGGAGGCCTTGGAGCGGTGCAGGGCTGCAGGCTGGGGAAAGTATTTGCTAACATTGGATCAGGCAAAAGCTTTTGATCGTGTTAACCACGAGTGCCTGTAGTTGCTCCTTAGTAAGTACGGTCTGCCGGGTGGTTTTGTCGATTGGTTAAAAGTCTTGTATAAGGGGGCAGAAAGCTTTCCTCTTGTTAATGGTTGGGTTGGGCAGTCCTTTGAGGTTGGCTCTGGGGTGCGCCAGGGTTGTCCTCTGAGTCCCCTGCTCTATGTGTTTGCAATCGACCCCCTTCATCAGGAGGCTAGAGAGCGGCATGTTGTGTGGGGTGCCAGTGGGGCTCCCGGGTGAGCCACCTTTGAGGGTTGTTGCCTATGCGGACGATGTGTCGGTGATTGTCACTGGGGCAGATGAAGCAGAGGAGGTGGTCTCTCTGACATCACGGTATTCTGAAGCATCAGGCTCCAAGATCAATCGGGAAAAGAGTGAATTTTTTTGGATGGGAAAGGAAGGTGAGGGGTTTGATCTCCCGGACACCTTTGCGGTGCCCCAGGAAAGAATTAAGATTCTAGGCATTGAATTTGGACCCGGCGATTATGGCCTCAAAAACTGGGAAGGCAGACTGGAAATTGCCAATACTAAGGTGGTCATCTGGAAGAGATGGAAGCTATCTCTGAGGGAAAGGATTGATCTGATTAAGACTTACCTGATTCCGATCTTCTTGTATGTCAGCTTTGTCTGCATCTTGCCGGTGTCTCTCTATGCTAGGGTCAGTAGTGTGTTCTTCCAGATGCTGTGGGGAACAGACTGAACCCCATCAAGAGGAATGTCACCTATCTATCCAAGAGGGAGGATGGCTTAGGAATGGTCAACCCAGTTCTTTTCTTTTCACTGCTATTTCTCAAATTCAACATTGGCAATATGCTTGCAGTGGAACCTCCTGGATGGGTAGGCATATTTAGATCTTGTTTTAGGCCTTTTCTACGACTTTGGGAAGAAGGTGGCCAAGTGAAGAATCTCAGGGGTCATCGTGGTCAGCTACCAGCCTATGTTGCTCCGTGCCTGAAGTTACTGCGATAGTGGCGATTGTTGTCTGCAGATCTCAGATCGGTTCAGAGGAAAGTCCTTATGGGTCGAGTCTTGAGCGAAGTCTTCCATGACCCACTGGCCTTAAGGGATTGCCTAGGCCCAGTTTTGAGGGTGGGGTTAAGATTAATTTGGATAGAGTACCCCTTAAATTTAGGGATCTGGCCTGGTTGTGCTTCCATGGGAGGCTCAATGTTCGGGGCAATTTGAAATTTCCGCAGTGGGGTGGATCGTAGCTGTCCTCGGGAGGAGTGTGCAGATGAGGAGGAGACAATGGACCATTTTCTGCTTCATTGCCCCTTTAACATAAAGGTGTACAAACAGGTGGGGCGGGCCACTATTCAGCATTCGGCATAAAATCCTTGCTGTTGAGGTGGTGGTGTATGACATTCTGCATGAGGTGGAGAAGATTCGGGTGCTTGAGAGAGACAAGCGGAGTCGGGGGGCTTGGTTGAAGGCGTGGAGGGGTTTCAGACCCCCTGACTGCCAGGAGTCTCTCTCCCGGGTGTGGCTGTCTGTCTCTTATCACCCTAGATTTTATAACTTATCATTCATTTTTGATAAATGGCTGCGTACATAGGTGATGGGTTGTGCCTCTTAGGCCCTCTCTGCTGCTTTATGTAAATAGTTTTCTAATGTTTTGGTAATGGACTATGTATATATTGTATATATTCTGAACGTTGATGTGTATTCCTTTGTTTTCTGTTGAAGTTTTATAATATGGTTTTTGTTTTTTACTTTTGTATAAAATTGGTCGCTTGATTCTTAAAAAATAAAAGATCAATAGTGCCCCATTATTGGTGTCAGTGGGAGGAATAGTGCCCCATCATTGGTGTCAGTGGGAGGAATAGTGTCCCATCATTGGTGTCAGTGGGAGGCATAGTGCCCCATCATTGGTGTCAGTGGGAGGAATAGTGCCCCATCATTGGTGTCAGTGGGAGGCATAGTGCCCCATCATTGGTGTCAGTGGGAGGCATAGTGCCCCATCATTGGTGTCAGTGGGAGGAATAGTGCCCCATCATTGGTGTCAGTGGGAGGCATAGTGCCCCATCATTGGTGTCAGTGGGAGGCATAGTGCCCCATCATTGGTGTCAGTGGGAGGAATAGTGCCCCATCATTGGTGTCAGTGGGAGGCATAGTGCCCCATCATTGGTGTCAGTGGGAGGCATAGTGCCCCATCATTGGTGTCAGTGGGAGGCATAGTGCCCCATCATTGGTGTCAGTGGGAGGAATAGTGCCCCATCATTGGTGTCAGTGGGAGGAATAGTGCCCCATCATTGGTGTCAGTGGGAGGCATAGTGCCCCATCATTGGTGTCAGTGGGAGGCATAGTGCCCCATCATTGGTGTCAGTGGGAGGCATAGTGCCCCATCATTGGTGTCAGTGGGAGAAATAGTGCCCCATCATTGGTATCAGTGGGGGGAATAGTGCCCCATCATTGGTATCAGTGGAAGGAATAATGCCCCATCATTGGTGTCCAGTGGGAGGAATAGCGTCCCATCATTGGTATCAGTGGGAGAAATAGCGCCCCATCATTGGTATCAGTGGGAGGAATAGCGCCCCATCATTGGTGTCAGTGGGAGGAATAGTGCCCCATCATTGGTGTCCAGTGGGAGGAATAGTGCCCCATCATTGGTGTCCAGTGGGAGGAATAGTGCCCCATCATTGGTGTCAGTGGGAGGAATAGTGCCCCATCATTGGTGTCAGTGGGAGGAATAGTGCCCCATCATTTGTGTCAGTGGGAGGAATAGTGCCCCATCAGTGGGAGGGATAGTGCCCCATCATTGGTGTCAGTGGGGGGAATAGTGCCCCATCATTGGTGTCAGTGGGAGGAATAGTGCCCCATCAGTGGGAGGGATAGTGCCCCATCATTGGTGTCAGTGGGGGGAATAGTGCCCCATCATTGGTGTCAGTGGGGGGAATAGTGCCCCATCATTGGTGTCAGTGGGGGGGAATAGTGTCATAAAAGGGGAGGCGGAGCCACATTTTTACCCCCCTTAAAGCGGGAGTCCGCCGGGAGTCCGCGTTTTTTTTTTTTTTTTTTTAAAGCCAGCAGCTACAAATACTGCAGCTGCTGACTTTTAAAATGGTGACACTTACCCGCCCAGCGCGCCCGCGATGTCGGCACCCGAAGCCGATCTCTCGATCGTCTCTCGGGTGCCGCCGCCGCCATCTTGGGTATGGGAATCAGGAAGTGGAGCCTTTCGGCTTCATTTCCCGGTTCCCTACTGCGCATGTGCGAGTCGCGCTGCGCAATAAGGATGGACCCGCTGCCTCTGGGATCTGTGTGTTTCCCAGCAGGCAGCGGGGGACTTTCGGAAAGGGGCGTAGATCTACGCCTCTTTCCGCAGAGAGCCATCCCGGAAGTGGGTGCAGATACCTGTACTGTACAGGTACCTGCACCCCCCTCCCCCCTGAAAGGTGCCAATTGTGGCGCCGGAGGGGGGGGAGGAATCCAATGAGCGGAAGGTCCACTTTAGGGTGGACCTCCGCTTTAAGCTGTAAATGCAGCTGGCCAGAGTTGTAGAAATGCTGCAGTGACAATGCTTCGTGGCGTGGCAAAAATAAAACCCACTGCTACATTCATTGGGCGGTTCCCACTGCCTGACCCGACTCATTCCCCATTCCACAAGTGAATGGGGCCGCGCCCCAACTGCGTGCCAAACGCTAGGCTTGTGGCTTGGCATTCCCATTGAAAAACCCGGTTCACCTGTCAGAAAGCCCCGCCCATACTGCTCTCTTTTTTTTCTTTATAGAGAGCAGTGCAGGTGTGAAGGAGACCCGATGACATCATCTCTCTGCACTCCCCTTCTGTCAGCAAGCCCCGGAGGTAGCTCAGCGCTGGGCACTAAATGACTTCTATTTCTTACCGGATCTCTCCCAATCTGAGTCCTGAGATATGGAGGAAATGACAGAAAATAAAGGACTTCACATGAGCTGTATTAATCAGACATTTCTAGATATTTAATTAATACATAACCGGATTAAACGCTAATCTTTTATTATCTTCTGGAACTTTCCTCGATTGAAGTCCTTTTATTACCTTCTAATAGATGAAGGGTGTAAAGTCCAGTGCTGAGGGCTGCTTCTCCTTCACTTCTATCCAGTCTTATAAAGGAAAAGAGCAACTTAGAATTGTCTACCAATTTGGAGCCCCTTACACGTGTCGTCTTCAATCCCCCGCTCATGTCGGTGCGACTTGTCATGCGATTTTTCCCTGCTGCACCCTATTCTCCGCAGTGCAACTCTTCAAATCGGTGTGACACCAACCGTGCAGTCCCGCGCCAATCTTAGAAAGTAGTTCCTGCGATACTTTTGGTGACTGCAGCAGCGACTTGCATAGACCTCCGCACATGAAATCGCACCAAGTCACACCTAAAGTCTCAATGACGTGGCTTTAAAAACGTTTAATTTCTAGTGAACTCACATGATTTCAAAGCCGTATTCAGACCCCTTTCACACTGGGGCGTTTTTCAGGCGTTTTTCATGCGCTTTAGCGTTAAAAAATACGCCTGAAAGAAGCCGCAACTGCAATCCCAATGTAAAAGCCCGAGTGCTTTCACACCAAGGCGCTGCGCTGGCAGGGCGTCAAAAAAAGTCCTGCAAGCAGCTTCTTTGCAGCGCTTTTGGAACGGTGAATACACCACTCCTAAAGCGCACCTTCCCATTGAAATCAATGGGAAGCGCCTGTAAAACGCCAGAAAAACGCCTGAAAAACGCTATTGGCAGCAGCGTTTTGTGGGCGCTTTTAACCCTTTATTTGGCCACTAGCAGGGGTTAAAAGCGCCCCAATAACGCTCGAAAAACGCTGGTAAAGTGCTGCTAGTTTAAGCAGCGCTTTACGAGCGTTTTTCAGGCGCTGACATTGTGAAAGGGCTCTTAAAGCACTTGGGCTTTCACATTGGGACTGCAGATGAGGCTTCTTTCAAGCGCTTTACAGGTGCTTTTTTTAACGCTAAAGCGCCTGAAAAACGCCCCAGTGTGAAAGGGGTCTTAGTGTGAACCAGGGCTGTAACCACCTTGCCTCCAGAAGGTTTTACCCCCCCCCCACCCCCTTCATGACCAGGCCATTTTTTGCTATTCAGCACTGCACTAGTTTAACTGGTAATTGCGCAGTCATGCAACGCTGTGCGCTAATTTAATTTGTATGATTTTTTTTCTCACAAATGCAGCTTTATTTTGGTGCGGTTTGATCACCTCTGCGTTTTTTTAAATTATTATTATATAAATTAAAATAATTCCAAAAAATGTGAAAACATATTTTCTACTTTGTGTTATGAAACAAACCCAATAAAAATATATTCTGCTACGTGTCTTTGGTTAAAAAAAAAAAAAATCCCAATAAGTGTATAATGATTGGTTTGTTTCAAAGTTATACCATCTACAAGCTATGGGATATATACAGTGCCTTGAAAAAGTATTCACACCCCTTGAAATTTGTAAATGTATTTTATTGGGATTTTATGTGATAGACCAACACAAAGCGGCTCATAATTGTGAAGTGGAAGGAAAATGATAAATGATACAAATAAATATGTGAAAAGCGTGTGTGTGTGTGGGGGGGGGGGGCATTTGTATTCAGCCCCCTTTACTCTGATACCCCTAACTAAAATCTAGTGGAACCAATTGCCTTTAGAAATCACCTAATTAGTAAATAGAGTCCACCTGTGTGTAATTTAATCTCAGTATAAATATAGCTGTTCTGTGAAGCCCTCAGAGGTTTGTTATATAAACTTAGTGAATAAACAGCATCATGAAGGCCAAGGAACACACCAGACAGGTCAGGGATAAAGTTGTGGAGAAGTATAAAGCAGGGTTAGGTTATAAAAAAAAAAATCTCCCAAGCTTGGAACATCTCACGGAGCTCTGTTCAATCCATCATCTGAAAATGGAAAGAGTATGGCACAACTGCAAACCTACCAAGACATGGCCGTCCACCTAAACTGACCGGGCCGGGCAAGGAGAGCATTCATCAGAGAAGAGCCAAGAGGCCCATGGTAACTCTGGAGGAGCTGCAGCTCAGGTGGGAGAATCTGTCCACAGGACAACTATTAGTCGTGCTCTCCACAAATCTGCCCTTTATGGAAGAGTGACAAGAAGATAGACATTGGGGAAAGAAAGTCATAAGAAGTCCTGTTTGTGAGAAGCCATGTGGAGCACACAGCAAATGCGTGGAAGAAGGTGCTCTGTTCAGATGAGACCAAAATTTAACTTTTTGACCTAAAAGCAAAACGCTATGTGTGGGGAAAACGAACACTGCACATCACCCTGAATACACCATCCCCACCGTGAAACATGGTGGTGGCAGCATCATGTGGTGGAGATGCTTTTCTTCAGCAGGGACAGGAAAGCTGGTCAGAGTTGATGGGAAGATGGATGGAGCCAAATGCAGGGCAATCTTAGAAGAAAAGCTGTTAAAGTCTGCAAAAGACTTGAGACCGGGGAGGAGGTTCACCTTCCAGCAGGACAACGACCCGAAAACATACAGCCAGAGCTACAATGGAATGGTTTAGATCAAAGCATCTTCATGTGTTAGAATGGCCCTGTCACAGTCCAGACCTAAATCCAATTGAGAATCTGTGGCAAGACTTGGAAATTGCTGTTCACAGACGCTCTCCATCCAATCTGACAGAGCTTGAGATATTTTACAAAGAAGAATGGGCAGAAATGTCCCTCTCTAGATGTGCAAAGCTGGTAGAGACATCCCCAAAAAGACTTGCAGCTGTAATTGCAGAGAAAGGAGGTTCTACAAAGTATTCACTCGGGGGGGGGGGGGGGGGAAGGGCGCCATACAAAGCCCCCCCCCTCCCACACACACTTTTCACATATTTATTTGTAAAAAAAAAATTAAAACTACTTATAATTTTCCTTCCACGTCACAAGTATGTGCCAGTTTGTGTTGGTCTAGCACAAAAATCCCAATAAAATACATTTACATTTTTTGGTTATAACATGACAAGATGTGGAGAATTTCAAGGGGTATGAATACTTTTTCAAGGCTCTGTATGCTTGCATTTACCCAGCTATAGATCATATACTGTAATGCTGGTGATCAAGGACTTATAATGTAACCGTGATAGTGTGGCAGACAATCTGGCGCTAACAGACACTGACTGGGAGGGTCTCTAATGCTGTGTACACACGGCCGGACTTTTCAACGGACTAGGTCAGACGGAATGAATCCGCCGGAAAATTCGATCGTGTGTGGGCTTCATCGGACATTAGATTTAAAACATGTTTCAAATCTTTCTGACGGACTCGAGTTCGCTCGAAAAATCCGTTCCTTTGTGTGCTAGTCCGACGGAGCAAAACCGATGCTAGGGCAGCTATTGGCTACTGGCTATGAACTTCCTTATTCTCGTCCAGTCTTATGTCATCACGTTCGAATTCGTCGGACTTTGGTGTGATTGTGTGTGGCTCGTTCGGAAAGTCCGTGAGGACTCCGCCGAAAGTCCGTCGGGAAGACTGACACTAAGGTTGCTAGTGACACTAATACAGTGATCATTGATAATACTGTACACTGTCACTGTATCAATGATATTAGCTGGGAAGAGGTTAAAGCAGAGCTCTACCCAAAAGGAGAAGCTCTGCTTGTCTGCCTCCTTATATGATAGAGACAGAATATCAACCAAAAATCCAGAAAAAACAAGATACAAAAGTTATAAATTTGAGTTGCAGTTCAGTGAGTAAAATAAGTATTTGATCCCCTCCCAACCAGCAATAAATTTGGCTCCCACAGACTGGCTACAGTAGGTGCTCATGTGGTTCACAGATTAGTCCTGTCAATGGAAGACGGTTCTCCTAACGACAACTCGTTATGTGTATAAAAGACACCTGTCCACAGAATCTCTTCCATTAAATCCTCACCATCATGGGCAAGACCAAAGAGCTGTCAGAGGACGTCAGGGACGAGATTGTAGACCTGCACAAGGCTGGAATGGGCTACAAGACCATCAGCAAGACGCTTGGAGAGAAGAAGACAACTGTTGGAGCGATTATTCGCAAATGGAAGAAATACAAAATAACCATCAGTCGCCCTCGGCCTGGAGCTCCATGTAAGGTTTCTCCTCATGGGGTGAGGATGATGAGAAAAGTGAGGGATCAGCCCAGAGCTACACAGGAGGAGCTTGTGAATGATCTCAAGGCAGTTGGGACCCCAGTCACCAAACCAACCATTGGTAATACAATACGCCCCCATGGACTGGAATCCTGCATCAACCGCAAGGTCCCCCTCCTCAAGAAGACACATGGACAGGACCATCTGAGGTTGGCCAATGAACATCTAAATGATTCAGAGAAGGTTTGGGAGAAAGTGTTGTGGTCAGATGAGATCAGAATTGAGCTCTTTGGCATTACATTTTCTCGCTGTGTTTGGAGGAAGAAAAATGCTGACTATGACCCTAAGAACACCATCCCTACAGTCACACATGGAAGGGGAGACATGATGCTTTGGGGCTGTTTCTCTGCTAAAGGTCCAGGCTGACTTTTCCGCATTGAGGGACCAATGGACGGGACCATGAATGGTAAAATCTTGGATGAGAACCTTCTTCCCTCAGCCAGAACACTGAAGATGGGTCGTTGATGTATCTTTAACCACTTCAATACAGGGCATTTATACACCCTTCTTTCCCAGACCAGTTTTTATCCTCAATAAGCTGGTATTTATTTAATTTAATGTTAAGTATTATACTCGCAAACATAGACTTGGTAAAAGCATATCCATGCAAGTTCTTCCACAACGGTCCATAAAAAACTGTCCACATGACATTGGAACTGCCTCCGTGGCTTGTCCGTTCACATCTCTACGGAGTCAGTCCCATGTCATGTGGACAGCTCTTTTTTTTTTTTTTTTTTTTTTTTCAAATAACGTTTATTGGGTATTATAGAATACAATCATTGTATGTATGCATACCAAAATACAGAAATAGTAATTGAACATCTCAAGAGAAATACATCTCAACTTGTATCAATTAAGCAGAAACGAACTTAGAAAACTGCTATTACTCAATGGAGTAAAGGCCCGTACACACGCTCGGACTTTTTGACAACAAACATGCAAATTAGCTGTTTTGGAGCAACATCCGACTGTGTGTACGCTCCATCGGACAAACTTTTTCTGTTTTCATCGGACTTTTGTTGGCTGTGCGAACGGACAAACTTTCTGGCAACAAAAGTCCGATGGAGCAAAGTCCGACCGTGTGTATGCAAAAGCATCGGACTTTTGTACAAGGTACAAACACGCATGCTCAGAACCAATGCAAAAGATCAGACTACAATACAGAAGTTGACCAAAGGTGGCGCTGGAGTCATTGAACGTCCTCTTTTGAAGTGGCGTCAGTACGTTGTGACGTCACTATGTTCGTGTTTGTTGTCAAAAAGTCCGACCGTGTGTATGCAAGACATACTTGTGGACCACGCCCTTTGTACAAAAGTCCACTGGAAAGTTTGTACAAAGTCCGATCGTGTGTATGAGGCTTAAGACATACAAAGAAAGCAAGTGTGCAAACAAATTCAATCGAGCATGGGTTCTTAAGCAAAAAGCAATTTTAGAAGTTGTACATAGGAAATTCGGAGAAAAAAACGGTATGAGGTTCGGGGGCCTACAAACACGGCACGTTTTCACTTCCCAACACTGTGTCCCAGACCAGTTTTTAGCTTTCAGCGCTCTCACACTTTGAATGCCAATTACTCAGTCCTGCAACACTGTACCCAAACAACATTTTTATCATTTTTTTTCATACAAATAGAGATTTCTTTTGGTGGTATTTAATCACCACTGGGTTTTTTATTTTTTGCGACATAAGTGAAAAAAGTGCGAAAATTTGGGGGGAAAAAAACACTTTTTTTTTAGTTTCTATGATAAAATTAAGCAAATAAGTAATTTTTGTTCATAAATTTGGCCCACAGATTATACTGCTACATCTGTTTGGTAAAAATAACCCAAATTAGTGGATATTATTTAGTCTCTGTGAAAGTTATAGAGTTTACAAGCTATGGTGCAAACCATTGAAAATTGATCACATCTGATCACACCTGATGCACTGACGGCGTATCTCATTTCTTGAGGCTCTGAAATGTCAGAAAAGTACAAATACCCCTCAAATGACCCCTTTTTTTAAAAGTAGACAGTCCAAGGTATTTAGTAAGAGGCATGGTGAGTTTTTTTGAAGTTGTCGTTTTTTTCCCACAATTCTTGGGAAAATTAAGAATTTTTTCACAAAATTGTCATAATAACAAGTTATTTCTCACACACAGCATATGCATACTTCCAATTACACCCCAAAACACATTCTGCTACTCCTCCTGAGTATGGGGATTCCACATGTATGTTACACAGCCTGGCCACATAGAGATCCAACATGCAGGGAGCTAGGAGCATAAATTTCACCTCTAAAATACAGATACTCGGGTACTCAGATGGACTGTGACAGGTACTCAGGTACTCTGATGGGCTGTGACAGGTATTCAGGTACTCAGATGGACTGTGACAGGTACTTGGGTATTCAGATGAACTGTGATAGGTACTCGGGTACTCAAATGGACTGTGACAGGTACTCGGGTGGACTGTTACAGGTACTCTGGTACTCAGATGAACTGTGACAGGTACTCGGGTACTCAGATGGACTGTGACAGGTACTCGGGTACTCAGATGGACTGTGACAGGTACTCGGGTACTCAGATGGACTGTGACAGGTACTCGGGTACTCAGATGGACTGTGACAGGTACTCGGGTACTTTGATGGGTGATGACAGGTACTTTGATGGCTGGTAACAGGTCCTCTTTATTGGGGGGGGGGTAATCAGTGTGGTTGGTGTACACTAAGCAGTAACGAGATGTTACCGCAGTCTCCTTCTCACACACGACCGGTGTGTGAGGAGAAGAACCCGGTAACATCTCGTTACCGCGGTTTGTTGACATTCTGTGACCGACTGTGATTGAAACTTTGAGTCCACCAAGAAACCTTAAGTAATTAGAGAAGATCTGTAAAGAAGAGTGAACCAAAATCCCTCCTGAGATGTGTGCAAATCTGGTCACCAACTACAAGAAATGTCTGACCTCTGTGCTTCCCAACAAGGGTTTCTCCACCAACTACCAAGTCATGTTTTGCTTGGGGATCAAATACTTATTTTACTCACTGAACTACAACCTAATGTATAGCATTTGTTTAGCATTTGTTTTGTGTTTTTTTTTATTTCTGGATTTTTGGTTGACATTCTGTCTCTATCATATAGAATACACCTATGATAAAAATTATAGACCCTTCATTTCTTTGTAAGTGGGCAAACTTACACAATCTGCAGGGTAGCCAATCGTTATTTTTACCTACTGTACCTGTATGTGACCGGCCTTCTTCTGGGTTGGGGGCACGCCTGCATGCGCCCCAATGCCGACCGTAGTTTAAGTGCAACTGAAGGTTAATGTAAACCCTGCAAGTCAATCGATAATGGCACCCAGGTAGGACTCCTGTATAACTGGTAGCAGAGTCTCATCTGATGAAGAAGGCCTCTCTTACACCTCTGACGCGGTGCCCCTGATAGGCTGTACAGAAGGCACAGGAGTGCAGAGTGACACAAGTGTCTGTGAGCCTTGCTAGCAGAGTAGGTGTCCATGCCAGGCAGGGGTAGTCGCCAGAGGTCTTCAATGAAGTCAGCAGGCTTGGGTGGCAGCTGGCGAGAAGGCACATTTGGCACCTTTTGTGGGGGTGCAGTTACCTGGTTTGCCATGGCGAAGTGAACCAGAAGTTCGGCCCCCCCTGCTTCCCCCCCCCGCAGCTGGCCCATTCATAGAGCGCAGCACAATTTGCGCATGCACAGTAGGAAACCAGCTCGGGAAAGGCCACCACCGCTGGATTCCTGGACAGGTAAGTGCCCTAATAGTAAAAGTCAGCCGCTACAGTATTTGTTGGATTTTCAGTTATCACATGTGATGTGATTGTAGCCCTATTAGTGCAATTGTGACAGAGAAAATTGAGTGCTGTCCGTGATGCTTTTTTTATTTGCACTAACGTACAATTTTTCAGGACAAGCTTTCGGGGTATGTCCCCTTCTTGAAGGTCCAAGCAGTACTGATTTACAAATTTTTAAGCAGAATGTTTAAAAAAAAAAAAAACACATCTCTGAGGGAAAGGAGAGAGAAGAGAAAAAAGAAAAAGAGAGAAAGACAAACACATGCAAATCAATGGTAATAAAGATAGCAGCAGAGTTAGTGAGCTCTCCCTCTGTCTCATCTCACCAACTCTGCTGCTATCTTTATTACCATTGATTTGTATGTGTTTGTTTTTCTCTCTTTTTTTTTTCTCTTTTCTCTCCTTTCCCTCAGAGATGTGTGTTTTTTTTTTTTTTTTTTTTTTTTTTTTTACATTCTACTTAAAAATTTGTAAATCAGTACTGCTTGGACCTTGAAGAAGGGGACATACCCCGAAAGCTTGTCCTGAAAAATTGTACGTTAGTGCAAATAATAAAAGTATCACGGACAGTACTCAATTTTCTCAGTTATCAGAGAAAAGATATAATAATATATTTTTACAAAAATGTGAGGGGTGTACTCACTTTTGTGAGATACTGTACTTTATTGTTTTGGGAATGTTTTGAGGTGCCAAAAAACCTGGCCCAGTAATGACTTTTGGCCACTTTGTTCTTCTACAGAGGAATATGAAGCGTAGTACGAGCAAGAACTGCTTGACTCAGAGGTGCTGCCTGGGCTCCCGTGAGCGGGACTGGCTGAGGGAAGACCCAAACCGCGGATGCGTCTTCGTCTATGGATCGGATCACGGCTCCTCCGTTCCTGACCTCCATGTTGTGCTCTGTACTGTGGACACCATGACCGCCGAGATCTGCCTATGTGAAGAAATGGAGAGTCTGTACATACAGCTTCACGGAGACCTGGTCAGGTGAGGCCAACATTTAACAATAGCGCTTCCGTGATGTAGACAAAAGTCATTTCTATTGTCTCCAAATTTCCGACTTCAGCTCCGGAAGTTTTACCCCCCACTTCATGACTGGGACATTTTTTTGCTATTCAGTACTGCGCTACTTTAACTGGTAATTGCACAGTCATGCAACACTGTACCCAAATGAAATTTATATCCTTTTTTCACACAAATGGAGATTTCTTTTGGTGGTATTTGATCACCACTGTTTTTTTTTATTTTTTAATATATAAACGAAAAAGACCGAAAATTTTGAAAAAAACAAAAAAAACATTTTCGACTTTCTGTTAAAACAAATCCCCAAAAAATTTAAAATTCGTCAGAAATTTAGGCCAAATTGTATTCGGCTGCATATTTTTGGTAAACAAAAAAAATAAAAAATCTCAATAAGTGTATAATAATTGTCAATTAGGTTTTAGTCCGCTACATAGGAAACACCCATTAGAATTTCCATCACATCCCAGATATGAATGAAATAATGAAGGGGTTTGAAAAAGGGATTTTAACGGTGCAAAATAACAATATGAAAGGGAATTTATTTATACATAAAGTTTTATTACAATCAAGGTTAAAAAATATATAAATAGTACAAGTGAAACAATACAAAAAACTTTAAGATGGTTTGCGAAGACGAACTTTGAAGATCACGGATGGATGCAAGGAACTAACTATTGCACACTAGCCCGACATGTTTCGCTATTTGCTTCTTCAGGGGATGTGCAATTCAACAATACAAACACTGTAATATACAAAAAAATTTTTTTTACATAAAATAAATAATTATTAGAATAATCCTTAATTATTCTAATAATTATTTATTTTATGTATAATTTTTTTTTGTGTTTGCATTGTTGTATTGCACATCCCCTGAAGAAGCAAATAGCAAAACATGTCGGGCTAGTGTGCAATAGTTAGTTCCTTGCATCCATCCGCGATCTTCAAAGATCGTCTTTGCAAACCACCTTGAAGTTTTATGTATTGTTTCACTTGTACTATTTATATATTTTTTAACTTTGATTGTAATAAAATTTTATATATAAATAAATTCCCTTTCATATTGTTATTTTGCACCGTTAAAATCCCTTTTACAAACTCCTTCATTATTGTATAATAATTGGTTTATGTGAAAGTTAAAGCGTCTACAAACTATTTTTTACGCAGCTATAGACACTATAATGGTAATAGCGGTGATCAGTGACTTGTAGTGTGGTGTGCAATTGGACACTAACATGTCATCGCTCGGAGGTACACTAACTGACATAAGAAAAAAGATAAGCAGCTGGATATACCAGACTGCAAAAATAGGCGAAAAATATGACCAAGCAGCGTAATCAAACCAAATTTTAATGAAAATTTTATTAAAATGGTACGTAAACTGACATCGCTAGTGACACTAATACAGTGATCAGATGTAATGCTGAACACTGACACTGTACTAATGACACTGGCTGGGAAGGGGTTAAAGTGATATTAAAAGCAATGTTTCTGTTTTTTTTTTATAACAAACATGTTGTACTCACCTGTTCTGTGTAATGATTTTGCACAGAGCAGCCCCATCCTCCTCTTGTGGGGTCCCCCTCCCACCGCCTTTCCTGCCGCGTGCCGGAGGAAGCTGCTTGCTATGGGGTCACACAAGCAGGCTCACTCTCAAGCCGCTGCTCTGTGTATCCATTCACACACAGAACCGTGGCTCGGGCCCGCCTCCTCTCTCTTCTCTTTGGCCCACTGGCTGTGATTGACAGCAGCGGGATCCAGTGGCTCCTGGCCCCTCCCTCCTGCCAAGTGCCCCCAGAGCGAGCAGCTTTCTATAGGGGCACCTGAACAGACTCACTCCCAAGCCACTGCTCTGTGTGTCCATTCACACACAGAGCTGCGGTTCAGCCCCACCCCTCTCTTTTCTTATTGGCCCACTGGCTGTGATTGACAGCCAATGGCTTCCGCTGCTCCCCTCAGCCAATGAGAAGAGGGAGTCCCCTGGGAGTACATCGCTGGATCGAGATAGGGCTCAAGTAAATAGGGGGGGGGGGGTCTGCTGGACACAGAAGGAACGTTCCGTCGCTGCCATCTTGCTACACCCCACACTCGTCCACAGTAAGGGTACAGTGAGAAGGCGGCAAGCGGACATCTTGTTACACCCAGCGGAGTTTTGCATTTTACACTTATTTTTGCAGTGAACTCAGCTTACCGTATATACTCGAGTATAAGCCGAGATTTTCAGCCTCTTTTTTGAGGCTGAAAGTGCCCCCCTCGGCTTATACTCGAGTCACCGCTGTCTGACTGCCCGAACAGCGTGTCGAGCAGACAGACAGCGGCCATTCTACCTTTCAAAAGCCGCGCCTCCGCCTCCGCCTCCGGCTGTGATAGGCGGAACACTCAATTTCCCAGCAGTCAGTGTTCCGCCTATCACGGACATCGGCTCATCCTCGGATGAGCCGATGTCCGTGATAGGCGGAACACTGACTGCTGGGAAATTGAGTGTTCCGCCTATCACAGCCGGAGGCGGAGGCGCGGCTTTTGAACAGGGGAATGGCCGCCAGGGCGCCGACGAAGAGCGGCGATCCTGGCATGGGACGACACGGAGGCTCGGGACGGGACGACACGGAGGCTCGGGACGGGACGACACGGAGGCTCGGGACGGGACGACACGGAGGCTCGGGACGGGACCGGACGGAGGCTCGGGGCACAGGTAGGCTGGACACACAAGGCTGCACGGACACACACACACACACACACACACACACACACACACACACGGATGGATGGATGGACACACACACACACACAGGGATGGATGGATGGATGGACACACACACACACACAGGGATGGATGGATGGATGGACACACACACACACACACACACACACACACAGGGATGGATGGATGGATGGACGCACACACACAGGGATGGATGGATGGACACACACACAGGGATGGATGGATGGACACACACACAGGGATGGATGGATGGACACACACACAGGGATGGACGGACACACAGGGATGGACGGACACAGAGGGATGGACGGACACACACAGGGATGGACAGGCATATCTCACCCTCGGCTTATACACGAGTCAATAGGTTTCCCAGTTTTTTGGGGGTAAATTGGGGGCCTCGGCTTATACTCGGGTCGGCCTATACTCGAGTATATACGGTATATGTTTTTTTTTGTTTTTTTTTTACATTACTGAGCCTGCAGCTGATGCTCAGTCACGGTAAATCTACTGTACCCGAGCAACAAATAGTTAAGGCCCAACTCCGGACTACCCTGCCCTTTCCACATCCTGCTTGGTTTTGCTATGCTATGGTGTTCCAAAATGTCCTCTAACACTCTTCGGTTATTATTTGCACTAGGGATTGACCGATATTATTTTTTCGGTGCCGATACTGATATTTCTGCCACCTCTCAGGCCGATAGCTGATATTCTGTACATTTAAAAAATAATTGTTTTTTTTCCACTTTTTTTTTTTTTTTCTCCACTGTTCTTGCTGTTACAACGAATGTAAACATCCCATGTGACAGATATAGGCGGTGACAGGTCCTCTTTATGGAGAGATCTGAGGTCTCTAATGAATGTAAACATCCCAGGAGAGATCCGGGGTCTATAATGAATGTAAACATTCCATGTGACAGTAATAGGCGGTGACGAGTCCCCTTTATGGAGAGATCCGGGGTCTATAATGAATGTAAACATTCCATGTGACAGTAATAGGTGGTGACGGGTCCTCTTTATGGAGAGACCGGGGGTCTATAATGAATGTAAACATCCCATGTGACAGTAATAGGTGGTGTCGGGTCCTCTTTATGGAGAGATCCGGGGTCTATAATGAATGTAAACATCCCATATGACAGTAATAGGAGGTGACGGGTCCTCTTTATGCAGAGATCTGGGGTCTATAATGAATGTAAACATCCCATATGACAGTAATAGGAGGTGACAGGTCCTCTTTATGCAGAGATCCGTGGTCTATAATGAATGTAAACATCCCATGTGACAGTAATAGGAGGTGACGGGTCCTCTTTATGGAGAGATCCTGGGTCTATAATGAATGTAAACATCCCATGTGACAGTAATAGGCGGTGACGGGTCCTCTTTATGGAGAGATCTGGGGTCTATAATGAATGTAAACATCCCATGTGACAGTAATAGGGGGTGACGGGTCCTCTTTATGGAGAGATCCGGGGTCTATAATGAATGTAAACATCCCATGTGACAGTAATAGGAGGTGACGGGTCCTCTTTATGGAGAGATCCGGGGTCTATAATGAATGTAAACATCCCATGTGACAGTAATAGGGGGTGACGGGTCCTCTTTATGGAGAGATCCGGGGTCTATAATGAATGTAAACATCCCATGTGACAGTAATAGGAGGTGACGGGTCCTCTTTATGCAGACATCCGGGGTCCAATAATGAATGTAAACATCCCATGTGACAGTAATAGGAGGTGACAGGTCCTCTTTATGGAGAGATCCGGGGTCTATAATGAATGTAAACATCCCATGTGACAGTAATAGACGGTGACGGGTCCTCTTTATGGAGAGATCCAGGGTCTATAATGAATGTAAACATCCCATGTGACAGTAATAGGAGGTGACGGGTCCTCTTTATGGAGAGATCCGGGGTCTATAATGAATGTAAACATCCCATGTGACAGTAATAGACGGTGACGGGTCCTCTTTATGGAGAGATCCAGGGTCTATAATGAATGTAAACATCCCATGTGACAGTAATAGACGGTGACAGGTCCTCTTTATGGAGAGATCCGGGGTCTATAATGATTGTAAACATCCCATGTGACAGTAATAGGAGGTGGTGGGTTCTCTTTATGGAGAGATCCGGGGTCTATAATGAATGTAAACATCCCATGTGACAGTAATAGGAGGTGACGGGTCCTCTTTATGAAGAGATCCGGGGTCCAATAATGAATGTAAACATCCCATGTGACAGTAATAGGAGGTGACAGGTCCTCTTTATGGAGAGATCCGGGGTCTATAATGAATGTAAACATCCCATGTGACAGTAATAGGAGGTGACGGGTCCTCTTTATGGAGAGATCCGGGGTCTATAATGAATGTAAACATCCCATGTGACAGTAATAGGAGGTGACGGGTCCTCTTTATGCAGAGATCCGGGGTCCAATAATGAATGTAAACATCCCATGTGACAGTAATAGGAGGTGATAGGTCCTCTTTATGGAGAGATCCGGGGTCTATAATGAATGTAAACATCCCATGTGACAGTAATAGACGGTGACGGGTCCTCTTTATGGAGAGATCCAGGGTCTATAATGAATGTAAACATCCCATGTGACAGTAATAGGAGGTGACAGGTCCTCTTTATGGAGAGATCTGGGGTCTATAATGATTGTAAACATCCCATGTGACAGTAATAGACGGTGACGGGTCCTCTTTATGGAGAGATCCGGGGTCTATAATGAATGTAAACATCCCATGTGACAGTAATAGGAGGTGACGGGTCCTCTTTATGGAGAGATCCGGGGTCTATAATGATTGTAAACATCCCATGTGACGGGTCCTCTTTATGGAGAGATCCAGGGTCTATAATGAATGTAAACATCCCATGTGACAGTAATAGATGGTGACGGGTCCTCTTTATGGAGAGATCCGGGGTCTATAATGAATGTAAACATCCCATGTGACAGTAATAGGAGGTGACAGGTCCTCTTTATGGAGAGATCTGGGGTCTATAATGATTGTAAACATCCCATGTGACAGTAATAGACGGTGACGGGTCCTCTTTATGGAGAGATCCGGGGTCTATAATGAATGTAAACATCCCATGTGACAGTAATAGGAGGTGACGGGTCCTCTTTATGGAGAGATCCGGGGTCTATAATGATTGTAAACATCCCATGTGACGGGTCCTCTTTATGGAGAGATCCAGGGTCTATAATGAATGTAAACATCCCATGTGACAGTAATAGATGGTGACGGGTCCTCTTTATGGAGAGATCCGGGGTCTATAATGAATGTAAACATCCCATGTGACAGTAATAGGAGGTGACAGGTCCTCTTTATGGAGAGATCTGGGGTCTATAATGATTGTAAACATCCCATGTGACAGTAATAGACGGTGACGGGTCCTCTTTATGGAGAGATCCGGGGTCTATAATGAATGTAAACATCCCATGTGACAGTAATAGGAGGTGACGGGTCCTCTTTATGGAGAGATCCGGGGTCTATAATGATTGTAAACATCCCATGTGACGGGTCCTCTTTATGGAGAGATCCAGGGTCTATAATGAATGTAAACATCCCATGTGACAGTAATAGATGGTGACGGGTCCTCTTTATGGAGAGATCCGGGGTCTATAATGAATGTAAACATCCCATGTGACAGTAATAGGGGGTGACGGGTCCTCTTTATGGAGAGATCCGGGGTCTATAATGATTGTAAACATCCCATGTGACGGGTCCTCTTTATGGAGAGATCCAGGGTCTATAATGAATGTAAACATCCCATGTGACAGTAATAGGGGGTGACGGGTCCTCTTTATGGAGAGATCCGGGGTCTATAATGAATGTAAACATCCCATGTGACAGTAATAGACGGTGACGGGTCCTCTTTATGAAGAGATCCGGGGTCCAATAATGAATGTAAACATCCCATGTGACAGTAATAGATGGTGACGGGTCCTCTTTATGGAGAGATCCAGGGTCTATAATGAATGTAAACATCCCATGTGACAGTAATAGGGGGTGACGGGTCCTCTTTATGGAGAGATCCGGGGTCTATAAGGAAGTTGTCTGACTTTCCATGTCAGAGCCATGTGATCCCGGCCTTAAATGTGTTTCCAAATGCAAACAGTGCCATTCCCTAAATGTGAATTGGTATCAGATTCTTAGAATCGCTGTATGGCAGAGCCCAGACTGGGAGAGGGAGAGGCAGCAAAAGAAGACAATCAGCTGTGCTGCAGTGCAAGAAGCATGCTGATGGGTGGAGAGAGCAGAGTGACATAGAGATCAGGCTGCTGCTTTTCCTTGCACAGTCCAGTCACAGGCTGGAGGGGGGGACCTGTAAGCGTTACTGAACTGCACTTCTCCTGCCCTGGCTCCCCCAGCAGTTGGATTGTAAATGGCAAGTCCCCGGGGTTCAAAAGAAAATAATAAAACACAAAAAGCTTATTCTACTTCCATTGTCCTCAGGAAAGTTATTCGCTCTCTGGATCTTGTCGATAAACTCAATGTCATTTCCTGACAGGAGGCTGGACCCCGAGGAGCGCCCCCTGCAGATCATCTACAAGTACCTGTCAGACCTGGGATTCCGGGACCCCCTGAGGATACAAGAGGAGGCGGCCCACTCCGACCTCAGCTGCATGATCCGGTTCTATAGCGGTAAATTCTTTGAGTACCAGATTACCATAGGTGGGAACTGACCAGAAAGGCCGGCCTTTCATGGGGAGGGGGGGGGGAGCAATATCCAACCAATCAGTTTGCGGTATGACCATGGTGGGGGGGGGGAAGCATTGGCCACACTTGTTTGTTCTCACATTGGGCAGACTGTCCTGTTGTCTTCACCTGGGGGAGTGTTGGCAATCTGAGTAATCATTTTGGATAATGACCCCCCCCCCCCCCCCTTCCTTATGGTTGACCCCAATTTGACTATTGTCATATATATATATTTCCCCTCTCTTATTATTTATATATGTTTATATCCTATGCAAAGATATATATATATATATATAATTTATATATATATATATATATATATATATATATATATATATATATATATATATATATATATATATTTTTTTATATTAAAATATATATATTTTTTTTTTTGCATGGGTAATAAACATATATAAACAAGGGGGGGGGGGGGGGGAAGATATATATATATATATTATATGAGAAGGGAGAAATAAATAAATATATCTATATGATATTAAAAGTTCACCTTTTGTAACATGGAAAAAAGAAAAGGGTGGTCTGGATATTGCCTCTTAGGATAACACAAATCTATCCCTATAAAACATATAATAAAAGACGAGTTAGCCCATGGGACTTGAAATGAGTTGGTCATAGAGGTCATCGCGAGTAAGTATAAAGATTTATTAAAATTCCAAAAACATGATTATAAATAACATCATCAGGCATGATTTGACCATTGACACGTTGATTACAGTGGTAGAATAAATCATATACATATACAACTTTGTACTCGACGCGTTTCGTGAGCTCCGCTCGCTTCCTCAGGAGTTGGTGTATATGCAGGATATCTATAAAATAGTAGGTATCGACAAGATATAACATTCAATAGTAATTATGGTAAGAAGAGAAGCATGTGGCCTCTAAGAGGCACCCCATACTTACATTATGGACAATTGGTCCATAGCACCGATCTACACGGGCAGCAGCGGAAGGTCAAATCATGCCTGATGATGTTATTTATAATCATGTTTTTGGAATTTTAATAAATCTTTATACTTGCGATGACCTCTATGACCAACTCATTTAAAGTCCCATGGGCTAACTCCTCTTTTATTATACCTTTTGTAACATGTTACACCCATATTCAGGGTGTAGTATGTAACATGTGACATATTTCCCGGCCCCCACTCCCCCGTATTGACAGCTAGCAGGGGATCTCCTCCCCCCCCCCCCCTCTAGCTGTCACAAGCTGAAGAAGAGGCAGCCCTGTGGGACTCCACCCGCCCGGCCACATCATCCAATCACAGTGTTCTGTGAATGGGAAAACTACAAGTACAGACACCCTTTGCGGCTGCCAGCTTGTCGTTCTCAATGGACTACCAGGGCACTGGTGAGATCTGTTGTATTTCATTCATTCTTCTTGCCTGGCCGTATCAGGAGTTGCAGGCAGACAGACACACAGACAGTCTGCAGGCCCGTGGCATCACACCCACCATCTGCTGATCATGGCCGCAATGCTTTACAGGTCCCTAACATAAAAAAAAAAAAAAATGCATATTTTTTTTACCTGCAAAAAATGTGCATTTATTATTTTCTTTTTGTAAAGGCGAATGTATCCTTTGATATAATACACAGACACAGATTTTTTTTCTTATTATTTTCTTTTTGTAAAGGCGAATGTATCCTTTGATATAATACACAGACACGGATACAATGTAGCAGAGCTGTAAGTCCTGATTGCGATGTTTTGCTCCCACTTGCACACAGTTGGCTCGGAGCCCCGCACACCTGCAGAAATCTCTTTACAGGCAGCAGGTGACGGGGCGTTCCTCTGCACCCTGAGACCTTCACATGCTTGTAAAATAAAAAGACGTTCCAGGTACTGCAGCGTCTGACAGCGATCGGCGGAGCTGACTAGACAAATAGGGGTCAATCACATGCTCTTCCCCGTAAAAACCTTTCACCGCCCTTTTGCTGTAATTTTCCTCTAATGTGAACAAATAGGACAGGAAGTTGAAAGCACAACAATGTAGCAGATCAGGTTTGGGTTGTGTTATTGGCTGTGTGTACAAGGTTTAGCACACAGACCCGTGTTGTTTCCTTATACCCGCTCAGGCAGAGATCATCTGTAGACAATAGAATAATCCTTCATTGTAGGTCCTGCCACCAGATGTCTTCACACCGGATGCAGGGCGATGTATTTCTGACTGCATTATAACTGCATAGACAGTCTGAAATCCAGGGTACCCTATGGGGGTACTATATACTATATACCCCCATAGGGTACCCTATACCCTATAGTTCGCTATTTTGTAGTGCAGTAAAAAAATAAATAATAATAATACAGCAAGGTGCATTTTCTGCACTGCAAATGCACAGAAATGCATGTAAACGCACCGCAATGCACACAAAGTCGCTGTTTGAGCTGCTGTGGCTGTAGTCATGTCCTATTATGTCATAAAAGCCACCAAAGATCTGATGTGCAGCCAGTATACATTCCTGGTACACTGCCTCGGTACTGATTGTAGGATATGTACACTGCAATTGTATTAACAAAAATATATATATTTCTATAAAATATTCCTGAATGTACATTTATAGACTGGTGACCATGCCATATACAGTGCCTTGAAAAAGTATTCATACCCCTTCCCACATTTTGTCATGTTATAACCAAAAACGTAAATGTATTTTATTGGGATTTTATGTGATAGACCAGTGATGGCGAACCTTGGCACCCCAGATGTTTTGGAACTACATTTCCCATAATGCTCCACTACACTGCAGAATGCCAGAGCATCATGGGAAATGTAGTTCCAAAACATCTGGGGTGCCAAGGTTCGCCATCACTGTGATAGACCAACACAAAGCGACACATAATTGTGAAGTGGAAGTAAAATGATAAATGGTTTTCCATTTTTTTTTTACAAATAAATATGTGAAAAGTGTGGGGGGGCATTTGTATTCAGCCCCCTTTACTCTGATACCCCTAACTAAAATCTAGTGGAACCAACTGCCTTCAGAAGTCACCTAATTAGTAAATAGAGTCCACCTGTGTGTAATGTAATCTCAGTATAAATACAGCTGTTCTGTGAAGCCCTCAGAGGTTTGTTAGAGAACCCTAGTGAACAAACAGCATCATGAAGGCCAAGGAACACACCAGACAGGTCAGGGATAAAGTTGTGGAGAAGTATAAAGCAGGGTTAGGTTATAAAAAAATCTCCCAAGCTTTGAACATCTCACGGAGCTCTGTTCAATCCATCATCGGAGAATGGAAAGAGTATGACACAACTGCAAACCTACCAAGACACGGCCGCCCACCTAAACTGACCAGCCGGACAAAGAGAACATTCATCATCGAAGAGCCAAGAGGTCCATGGTAACTCTGGAGGAGCTGCAGAGATCCACAGCTCAGGTTGGAGAATCTGTTCACAGAACAACTATTAGTCGTCTCTCCACAAATCTGCCCTTTATGGAAGAGTGACAAGAAGAAAGACATTGGTGAAAGAAAGTCATAAGAAGTCCTGTTTGTAGTTTGTGAGAAGCCATGTGAGGGACACAGCAAACATGTGGAAGAAGGTGATCTGGTCAATTTAAATTTTTGGCCTAAAAGCAAAAGTTTATGTGTGGGGGAAAACTAACACTGCACATCACCCTGAACACACCATCCCCACCGTGACACATGGTGGTGACAGCATCATGTGGTGGGGATGCTTTTCTTCAGCAGGGACAGGGAACCTGGTCAGAGTTGATGGGAAGATGGATGGAGACAAATACAGGACAATCTTACAAGAAAACCTGTTAGGGTCTGCAAGAGACTTGAAACTGGGGCGGAGGTTCACCTTCCAGCAGGACAACGTCTCGAAACATACAGCCAGAGCTACAATGGAATGGTTTAGATCAAAGCATCTTCATGTGTTAGAATGGCCCAGTCACAGTCCAGATCTAAATCCAATTGAGAGTCTGTGGCAAGACTTGAAAATTGCTGCTCACAGACGCTCTCCATCCAATCTGACAGAGCTTGAGATATTTTGCAAAGAAGAATGGGCAAAAATGTCCCTCTCTAGACCAGTGATGGTGAACCTTGGCACCCCAGATGTTTTGGAACTACCTTACCCATGAAGCTCATGCACTCTGCAGGGTAGTTCCAAAACATCTGAGGTGCCAAGGTTTGCCATCACTGATCTAGATGTACAAAGCTGGTAGAGACATCCCCAAAAAGACTTGCAGCTGTAATTGCAGAGAAAGGGGGTTCTACAAAGTATTGACTCTGGGGGGCGCCATACAAATGCCCCCCCCCACACTTTTCACATATTTATTTGTAAAAACAATTTGAAAACCATTTATCATTTTCCTTCCACTTCACAATTATGTGCCACTTTGTGTTGATCCATCACATAAAATCCCAATAAAATACATTATGTTTTTGGTTGCAACATGACAAAATATGGAAAATTTCAAGGGGTATGAATACTTTTTCAAGGCACTGTATCTATTAAAAGGGAAGCCATTAAAACTGATAGAATTGGCAGACTTAATCCTACACTACTTCTATTAAAAACGGCAAAATGTAACTGTGCAACGTCAATGAAAAATAATGTTAATTGGTCAAAATGGGCAAGAATGAAATCCTGCGCATGCATGGGTATTGCATAATCCCAAGCTGGCCAATCAAGATGGCCAAAAACCCAGCACCTGGGAGCAAGGGAGCCATCGGATTGGTGGAGGGGGTGTATTTAAGGCCTCAGCAGATTCAACAGAAACCCAACACAGAACTCCGGTACATAGAACCGTGAGGAGCAGATTCACGTCGAACGTTTCCATATTGAGTATTCAACAGGTGTCAGGAGGCCACTGGATACATCGACCTTCACTCTACATATCAATGTTATTATTTTTATTTTCAGAGAAGCCGAGCTCCATAGAGCAGTTGGACCGGATTTTGCTTTCGGGGGTTTTTAACGTACGGAAAGGCAAAATTCAGCTCCATAAGTGGGCGGAGAGGCTGGTCGTTCTGTGCGGGACCTGCTTAATCGTCTCTTCTGTGAAGGACTGTCAGACGGGGAAGATGCACATTCTGCCCCTTGTGGGTGGCAAGGTGAGCTGAATGTACCCTACGTATGTAATATTACTTCATGAAAGGAACCTGTCACTAGAGATGTAAAATTTCTGGAAATTTTGAAGCTTGGAAAAAAAAAAAAACTTTTTTTTCTGGGGAAAAAGCTGAAATTTTGCGTATGTATGCAAGGCAGATTACCGTTCTGTCAGAAGGTAAGGCATGGATCCTGTGTTTCTGCAAAGCAAGGAACACGGATCTATGCCTCCCCTATGTATACAAGGCAGATTGCCGTTCTGTCGCAAGGTAAGCCATGGATCCTGTGTTTCTGCAAAGTAAGGAACAATGATCTATGCCTCCCCTATGTATACAAGGCAGATTGCCGTTCTGTCGCAAGGTAAGCCATGGATCCTGTGTTTCTGCAAAGTAAGGAACACTGATCTATGCCTCCCCTATGTATACAAGGTAGAATGCTGTTCTGTCGGAAGGTAAGGCATGGATCCTGTGTTTCTGCAAAGCAAGGAACACGGATCTATGCCTCCCCTATGTATACAAGGCAGATTGCCGTTCTGTCGCAAGGTAAGCCATGGATCCTGTGTTTCTGCAAAGTAAGGAACAATGATCTATGCCTCCCCTATGTATACAAGGCAGAATGCCGTTCTGTTGGAAGGTAAGGCATGGATCCTGTGTTTCTGCAAAGCAAGGAACACGGATCTATGCCTTCCCCTAGTCAAATTACCTTCTATACAGTGAGTAAGCACAAGCTAGGCACACTGTTAAAGAGGAAGTAAACTGTTTTTTTTTTTACTGTGTAATCGGCGGTTGCCAACAGACATCGTGTCCGCAGTACCCGCTGCTGGGCTCCCGTATTATAGATGAATAGTTGATGTAAATATTACATTTTAGGTATATGTCAAGGACCCTATTAGATTTGATAATGAATTTTTATTAGGATAGCATATTATTATTATTATTATTATTATTATTATTGTATTATTCTTTATCTTTTTCCATGAATGTAATGTGTTGCTGATGGTCTATCTGTTATATTTGTTTTGTGAGGTTGGTTTTGATTTTTTTTTTTTATTATAAAATGGGTCTATTTTTCTGTTATTATGTAGCTGTTTTGTTAAAAAATTGACTACTGTCCACATGCGCCCCCAGACCCAGAAGACTTGTGCCCTGTACACACGGTCGGAAATTTCCGACGGAAAAGACCCGATCGGATTATGTTGTCGGAAAATCCGATCGTGTGTGGGCTCTTTCGGACTTTTTCCATCTGAAAATTCCGACGGAAAAAGTTTGAGTGCTGGATCTCTGCAACAAAACCCGATCGGACTTTTTCCGATCGTTTGTAGAGAATTCCGATGAACAAAGTGCCACGCATGCTCAGATCAAATGACGAGACCAAAGCTATTGGCTACTAGCCTGAACGTAGTCCCGTCGTAAGCAACGAACGTCGCCTCGTTCCGAACGATCGGATTTTCCGACAACTTTGTCCGACCGTGTGTATGCAACACAAGTTTTGGGCCAAAATCCATCGGGAAAAAATACGATGGATTTTGTGGTCGGAATGTCCGACCGTGTGTACAGGGCATTAGATCACATGCTAGATACTAGACTTGTTCCCCACGGAAAATTTTGTTTAGTTTCGGTTCGTTGACATTCGTAAAATACATAATTTCGTTCTGTTATATTCGCTATGTTACGTTAATTCGTTTTCGGATAATTCTGTAGAGTGTCGATATTCGTTATACTAAATCTCAAATTCATGCGTTATAGCCGCTATAATTCCGTAATCGCTGAAATTCAATATTTATGTATGTATGTTTATATGTGTATATCTATATATATATATATATATATATATATAGATATATATATATATATATATATATATACATAGATATATATATTCCAAACTACGAATCATTATCTACGAATCATTATCACGAATATATATACATATATATATATATATATATATATGTATATATATATGTATATATATATATTCGTGGTAATGATTCATAGTTAGGAAAGTTGTTTGTTTATTGAATCTTTTAACACACACAATAACAAGATCTCTTCTCCTCGGCTCAAATACAACACAACACCCTTCTCACCCCGTTCTCAGGAACGCACGTTGCCGGTAATCCAACCTCCAGCACAAAATGAATCAGCTGATCGGACTGTAATGCCGCGTACACACGATCTGGATTTTGGTCTGGAAAAAGCTCTGATGGTTTTCCCGGCGCAATTCCGACGGGATTTCGCTCAGACTGACTGTCTTGCCTACACACGGTCACACCAAATTCCGACCGTCAAGAACGTGGTGACGTACAACACGTACGACGGGACTAGAAAAAGGAAGTTCAATCCCAGTAGCCAATAGCTTCCGTCTTGTAGTTGAATCTGAGCATGCGTGAGTTTTTGCGCGTCGGAAATTGCATACACACGATCGGAATTTCCGATAGAAAGTTTTTCCATGGGAAAAATTGAGAACATGCTCTCAAATTTTTGCTGGCGGGGAATTCGGCCAGCTAAATTCCGATGGAGCGTACACACGGTCGCATTTTCCCATGAAAAGCTCTCATCGGTCTTTTGTTGGCCGAAATTTCCGATCGTGTGTACGCCGCATAAGATTTACTTTGAGTTGATCTTTTGTTTCATTAGATCTTTAACAAATTACCGAATCATGTCGAATTCATTTGTTATAATTTCTTTCGTATTCGTTGAAATTCTGTATTTTTTTATTCGGATGCATCCAAATGTCCGAAAGATGCAAAATTCGGCCGAATTTCAATTTGTTTATGAAACGAACTGCACATTTACTAGGTGGTACTTGATCTGGCGCAGAGCTGCCGTCCCGCCGCAGTGAATGTATGGTGGGCGGTCCATTAATGGTTAAAGAAGAAAATCTCCAGTACAGTCAAGGCAGGATTTTTTTTTTTTTTTTTTTAACAAATAGAGTTGAAATCGGCAAACACAAATTTTTACAAAATTTGGCGGGAAATATAACTCTGATATAATGGGTGTTATTTAAATGTGTCTTTATTAGGGGATTTGTCTGGATTTCAGCTTTAAAATAATCTTGATTTTCCTTCCCCCCCCATCCAGATAGAGGAGGTGAAGAGGAGACCGCACTGCCTGGCCTTCTGCTCTGCTGAAGCTCAAGCTCCCACCTACCACGTCAGCTTTGACTCCGCCCCCGAGTACCAGAGATGGCACCGACAGGCTACTAAAGTAAGGGGGCTGAGACATTAAATTTTTTTTGCTATTTAAAAAATGATAAACTGTAAAATAAAATAAAAAAATAGGGAAACAAGTAACAAAGTAACATTATAAGGCACGCGGACAGTTTCAGATCTAAGCTATGTTGTAGCATAAATTCCCGCTGTTTTTCCCCACCCCGGGAGCCGCAGGTTTTATTTATTTTATTTATTTTATTTATTACAGGTTCTTATATAGTGCTGTCAATTTATGCAGTTCTTTACATACACTATATTGACAAAAGTATTGGGACGCCTACCTTTACACACACATGAACTTTAATGTCATCCCAGTCTTAGTCCGTGGGGTTCAATGTTGAGTTGGCCCACCCCTTGCAGCTATAACAGCTTCACCTCTTCTGGGAAGGCCGTCCACAAGGTTTAGGAGTGTGTCTATGGGAATGTTTGACCATTCTCCCAGAAGAGCATTTGTGAGGTCAGGCACTGATGTTGGACAAGAAGGTCTGGCTCGCAGTCTCCGCTCTAATTCATCCTAAAGGTGTTCTGTCGGGTTGAGGTCAGGACTCTGTGCAGGCCAGTCAAGTTCCTCCACCCCAGACTCGCTCATCCATGTCTTTATGGACCTTTTGCTTTGTGCACTGGTGCGCAGTCATGTTGGAACAGGAAGGGGCCGTCCCCAAACTGTTCCCACAAAGTTGGGAACATGAAATTGTCCAAAATGTCTTGATATGCTGACGCCTTAAGAGTTCCCTTCACTGGAACTAAGGGGCCAATCCCAACCCCTGAAAAACACCCCACACCATAATCTCCCCTCCACCAAATGATGTGGACCAGTACACAAAGCAAGGTCATGCAACACTACCCATATGACAGTTTTTCCATTTTTTTCACAGAAATAGAGCTTTAGTTTGGTGGTATTTAATCACTGCTGGGTTTTATTTTTATTTTTTTGCTAAACAAAGGAAAAAAGACAGACAGAAAATTTAGAAAAAATAATTTTTTTCATACTTTGTTATAAGATTTTTCTAACAGGTCTTTTTTACTGTCGTGTGCTGATGAGGCTGCACTGGTGGAAGAAAAAGAGAGACGGCACCCTCTAAGTGAAATAACATTTTAATTCATCTGTAATAAATTCATTTTAAATACTTGCTGCACTTAGAGGGCGCCTTCTCTCTTTATCTTTTATTTTGATTCCAGAGCTTCTTCTTGCTTTTAAGGACTGGCAGCCTATGAGTGCTCAGCACTCTAAGACTACTATATGGACTAATGTTTTAAATGTATTCATAAACAACAACATATATTACCCAGTCCATTATTTACCACAGTTGCCTTTTCACTGTCTTTCCAGCCCCTCCTCCAACCCTTCCCCCTCCCCACTCATGTGTATTTTATAAGTATGCGGCTATATCCAGAGTGCGCCATATTGATCCCTTGACTGTGTGGCTGCACTGGTGGACACTGATAAATGGCACTGTTGGGCACTGATGCGGCTGCAAAAATGGGCACTAACGAGGCTGCACTGATGGGAACTGATGAGGCTGCACTGATGGGAACTGATGAGGCTGCACTGATGGGAACTGATGAGGCTGCAAAAATGGGCACTAATGAGGCTGCACTGATGGGAACTGATGAGGCTGCACTGGTGGGAACTGATGAGGCTGCAAAAATGGGCACTAATTAGGCAGCACTGTTGGGCACCGATGAGGCTGCACTGATGGGAACTGATGAGGCCGCAAAAATGGGCACTAATGAGGCTGCACTGATGGACACTGATAGGTGCCACTGTTGGGCACTTATGGGGCTGGAATGATGGGCACTGATTAGGCGGCACTGATGAGCCTGGAATGATGGGGACTTATAGATGGCACTGATGAGGATGCTATGGTGGGCACTGATAGGCGGCACTGATGAGGCTGCACTGATGGACACTGATAGGTGGTACTGTTGGGCACTTCTGGGGCTGCACTGATGGGTACTGATAGGTGGCACTGACAGGTGGCAGTGATAGGCACTGATTGGCAGCACTGGTGGGCACTGTTGGGACTGCACTGATAATCAGGACACCAATAATCAGTGCCCTGATCATCAGTGTAGGTGTCCTTTTAACACAAGCAGGTTATCGGCTCTCCTCTTGCTGTCAGCATGAGAAAGGGAATGTCAATAACTGGCTTGTGTTCCCATTGTGATCAGCTGTCATTGGACACAGCTGATCACATGGTAAACAGCCGCTGTGATTGGCCCTTTACCCCGATCTGTTTTTAGCTATTCCCTAAGGAGGCAGCGCAATCATGGGAGGACGTCCTCCCAGCAAAGTAAGCCTGCGCTGTAGCCGTCTTTCGGCTATAGCACGGGTGGGAACAGGTTAAAGGGGGGAGGGGGAAGGGTTTGACTTTGCACAGGTGTCCTAGGGACAGGAAATTAAGGGAAAATTGCCAAAAAGTGATCAGAGATCAGACAAATCAGATATTCCACACTTTTTACCAGCTTTATCACTTTAAAGATTATATTTAGAGGTCGTTGTGTTATTGGGTTCCAGGTGGTATCCCAGAGGCTGAGCACCGTCGACCTCTCGTGTCAGAGCCTAGAAGAGATTCCCGAGCACCTGTTCTACTGCCAGGACGTCACGTCCCTGAACCTCCGCCAAAACTTCCTGCAGCTGCAGGGTCCAGCAGGAGTGAGCAGTCTCTGCAGGTACTCCCACACACTGCACTGCTCTGCCTGGGATGAACGGAGGAGGACCGGCCTAAAGATGACCTGTCTTTGTGTCTTCTGCTCAGGTTCTCACAGCTGAAGGTTCTCAATCTGTCACAGAACAAGCTGGGGGATTTCCCCTCGGAGTTATGCCAGATAGCCACCCTCACAGAGCTCAACGTCTCCTGTAATGGGCTGACGCAGGTACCTCTGCAAATTGGACAGTTGCTCAGGTAAGTTATCTTTCACACAAAGAGATCCAGGTGAATGTGTTAACCACGTCAATACCGGGCACTTTGACCCCCTTCCAGCCCGGGACAATATTCAGCTCTCAGCACGGTCACATTTTGAACGACAATTGCGCGGTTATGCAACACTGTACCCAAATGACATTTTTATCATTTTGTTCCCACCGCTAGAGCTTTCTTTTGGTGGTATTTAATCACCACAGTTTTATTTTTTGCTAAATAGATGAAAACAGATTGGAAAAAACCCCCACTATTTTCTTCTTTTCTGTTATAAAATTTTGCAAATAAATAATCTTTCTTCATAAATTTAGTCCAAAATTTATTGCTACATTTCTTTGGTGAAAATAACCCAAATCAGTGTATATTATTTAGTCTGTAGGAAAGTTATAGAGCCCACAAACTATGGGATATATATCTGAAAATGTATCAATCCTGTCAGGCCTATCTCATTTTCTTGAGGCCCAAAAATGCCAAGACAGAAATAATATACCCCCCCAAATGACCACTTTTTGGAAAGTAGACAGTCCGAGGTATTTAGTAAGAGGCATGGCAGGTTTTTTGGAGTTGTAATATTTTTGTCATTTTTTTTTTGGAAAATTAAGAAATGAAAATAAAATAAAATTCTATATTCTGGCACCAGTGCAGTACAGCATCATCATATAACTGGTGTGGCGGTGATCAGGGACACTGACTGGGGACAGTACAAAAAAAAAAAAAAAGAAAAAAAAATTATGTTTTTATTTTATTTTTTTATTTGTTTATTTTTTTAGTACTTTTTTTTTTTTCCGTCAAATTGTTTTTTTTAGCACACTGTGACCAGAGCAATATAATGTTACCATAGTAACATTGTACTACTCTGGGGGATGTGATCAGGATTTATTTTTTATTTTTTACACATTATGATTGCTTATAGCAGTGATTAGTCAAAGCTAAAACTTGGCACAGATGGGTTTTGATTGGCCCTGTCTGTACCATGTGATCACATTAACCAATCACAGCTAGCAACACAATTGTACACAATGGATGGCATGAAAGGAAGCCATCCATTGTGTACAACTGTCATGTGACCTGCTGTGATTGGTCACATGGTCCTGGCAGGGAGTCGGTACACTGGTCAGTCATCGGCTGTGTCCACTGGACACAGCAGGTGACGGATCAAGGCTTTTATTGAGAGGACGTCATATGACCACTCGGCAAGGCCACCGCCCGGTCATTCTGCTATAGGACGAGCAAGAAGATGTTAAAATACAGTTACGTTCACTCATGTAGTCCTTCAAACCTCAATCTGTTTGGATTCATCTATTGTCTATTTGAATTTCTACACAATCCTTTAAAATATGGTAAGTTCTGAAATATTTTTTTTTCACCTTCGCCTGCAGCCTGCAGACACTTAACCTTGACGGGAACTCCCTGACATCGTTGCCGGACGAGCTGGGGTCTCTACCGCAGCTAACGAGCCTTGGCCTTGCGTTCAACGACTTGATGACCATTCCCAAGGCTTTTGATAACCTTTCTTCTGTGGAGAAGTTGTGTATGGCGGGGAACCGACTGGAGCGTCTTAACCTGCAGACACTTGTGACCATGACGCATGTGAAGGTCATAGACTTGCGGTAAGCTGCTGGGTTCTTCACATATAACAGGACACATATGAAAGTAATAAAAACATGTACATTTTAATGAGTATAGACCACAAAGGTCTCTTACCTTTGGCTTTGTGTGCCTTTTAATGAAATTCTGTACTTGGAGAACCTGAACTGTGGAAGCTGTGCCCATAATAAGGCAGGCAGAAGGGAAGGAACTTGCCCGTGGTCATCATGCAGCTGATAATTTACTCATTACTGACTTACAATACCTTGTTCTGCACTGTGTCCCTTTGTGGAATCAACCGTCTTTGTAGAGGCAGGGCTTTGCTTCCTTCCAATGACCGGTGAGGTAATATTTAGGAAGCAGCAGGAGTAGTGGAGGAAGCATAGATACACAGAATGAATGAAGCATAAGCAGGAAAAGTCTTGCACTGCAGGCACTCAGGTACAGCTTATTCTCCAGCAAGGATAACACATCACTCCAAATCTGGTAAAATGTACACCTGTGAGGGATTTACAGCTATGAAGGATCAGAACAACAGTGCCTAGACACAATCACATGTCAGGATGTGCTCTGCTATTTTTAAGGAGAAATTTAAAACAGGAGATGTATCTTTCAGGGCATTGCTGATTTACAATGCCCTGCTCTGCACTGTGTCCCTGTGTGGAAGTGACCATCTTGGTAGAGACAGGGCTTTGCTTCTTCATGTCAGAACTTCCCCCCGATGACTGGTGGGGTAATATTTAAGAGGCAGCAGGAGTGGTTGAGGAAGTACAGATACCTAGAATGAATGAAGCAGGGAGATTCTTGCACTGCAGGTCCTCAGGTACAGCTTCCTCTCCAGCAACGAGAACACATCATTTTAAATCTGGTGAAACTAGCACTAGTGCCCTAAAAGCTCTCACGCTGAAGATGTACAGCTAAGAGGGATCAGAACAGTGCCTAGGCACAATAACATGTCAGGATGTGCTCTGCTATGATTCAGGAGGAATTTAAAACAGGAGTGTTATCTTTCAGGGCATTACTGACTTAGAGTCCCTGTGTGAAATTAACTATTTTGGTAGATGCTGGGCTTTGCTTTCTCATGTCAGAGCTACCCCCTTCCTTCCCCGATGACCGGTGGGGTAATATTTAAGAAGCCGCAGGAGTGGTGGAGGAAGCACAGATCCAAGGAATAAATGGAGATTCTTGCTTTGCAGGTCCTCATGTATGGCTTCCTCTCCAGCAAGGAGAACAAACCATTCCAAATCTCAGAAGACTAGCAGTCAAAGGCACTAGTGCTTTAAAATATCTCACACTGAAGATGTACAGCTGTGAGAGATCAGAACAGCAGTGCCTATGCACAGTCACATGTCAGGATGTGCTCTGCTATTTTTCAGGAGGAATTTAAAACAGGAGCTACAATACCTTGTTCTGCACTATGTCCCTGTGTGAAATCAACCATTTTGGTAGAGGCAGCACTTTGCTTCCTCATATCAAAGCTGCCAAGGATGACTGGTGGGGTAATATTGAGAAAGCAGCAGGAGTGGTAGAGAAAGCACAGATACACAGAATAAATGAAGCAGGGAAATTCTTGCACTGCAGGTCCTCAGCTTCCTCTCCAGCAAAGAAAATACATCACTCCAAATCTGTTAAAACTAGTAATAGTGCCTTAAAAACTCTCACACTGAACATGTACAGCTATGAGGGATCAGAACAACAGTGCCTAGGCACAGTCACATGTCAGGATGTGCTCTGCTATTTTTTAGTAGGAATTTAAAACAGGAGGTGTATATTTCAGGATCCATTGCTGGGTGTGTTAGCTTTGTGAATTGAACCTATACTCTGTCATCTATTACTTGCATAGGATGAATAACTTGACTCAAGTGACCGCCAGCATGGAGGGAATAAACCACATCACGCATTTCGATGTGCGAGATAACCAGCTATCCTCCCTGGACCTTGGCTGTATGGGGAACCTGGAACAACTGCACTGCGAACGGAACCAGCTGAGGGAGCTGAGGCTGTGTGGCTTCTCCCTGCGGGCGATCTATGCCGGTTCCAACAGTACGTTTGTACATTTTCCTTCATTGTTATTCCCACTTGTTGCTTCCTATTATTCACTGTGTATCTGTATTTGTGGTCTTCCTCTGCAGGGCTGACCTCAGTGAATGTTTACTTGGCGCCTTCTCTGCTCCACACTCTTGACCTGTCTAGGTAAGTGGACAGCGGATGGTATGTAGACACTTTTACACTTGTGTATGCATGTTTTTTTTACAGGGTCAGTCCACACCGAGCATTATCTGTCCTTCCATAGGTGTTGGGAATTATGGGCAGTAATAGCTCCCTTCCAGGCTATCAAACTTCACCACCCTCTGCAACAGTCTCTTCTACAATAATAGAAACCTACCTGTCTGCTCGCTTCTTCTTTGGAATGTAAACAGAGCTTTTAAGGTTCTTTGCATTAGAAGCAAGGAAGCAATAAAACCTCTGTAGTGTAATAATATGCTCTTACTAAATAAAATGCTGTACATACATACTATTACAATTATAGTAATACAATACTAGACTGACAGATATACATATAACAAGCACACACACACACACACACACACACACACACTACCTATCTGTACAATAGGAATATGCTAAATGTTACTTACCTCAGGTTATAGCAGCTTCACGGTTTCTATAGGCAACCAGGACTCCAGGCTATTCAAGCAATTGCAGAAATCGGGTGCTAGCTTAATCCTCTGGTGAAGTGTCTCCTGGCACAGACCTTCCTTGTTGTTATGTTATCATGGAGTCCCCCTGTCAGTTTATGCTGCAGGCCTTTTATTTGGAAAGTTTAGGTAGACAATCCGACATAGGCATACCTGTTCTCACTACTTCCTTTACATTAGTCTTCTATGGGTGAAACATTTCCCAATTCAACCTCTAGATGGTACTATAGTATCATACATGCCATAGGTCATATGTGTCAAAAGGTCACATTTATAGTAATACAATACAAGACTAACATATATACATACAACAAGCATGCGCACACACACACACACACACACACCCTACCTATCTGTACAATAGAAATACACTAAAAGTTACTTACCTTAGGTTATAGCAGCTTCACGCTTTCTATAGGCAACCAGGACTCCCGGCTATTCAAGTGATTGCAGGAATTAGGTGCTAGCGTAATCCTCTGGTGAAGTGTCTTCTGGCACAGAAGACCTTCCTTGTTGTTGTCATTATGGAGCCCCCCTGTCAGTTTATACTGCTGGTCTTTTATGTGGAAAGTTTAGGTAGACAATCCCACATGGGCATACACTTACTCACTACTTCCTTTACATTAGTCTTGGGTGAAACATTTCCCAATTCAACCTCTAGATCGCACTATTGTATCATACATGCCATAGGTCATATGTGTCAAAAGGTCAAGCTATTGTTGGCCTTGCTTACCTGAATGCATATTTTTCCCATTATTCCTGTAAAGACAATGGAAACATCTAACTGCCAACGGAAATTTGCCAAACATACAATAGTATCTATAGTCCCATTGTATTAGAGGACAGCTTGTGCAAAAGTTTCCAATGGCATTTGTTGGAAATGTTGGCCACGCTCACATGGCCACGCTCTTTTCAAAAAGTGTGAAGAGAAGATCCCCTCGCCCACTGTCACAGGTGGGGGGGGGGGGGGTTTCAGGGGAAGAGGGGGCAGGAACTGGAACAAGTTACATGTTCTACCCTAAATACAGGTGGAGCATGTAACATGTTCCAAAAGATGAACTTATCCTTTAAGGTGAGCATTATTGGGTGTTGAAATCCTTACTTTACAGATTGCTTAGGAGTGAGTTAGATTCTGTATATACATGTATATTGATTGAAAGCATGATAATTCCCCTTTAAGCAGTGCATTCATTTAAGCTCTGACACTTTTGAACATCATGTCTGTATTACAGGAACTGTCTAGTGTGGGTGCCAGAGTGGATATGTGAGGCCAAGAAGCTGGAAGTTCTTGATCTTAGCTGGAACGCGATAACAGAGCTGCCTCTCAGGTAATATTAAAGGTTTAGCTGTGTGCGGTAGAGAATTTTCACCTTTCCTAACTCCTTTACCCATATGCGCAGCGGCAAAAAGCTGTGCTTTAACACCCACACGCCACACATATGCATCTCTGGGAGTGTGCTCCTTACCTGCTCCCTGCACAAAGCCTGAGCTGGCGAAAATGTCTCTCAGTCCTGAGTAAATGTCCGTAGCTGGCAGGACCAACTTCTGATCATGTGACCACTGTGACAACCAATCATGTCCTTGATGACGCCCTGGAGGAGGGATGAAACGCGTCAACGTATTTCCGGTTTCACGAACCAGTGACCCAACTTCCGCTATCCGTGGAATGCAGGTCGTCCATCGGCGAACCCGGAGCTTACTGATGCCTGTTTTACAGAGCTGTCTCATGAGTGGCATTGTTTGATTACACATTTGATTTAGTACCAGCGGTACTTCACTATTGGCTTTTTTTATTTCTGTTTCCCATTATGAATGATCTACCTCGGTCCATCCACGTGAATACCCATATGGAAGTTTCTCTGAGAGTCCAGTTTATATACATTAGATCTTTTAGATCACTTAGACTGCAAAGCTGAGGGTCCATTACCTCTGGTGAGTGGGGTCACAAGAGGGGAGTGTGGCACTTGAAACACCTTATCCTGAACCACGAGGCACTTGAATTTGTAGCACTTAGCACTTGATTATATATATTTGATATATTGATTATATATGTATATATCTTAATAATATTGTCACGGTCGATATTTTATGAGCACATTATTAAGTTGATGTTCAATATTCTGCTAGCGCTGTTAATTTATGCATTCAGCCAATCACAGTGGTCACATGATCGCCAATCTTTCCTGCCCACCTGGGCATTAAGTGCTTTTAAAGAAGACATCAAGTCTGGCGGAAAGGGGTTAAAGGGACGTTTTTCAGTATTGTTGAAAATGTTTGTATCCTCCTCAAGGGAAGTGCAAATTTTCTTCACGTGGTTTCAACCGTTTTTCATTTTGCACCTGTTTTTACCCTAGATGAAACCTGCTGTGAGAGATATATGTAGGTTGCCATTGCTGAACATACCTTTTTGAAAGCACATTTCGCCTGAAAAACTGTTTTTACTTAGGGGTGCCGTTGTAGATCTGAAGCAGCTGTAAAACTTTGGATGAAATGGATGAATCCTGGTCCATTCTTTACGTCAAAGTTCTGGCATTTCCTCATGTTGCCGAAGCTTTCCTGTATATTTTTGTTGGCCATCATAAGTCTGGGCCATTAGGAATGTATATGTGGTGGGAGATAGCAGCACACTCTGACAAAACCCGAAGTCCTTAAGCTTTGCCTAAAAGATTGGTCTTGTATTTGGCTTTAAAGAGGAACTGAGCTCTAGAAGCTGTGCCGAAAAAGTCTAGGTTGAGGGCAAGGGGCCACCAGCATTGCCTGTGGTCTCCCGTCTCCCTGCAGCTAACCTTTACCATGCTTTGTTCTGCACTGTTTCCATATGTGGTGGTGGCCATCTTGGTAGAGGCAGGGCTTGGCTTCCTCGGGCCAGAGTCTCCAGCTAGGAGAACAGTGAGCAGCACAGAAGTGCAAACCCAAATCTCACTCCAGATCTCCTGAGACTGTAACTCAGAAGCACAGTGCCTTAGATCTCACGCCAATGGCTACTGAATACTGTACATGTTTGTGTATGTATGTACGTATGTGTAAAACAGTTCAAGTAATATTTACCCCATCATGGTTCTCCTTAAAAAACATTATAGTTCTCCCTAAAACCACTAAGGAGCAATGTATTGAAACCAATAAGAGTTTTCCAATACTTTGTTAACTTTAATAAGTTTAAAGTGGTTGTAAACCCTTACAAACCACTTTGACCTACAGGTAAGCCTAGATTAAGGCTTACCTGTAGGTCCAAGAAATATAGTAGGCAGGTATATGTATGTAGGTTTAGGAGATATTTACTAAAACACAGTCACAGCTGTCTACGGCGCATACGCCGTAGACAGCGGCGCATACGCCGTAGACAGCGGCGCGCAGGCGCACTATCGCCATTAGTGATGCATAGTAGCCCATTATGCTTTACCTTTGCAGGGAGACAAAGAGGAAGTAAACCCATTAGGGTTTACTTCCTTTTTAAGCCGGCAACTCATTGTAGTCCATAAAATCCAAAACTTTATTGGCTAAATGCTAAAACACACTGGTAACAATCTAATGCGTTTCGGACGTTGAAAGGCATTGTTACCAGTGTGTTTTAGTATGTAGTATGTAAGAAAAACATATAAAGGGGGGGGGGGGGGGGGGAACGTGCTTAATGTAACAATAATGAGATATATTAATCAAACAAATGATTTTATATATATATATATATATATATATATATAGATTAAGTCCAATGAGCAGCAGCTTAATGTGATATATATATATATATATATATATATATACAGAATAAAACATAAATTAGAGAATTTTAAGGTTTAAATTGCTGTCAATTGCTTGTTAGTAGAAAAACATAGTCTCAGATTGTGATAAAATATCAGTCCAGTTCTATTCCAAAACAGACACCAAAGTGAAATTAATCAAAAGAATGTGCCGGCACCTTAAGTAAAACTTGCTTACCAGATGGCAAGCAAAACCGGGCAGATGGCTATAGCCCAGCCAAGGCCTTTGCTTGTATAGGAGATCGTAGGTAAGCTTTAAATGGATGACTGCATACGTTTTCCAAACACTACTGGTGCCGAACGATCCAGGACCATAAGTTCAGCAGTAAACTCAGCAGTACCCAAGCAGAGAAAACCAACTATAGTGTAATATTGCTTCAATCGGTATTTATTGTATAAAAACTATATCGCACTTACATTTAAAAAGTTAAAATCGCTCATAAAAACAGCAGAGCCGGCCGGCTGCAAACAGAACCCGTCCTCCTAGCGAGACAGCGTGCTGACGTCAGCACGTATACTCCTCCAGGCGCGTTTCGTCATATGAGACGTTGTCAATGGGGAGATTATTATTATTATTTATGTAGCATGTAAGCTTCAGCTTATTATGGATCTTATTGTTTGAGTGTGGGAGCCAGAGAAGCCAGAGTAGCCAGTCTAAAACCACAAGAAGCTGAATCTGCAGTCAAGCTTGGAGTATTGTTTATCTGTCTTGTTAACTTTTTTCTTTCCCTGGCAGGATAATGGGCTCTTCTAGTCTGCGAAGACTGATGCTCGGACACAACCAGCTGAAGAGCCTTCCTTGCCCCATGGAGTCCATTCCTCTGGAGAGCCTGGATGTGCAACACAATATGCTGAGACACCTTCCAGACTCCCTCTTTACCGTAGCTTTAAAGTAAGTGTCTGTGGGAGGCACATCTGGAACCAGGGAGAAGGACTGTGACCATAGACATAGAAAAAGACAGATGGATGTGCGTGAAAATCCATTTATAAAGGGATACCCCCTCACCCCCCATCCTATTTATTCAGATAAGCATACTTCCATACATGTACTGTATACTTGCATACCTGTAAGTGAGGCTGGCTTTGGTTTTCAACTTTACACCCTGATGTGCTGGAAATGGACTTTACTTTTTCAAGCGCCTCTGACATCTTTTGGCAATATTGAGGGCTGTGCTTTGTACAGGAACCCGGCTACTCCCTAGTCCTGACGTTGACCAAGTTCCTGGCAGTATCTGAGGACGCTTTGCCCAATCTGCATCCACAGACTTTGCAATCACATGTGACTTTCCTTCTTTTTAAAACACTGAGATTTGCTCAGATCCTTGTAGACTGTCGTTTTACTGTAACACCCTTCTAGTTCAGAGTAGACTGCTAGGTAAATTTAGTTTAGCTCCTCTGTAAACAGTAGCGTGGGGATTGATTGCTTAGGGCTGCTCAGTGTTTCACAGGCTGCTGTTCTGCTACTCCCCCCTTTTCTGAAAGTATAGTGGGAGGGAGAGAAGGACAGGCAGCCTGAATATTTAGGGAACTCCAACCAATTCCTGGGGTTGTGTGCCCAGAAGGTGGAGGGATGGCCCCTAAGTAGTCTGAGGCCTGGCAGCAAGGGGGTGGTGTTCCTGGATCCAGTCCTGCAGGAAGAGACCACTGTGCAGGGGCTCTGAGAAAACTAGGGTAACCTTTGTAAAGAGATCAGGGGCCCAGCTAGGCTTAGCTGTGGGGCCTACCAAAGAACCTTTGTCCAGAGACTGAGCTGAGCCAGAAGGAATTTGGTGGCAAGAAATCCAACCATCCTGTGAAGTGAGTCCCCCCCCCCCCCCTCCTTTTACAGAGGAAAAGTGTCAGTGGGTTGCTTTGATCTCCTAAGGGGAGTACAGGCCACTATTAGTGCAAGAAGTTTTGACAGATATTTATTTTGCAAGTTCTGTACTGCTCCCCAGCCCTGTCCAAGTTTTTGCTTTGGAAAAAAAACCCCTACAAAGCAAACCTCTAGACTGATCTTTTGAGCCAGAGGAAGAATGGCAAAAATGCTGTTTGCCTGGCTGTGTGAGCTCTGAGGTTGGAAATAGGACCTAACTACCAGCGGCTCCTGTGTGGGTAGCGCTATATTAGGGAAAAGACAGATAATCATTTTCTGTCTTTCTGGGTACTCCTGGAGCAAGATTTTTTACAATGTTCTGGCTCTGTTCACTCTTAGCCCCCGTACACACAGTCGGACATTCCGATCACAAAATCCATCAGATTTTTTCCAGTGGATTTTGTCTGAAACTAGTGTGGCATACACACGGTCGGACAAAGTTGTCAGAAAATCCGATCGTTCAGAACGTGATGACGTTCGTTCGATACGATGGGACTACGTTCAGGCTAGTAGCCAAAAGCTTTGGTCTCGTTATTTGATCTGAGCATGCGTGGCACTTTGTCTGATCGGAATTCTCTACAAACGATCGGACAAAGTCCGATCGGATCATGTTGTCGGAAAATTTTATATCCAGCTCTTAAACTTTGTTGGTCGGACATTCCGACGGAAAAAGTCAGATGGATCCCACACACAGTCAAATTATCTGACAACATGGTCCGATCGGACATTTTACGTCGGAATGTTTACAGCTTTTATTGCTTTGGATGGGATTGTGAAGGGTTCTAAGTTCCTATTGCTGATTCTGTCCCCATGGAGTACTTACACCTCACTAATAACACAGGACATGTGAGAAAATCTCCTCAAACTAGGGGGAAGTCTCCCATTTTAACAGCGGTAGCAGAACTAGCGTTTTCTCATATTATTCAGGCTTCTATATAAAAATTTCTCTGAAAGACATCATGTTCAACCTTTCATTTGTGGGACGTACCTGTACATCTGTTGTAGTTTCCAATTATGTGGATGTCTGTTGTCAGTCTCAGGTTTCTGAACGCATCAGCAAACATCCTGGAGAGCCTCCCATCAATGTTCAGTGGAGAGGAGAGTGGGACCAGGTTGCAAGCTTTCTACCTAACCAACAACCAACTAATGGACCAGTATGTTCCTTTCCTGACCATCCATACCAACCTCAGGGTCCTGCATCTGGCCTATAACCAGCTGGAGACCTTCCCAGCCAGGTGAGACCATGGCAACTTGTATTTCCACTTGTATTTCCATTATGGGCTTAAACCAGGGGTCTCCAAACAAAGGGCCAGTGTATTGTCCTTCAGATATTAAGGGATCGGACTGTGGCCATTGGGAGTAGAAAATGTCCCAGAATCCATGTTCATATTGCCTCAGGCTTGGTGGTCATTAGGAGGAGAAATAGTGTCCCATAATTTGTATTAGTGGGAGTAATGTTGCCCAATCCTTGGTGTACATGAGAGGAATGGTTCCCCATCCTTGGTGTACATGAGAGGAATGGTTCCCCATCCTTGGTGTACATGAGAGGAATGGTTCCCCATCCTTGGTGTACATGAGAGGAATGGTGCCCCATCCTTGGTGTACATGAGAGGAATGGTGCCCCATCCTTGGTGTACATGAGAGGAATGGCGCCCCATCCTTGGTGTACACGAGAGGAATGGTGCCCCATCCTTGGTGTCAATCGGAGGAATGGTGCCCCATCCCCGGTGTCAATTGGAGGAATGGTGCCCCATCTCCGGTGTCAATTGGAGGAATGGTGCCCCATCCCTAGTGTCAATTGGAGGATTACCCTATTCTTGGTTTCAATGGGAGGAATCGTACCCTATTGGTTTCAGTGGGAGGAATCGTACCCTATTGGTTTCAGTGGGAGGAATCGTACCCTATTGATTTCAATGGGAGGAATGGTGCCCCATCCCTGGTGTCAGTTGGAGGAATGGTGCCCCATCATTGGTGTCAATGGGAGGAGAGGTGCCCCATCCTTGGTGTCAATGGGAGGAATGGTGCTCCATCCTTGGTGTCAATGGGAGGAATGGTGCCCCATCCTTGGTGCCAATAGGAGGAATGGTGCCCCATCCTTGGTGTCAGATGGATGAATATTGCCTCATATATGTGAAAGGAGTAGGGCCGGATAAAGGCAAGCAAAGATTCACATCTGGCCCACGTGCCACAGTTTGGAGACCACTGGCTTATACCAATGGTCCATATCATGCATTGTCTTCTTATTGGATAAACTCACTGATGTTAAGGGTGGGGGAGGGGGACTTCAAATGGCCTCTTTAAAGAGTCACAATGCATTATGCAAATCCAAACCCAGATTTAGAATTTGCCCTTTCTCTGAGTTTTCTAGAATGTGGAAGGGTTAGAACCTGTGTCAAGTTTTTATTTTTTTGCTGCATGGGACTCAATCAAGAAAATCTCCCATAACTTCCAGCAATGTGACAGGAAGTGAGTGGAGCTCATCTTCTCAAAGTGAATGTTAGTCAAACCTCAGGTCGTTGTCATCGGAACTGGTGTCCTCATACAGATAATTCTGGTCTACACCTGGACTGGTGACAACTAGAAGTCAGAAGGTCTACTTTGAGGACAATTGTATAGAGAATTTTGTAGGCATGTTGGCTCTTATTCTAGTGTCCTCACAAATAATCTGTCCTCTTGTAGCAAGCTCAACAAGCTGGAGCTCCTGGAGGAGCTGAACATTAGCGGTAATCGGCTGAAGTCGATCCCCAGCACAGTGTCGAACTGCAAACGGCTGCACACGCTCATCGCCCACTCCAACTGCCTCAGCGTCTTCCCGGAGATCTTCAACCTGCCACTGATCCAGGTCTCACTCCACCCCCAACCTTACATGACCTCTCCCAGCTGTCCATTTCTCGCTCTGATCCCCTTTTATGTCTCCCCCTACCTTCCCCTCTCTTACCCCCTGCAGGCTGTGCTACAGCTGTAGACTTGTGTACATGGTGTCATCTCATTGTCACTCACTCGGCCTATGGCATGAGATGTTGCTGCTCTTTGTTCCTGCAGCTGGTTGACCTGAGCTGTAACAGCCTGGTGGAGATTGCGGCCCCGGAGAGCCTGCCTCCTGTCCTTCACGAGCTGGACCTGAAAGGGAACATTGACCTGGTGCTGGACCATCAGCTACATGATATCTTCAGGTAGTAGGACGTCATTGTCCGCAGATGTTATTGGCCTTGCCGCTAGCAGGCCCTCGCAATAGCAGCTTCCTACACTCAGGTTAAAGGCACGTATAAAACGTTTAATAATTCTCGTATTCTGTTGATCTCTCTGTATAGTCACATCCCCATCCTGAAAATCGACAACAAACCTTTGCCAAATTCTGACCTGCCAGTGACCTCCATCTCCTGCAATCACGGTTTAGCAGAGATGTCCGGGCAGCGGAACAAGTGAGTACCGTTGGCATCTTTGACATGAGCTTCCTTTTTTTTAGTGACTGGGCAATGTTGATTGTTGTCCATCCTGCCTGCAGGCTCTGTGTCTCCTCGCTGGCCGTGAGCGACTTTGCCGATGGCGTGGAAGCTCTGTACGGTATGTTTGACGGGGATAAGAACGAGGAGGTGCCACGTCTGCTGCAGTGCACTATGGGAGATGTGCTGCTGGAAGAACTGCAGCAGTCAAACTGTGAGCGAACGTTCATGTGCCACACATTCCTGGTGTCACACAGGTGAGCCGCCATGTTTTCATAGATGGGGAAAACTGGAAGACAGCTCACAAATACAGTGAGGGGGGGGGGAGAAGTATTTGATCCCCTGCTGAAATGATCAGTCTATAATTTTAATGGTCGGTTTATTTTAACAGTGAGAGACAGAATAATGACAAAAATATCCAGAAAACTGCATTTCAAAAAAATTATAAGTTTATTTGCATTTTTAATGAGTGAAATAAGTATTTGAACCCTTTGCAAAACGTGACTTGGTACCTGGTGGTAAAACCCAGCAAGATTTCTGTCTCCCAGTTGTCTTCTATACAGGTAACAAGCTCAGATTAGGAGCACTCTCTTAAGCCCCATACACACTATCAGATTTTCTGCTGATTTTTTTCTTCAGATTTACCAAAACCATATATTATGAGGTCAAACCTTAGGAGTTTCTGATTTGTATGCAATCAGGCCGGCCCTTGCACTACATGGTTTTGGTAAATCTGAAGACAAAAATCAGCAGAAAATCTGATAGTGTGGATGGGACTTAAAAGTGGAGTTCCACCCAAAAAAAAAAAAATGTCATTAATGTGAATGAAATAAATAAATACTTACCTTTTTATGCCTGTTGCTATGTGGTCCCTCAAAATCTGCCTCCTTCAGCGCCGGGGCTCCTGACGTCACTTCCCTTGGCACCTCCGCTTGCTACTGCTCCTGGGAGATGTGTGTCATCATTTCCCAGGAGTCAGTGGGCTGCGCCGAGGGCTAGGTTGTCATAACAACGGGGCAGGCACTTCCGACGATGCCGCCCATTGTTATGGCAACCTGTATACTTTACAGCACCACTATGGCACATTACCGCGTATGCGCGAGAGCGGGGTGCACCGTGGCCGGGAAGATAGTGCTTGTGGGCTTCATGTGCCCACAAGCAAAATGGGAACGGCCAAGACACGATTATACAACTTCATTTTTTATATTACAGTGGACATTGGGGGATGAAATCTTCTATACAAGTGAGTGTTATATGTTAATGTTCTGACCTTTTAGAAGTGTTTAAAAAATAAATAAAAAAATTAGAACATGTTGTTGGAACTCCGCTTTAAAGGGAGTGTTCCTAATCTCAGCTTGTTAGGCCGCGTACACACGGGCGGACTGTTCGCCCAACTTTGTCCGCTGAACAGTGTTTGGGCGGACAGTCCGCTCGTGTGTGGGCTTTCAGCGGACAGTTTCAGCGGACAGTTTGACGGACAAGGTTTTTCGGAATTTCCGAAAAACTGTCCGCTGAAACCTTGTTTCAGCGAACAGTCCGCTCGTGTGTAGGCTTGTTCGTCAAACAAAGTTGCGCGCATGCTCAGAAAGGATTTTCACGCCGAAAGTTATAATGCAGTGTATAGGACGTCGTATTTTTCGTCCCGTCGTACGTGCCGTTCACGTCATCGCGCACGGTTTCAGCAAACTGTTCGTCCGTTGTGTGTGGCCATGTCCGTCCATGCTAATTTTGAGCGGACTGTTTGCCGAAACTGTTTGACGGACAAAGTTGGGCGAACAGTCCCCGCGTGTGTACGCGGCCTTACTTGTATAAAAGACACCTGTCCACAGAAGCAATCAGATTCCAATCTCTCCACCATGGCCAAGACCAAAGAGCTGTCCAATGATGTCAGGGACAAGATTGTAGACCTACAGGCTATAATGGGTTACAAGACCATCGCCTTGGCAAAAATACTCTTCCCCCTCCCCCAAACTTCCCAACTAGCCTTCCAGTACAAATCCGGCCCCCCCCCCCAAAAAAAATACTCTCATAGCACAAATTACCCTGAATCATCCCTACTAGCACAAATCCCCCCCCCCCAAAAAAATTCTCACAAGCACAAATCTTCCTCTCCAAATTTCCCCTTTTAGCACAAATCCCGCTCAGTCATCTTTACCAGCACAAGTTCCCCAATCCCCTGCCCAAAATCCCATCACTAGCACACATCCCCTCCCAAATCTTCCTTCCCAGCCAAATTGCCCCCCAAGTCACGCTTCTCAGCCCAATCACCCTCTGCACAAATCCTCTCCCCTTCGAATTCCCCCTTTGAGCACAAATCCCCCGTTCTAGCACTAATACTTTCCCCCCAGCACAAATCCTCCTCTCCTGGCACCGATTACCCCAAATCATCCCTACTAGCACAAATACCCCCCCCCCCCCAAAAAAATTCCTCACAAGCACAAAAATTTATTTTGTTGAGAAATCAAATTGAGCCCCCCCCCCCCAGCAATGTGGATGTTCCCAAAATAGGAGAAATCCTACCTGGTCCTCACTAGTTTATCAAAGCTGTTGGCATTCACTTTGTTGCCTGCCCTTACCAGGACTTTTAGTTTTAAATCTTTATATTGGCTGATTCTGGTTCCAGCATTTTCGGGATGTGATTGCAGTAATAATGGCTTATTTCTATTTCTTGCTACAGAAAGCTGGGGACTGCAGGCCAGAAGCTGGGCTCTTCTGCGGTTCTGTGTTACGTTGGACGCGGTGCGGCCGATCACAGCTTCTCCCTGACCATTGCCAACGTTGGGACTTGTCAGGCTGTGTTGTGTCGGAACGGGCAGCCCCTCGCTCTGTCCAGGGTCTTTAGCTTGGAGCAATGTCCTGAGGAACTTTTACGGATCAAAGAGCAAAAGGCGATCCTCACCGAGGTATGTGGAATTTATGGATTGTCCGGTAACGATGAATGGGAGTTGACTGTTTTATTTACTACATGCATTTCTATCACTGGTGAGGTGGTGGCTTCTCTGTTCAATTCATTGTGTTAGAGTGAGCTTAGGAATTTGGTTGTTACCGGCAATAGACCATTTTTCTCTCTCAGCTAACCCATTGTTTAACTGGTCTTGTCTTGCAGGACAACAAGGTTAATGGTGTCACCTGCTGTACCCGTCTGCTGGGCTGCACCTATCTACACCCGTGGGTGCTCCCAGATCCTCATATCACCACGCTGCCACTGACCGTGCAGGATGAGATGTTAATTCTGGGGAGCAAAGCATTGTGGGAATACGTACCAGCAACAGAGGCCGTTCAAACCGTCCGCCACCTCCCCGATCCGCTGGCCGCTGCTAAGAAGCTCTGTACTTTGGCGCAAAGCTACGGCTGCCAGGACAATGTAGCCGCTTTGGTGGTGTGTCTCAGTATTGGAGAGGACACCTGCACTTGTGAGATGCACACACTAACGTTACCTAATCCATCCGGTTTGGCCTCCGCCGTGGCAACAAAAGAGTCTCCCGACTCGGTCACGCCGTCCTCCAGCAGCGGCATCGCCTCTGAATTCAGCAGCGAAATGTCCGTGTCGGAGGTGAGTAGCGAAGTTGGATCTACGGCTTCAGATGAGCACGCCATAGCCAGCCTAGAAGGAGGTCTCATCCTGCGTCCCGAGCGCAGGTGCAGCTTGCACCCCGTCCCCTCAGCCAGCACCTTTCAGCGGCAGCCCTCTTGCGCTACCTTCTCCAGCAACCAGTCGGAGAACGGTCTGGACAGCGACGATGAGCTGCAGGCCGAAGGCCTCATCATGGGCAGCCGGCTGGAGGTGGAGGTGGACATTCACTGCAGCAGGCAACATTCCCCGGAACCTTCAGGTATCGGCACTTTCCAGAGCCTTGAGGAGGACGCTTGTGGAATTTCCATGCAGATTTTACAACAGAACACCATAAACCACAACCAGAGCCAAGAGAAGGACGAGCTGCCTTCCTCCATGTCTGGGCTGAGTTTATATAAGAAGAAGCACTCCAATGGCTCTGTGGTACCGCTCGAAGAAATGCTCAACTTAATCGAGGTCGCTTCTGAAGCTCCAAAGAGAAAAACTGGCTATTTCTCTGCTCCTTCCCAGATGGAACCCGAGGACCAGTTTGTGGTTCCTCCACACTTGGAAAACGAGGTGAGGGAGCAGCTGCACGAACTGGAGTCAGCAGCAGAAGACAGAGTCTACGCCCCCGAGGAGTTCGACACTGCCTTGTGACCCCATGGATCTCCAAAAAACCCCACCATCAATGGTCTGCGTGATCACACAAATTGCACATTTTACAACCTAAATATTGCCAGTTTGAACAAACAACAAAGAAAAAAAAAAGAAAGAAAAAAAACCTTCTTACTACTGAAACTTTTGCTAAGAAAGGTGCAACTTTTTTTTTTTCTGTGAAACAAAGAAAACGCTCATTTAACCTGTACATGGTTGAGGGATCTGCCAATCACAGCATACCTCTCAAATCCTCCCCCCCTTTTTTAACACCAAATGTTTTGTTTAGCTTTTTTTTTTTGTGCATTTAATTTATTAACGCGTTTTAAATTCCTGGTTGTTGAGCCAATGAACAAATGTGAATCAAATCCAAATATTTCTATTTTGAACGAAGTGGATCTGTGGAAGCATGAAGACACCCTCAACCATGGCTTGGTCCTTTGGGATGCGTCCTGAAGCCCTTGGCCTTCACTGGCGTATTATAGGAAGAGGATTCTTAAAGGTGGGGACCATCATTGGACAAAAAAAAAAAAAAAAAAATAGGTCTTCTGATTTCTATTTTTATCCTCTTCCAGAAACACACTTGAACACATTGTTCCTTTTTAGAACAAATACGTTATATTGGTGCTTATAAAGAGCACACTAATTCTCAAAGAAAATTTATTTTTTTAAATTGTTATGTCTATGAGCTGCTCCATAGCATCTGGTTTGTATCTAAAGCCAACATTTTTGTTTTATTTTGAATAGAGCAGGTAGAATATGGTTAAAGCGTATTTCCACTTTTGCAGCCTCCAAAAATTATCACTTGAAAAATCGGATTATCTGCATTTTGCCGATAACTGATTTTGCTGTGATTTTTTTGTTTTTTACTGCGTTTTTCATAGGTCATGTGACTTAAAGCCCGAAAAGGTGCCGGTAATGGCCCAAAATAAATTCATAGTCATTTAAATTTATGATATTAATTTAAAAGTCGCGTATAATATAATTATATATATATATATATAAGATTTTTTTTTTTTAACTACCTGTTTTAGTTTCGGTTTTCGGACCAAGTGCATCCTGAATTTTCAGTTTCGGTCCAGAATTTTCACTTCCTTGCACCACTTGTGAAAACGCACTTTAAAACCTCTGCCAGCCATTTACAATTGGGGGAAAATAATGATTTGATCCCCTGCAGACTGTGTACATTTGCCCACTTACAAAGAAATGATCATTTTTATCATAGGTGTATTATAAATGATAGAGACAGAATATCAACCAAAAACCCAGAAAAAAAAAATTATTCAAATGTTATAAATTGAGTTGCAGTTCAGTAAGTAAAATTATTTTTTGATCCCCAAGCAAAACATGACTTAGTAGTTGGTGGAGAAACCCTTGTTGGCAAGCACAGAGGTCAGACGTTTCTTGTAGTTGGTGGCCAGGTTTGCACACATCTCAGGAGGGATTTTGGTCCACTCTTCTTTACAGATCTTCTCTAAATCCTTAAGGTCTCTTGTCTATAAGAAGTTTCAGCTCCCTCCATAAATTTTCTGTGGGATTAATGTCTGGAGACTGGCTAGGCCACTCCATGACCTTAATGTACTTCTTCTTGAGCCACTCCGATTTGAAACTTTGAGTTGCCAGGCGACAGCCAAAAAACCTCAATGATTTAGAGAAGATCTGTAAAGAAGAGTGGACCATAATCCCTCCTGAGATGTGTGCAAACCTGGTCGCCAACTACAAGAAAAGTCTTACCTCTGTGCTTGCCAACAAGGGTTTCTCCACCAACTACTAAGTCATATTTTGCTGGCAATCAAGTACTTATTTTACTTACTGAACTGCAACTCAATTTATAACATTTGTATCGTGTTTTTTTCTGGAGTTTTGGTTGATATTCTGTCTCTATCATTTAACATGCATCTATGTTAAAAATTACAAACCCTTCATTTCTTTGTAAGTGGACAAATTTACAAAATCTGCAGAGGATCAAATCATTATTTTCCCCATTGTATGCATCCCATTTGAGAGATTTACCTTAACGTCCTCTCCTGTAGATTTGTTGGTGATGCTGCTGCGTGTACAGGAGAGGGGGAGCTCCTTGTGTCCATGGCCACTCTTCCTGGTTTTGGATGCCACCCAGGGGATCCTACGGCAGTATCAGGGCTTGGCTTTAATGCTGTCCCTCCCTTGCCTGTGGTTAAGGCTGGAGAAAGTTCACATTTCAGGTTGCAGACTCTGATGTTCCAACACAGCCTGCACTATCTGCTGTCCCCCCTTTGTGAGTGCAATTTAATTGTTTGATAAATTGATATGCTTTTAATATTTACTACACGAAAGAGTGTTTGCACTGTGGTCTTCTTTTCTTGTTTACATTCTATATGGAGCACTCTCACCTGTACACCCAGCAACATCACCAACATAGAGTTGCTGGTTGCTATTTAGTTGTGGGCTGCACACCCCTATGGAGTAGTTTTTTTTCCCCTTGTTTAAAATCCAATTTCTCAATCGTCCCTTACTCTCCATTCCTAGTGGCAATGATCACCAAGACAAATAGAGAGTGTAAATCTAACCAGTGGGGACACGGACATCAATCAAAAGCAGCAAGAGGTTTGAACTCTTCCCTACTCTTATCCATAACTAAAAAGAAAAACAAAAAAGTTTGGCTTTGGATACAAAAGGCAAAAATAACATCTCCACCCAAGACTAATTCCTTTATTTTGGGATTTGGGCAAGGTTTGGACCTCCACCAGAGCTTAGTTTTGTCCACAACTTGAGCTGGGAGGATCTCCCTCGATTGGGCTTTGACCATGTTCCCATGCAGAATCCACTAGTGGGTGCATGATACAGTATTTATTGACCCGTATCCTCTGGTGGATTCTCTGGAGGCAAATCTCAAGCTTGCAGAACAGCAGCAACTTGTCTGAAAGTATAATTTCCACATATCACTGCTAAGCCTGGATTTGAGGTCCCTTTGCCACAACAGTGGGACAGCAGTATTCCCAACACTAAATGTCCCAGAAACGAGGTTGGTTCTGCAGACCCAAGATCCAGAAGTTGGTCACTTCCACTTTAATCAACACCCATAAAGCCAAAATGGGCTGACACCTTGGAATCCTGCATTTTCCCAAGTCATCCTCTGCCAAGGCCTAAAGCACTGGGCTGTTCAAATTGAATTCCCAGAAGTCAGTGCTTCAAAATTGGACTTGCTTGCTATTCAATTGCTAAATCGTAAATTGCCGAAGAAGCACTTTAGAAGGCAACGTTTGGGCAGAAGGGCAGATGTGACGGAGCATGGTTGACGTAAGCTCCCCCATTTTGGGGGACTTCCTAATAAGCTACGAACAAGGAACATTTCATAAACTTTTCTAAGGTTCGCATTGACCGAGGCGCTCGCCTTGATTATTTTCTCTAAGAGAACAGAGACCTTCGTGATCTGCTGCATCAAAGCCGCTTATCTCTTAAGCACTTTTAAATGAATTTTATTTTTTTCCCCCTCCAATTATTCTTGTAAATGAGGCAGCAAACAGGGAAAACAGTATCGCAACGGCCGAGAACATTTAAAAGGTTTGGCTTCTGTGTACATTCCTTGTGAAGCCGCAACTATTGATAAGCGCATTACTGTCTCAAGTATTTGAATTGTATGAATATCTGTTATACCTGATGATAGTTTTTAAAGTTATGTGGGGGGGGGGGGGGGGGGGTCACAAACTTGATGAAAGCTAAATTATCAAAAAGAATTCTACTTTATTTGTAAAGGAAGCGGTCAACCCCTTTCTTGATTTTTTTTTTCCGTTAACTACTGACCCAGAACACATCAGAAGAAAAGGTAACGAGGTCTTTTTAGTTCTAGATGCACTTTTTCCTGTCCCTGCCCGAAGATGGCAAAGAGTCAGATAATGTAGGTGGAAACCTTTGCCATGGACAGGGCCTTCTCTGTTGGCGATATTGCTATGAATTTGTCCAAGCTGCACTAAACGCTTCATACGTATGGCTGTATGTCACTGCTGATCACTTGGACTATAATCGGCTTTTATTTTCATGTAAAATTTCAGCTTAAAGCACAGATACTTGATGGGAGAGTGAATGTTATACAATGAATGGACTGTTGGTCTGTGTGCGTAGTGGGGTGGACCAACATAGCAGGTTTAGGTATATAGTGTGTTGTCAGTTGACCTGTCAATGGAATGAAAACCACTCTTACAAACAAGGCATGGAAAGCCATAGCTGGGCTTTGAAAATGTAAATCTGACTTTATCTCGGGCAATTAAAGCTGAGCATATGACAAAGAATATCAGCAGACGTCCCCTTCATCAAAATCGCATATAAAAAAATCTGTTGATGCAGAGATCTAAGCAGCTTAAGTTCCTCTGTGGATTTTGCCCCTCCGGTTAAACTCAAGCTTGGTTCCCATCCTGAAGTTCTGTGTAGCTCTTGGCCCTCCTATTTAACTCAAGCTGGGTTCCCCTCCTGAAGTTCTGTTTGGATCTTGGCCCTCCTGTTCAACTGAAGCTTGGTTCCCCTCCTGAAGTTCTGTGTAGATCTTGGCCCTCCTGTTCAACTCAAGCTTAGTTCCCATCCTGAAGTTCGCTGTAGATCTTGGCCCTTCTGTTCAACTCAATCTTGGTTCCCTTCTTAAAGTTACGTGTAGATCTTGATCCTCCTTTTCAACTCAAGCTTGGTTCCCATCCTGAAGTTCTGTGTAGATCTTGGCCCTCCTGTTCAACTCAAGTTTGGTTCCCCTCCTAAAGTTCTGTGTAGATCTTGACCATTCTGTTCAACTCAAGCTTAGTTCCCATCCTGAAGTTCGCTGTAGATCTTGGCCCTTCTGTTCAACTCAATCTTGGTTCCCTTCCTAAAGTTACGTGTAGATCTTGCTCCTCCTTTTCAACTCAAGCTTGGTTCCCCTCCTGAAGTTCTGTGTAGATCTTGGCCCTCCTGTTCAACTCAAGCTTAGTTCCCATCCTGAAGTTCACTGTAGATCTCGGCCCTTCTGTTCAACCCACACTTGGTTCCCTTCCTAAACGTCTGTGTAGATCTGGATCCTCCTTCTCAACTCAAGCTTGGTTCCCCCTCCTGAATTTCTGTGTGGATCTTGGCCCTTCTGTTCTACTCAAGCTTGCCCCCCCCCCCCCGAAGTTGTGTGGATCTTGGCCCTTCTATTCAACTACAGCTTACCCCCCTGGAGTTTTCTGTGGATTTTGGCCCTCCTGTTCAACTCAAAATTGATCCCCCTTGGAGTTCTGTGTGGATCTTAGCCCCCCCTGTTCAACTCAAGATTGATTCCCCCCCGTGGAGTTCTGTGGATCTTGGCCCACTTGTTGAACTCAATATTGATCCCCCTAAAGTTCTGTGTGAATCTTGGCCCTCTTATTGAACTCAAGTTTGATCCTCCCTGAAGTTCTGTGTGGATCTTGATCCTCCTTTTCAACTCAAGCTTGGTTCCCTTCCTAGTTCTGTGTGGATCTTGGCCCTTCTGTTCTGCTCAAGCTTGATCCCCTCCCGAAGTTGTGTGGATCTTGGCCCCCTTGTTCAACTAAAGGGAGGCCCCCCACCTGACGTTCTGTGTGGATAGTGTCCCTGTTTAACTCAAGCTTGCCCCCCACCCCCCCTGGAGTTGTGTAGATTTTGGCTCTCCTGTTCAACTCAAGCTTGATCCCCCCTGGAGTTGTGTGTGGCTCCTGTCCCTCCTGTTCAGCGCAAGCTTGGTTCCCCTCCTAACGTTCTGTGTAGATCTTGACCCTCCAGTTCAACTCAAGTTTGGTTACCTCCCTGAAATTCTATGTAGATTTTGTCCCTCCTATTCAACTCTATAATGGAAAGTCCAACAAGCTCACATAGGTATGATGTTCAGGTGTTTACAAACCTTTGACCATATAGCGTACCTCTAATGCTGTGTTCTTGGTGCATCCAGTGGTTCAGGGTCGTTTTCTTTTTTTAAGGTTTTCTGACTTTAACATATCTTTTACACAACCACTTTGATGGAAGGGATGAAATATTTTGTATGCTCATACTTTAATTGCCAAATATTTCATATACCCATACATTTGGTCTCCTGTTGGAGACATTTAGGTTTTGTACACACAGGTTTCAGCTTGTTTAAGAGCAGTACGTACAGCTAGCTGTGGCACAACTTTCGGCAAGCCTTGAGCGGCTTTGTTGAGGCCCGATGAAGAAAACAAAAAAAATCCAGTATGGAGATGTTAAACTTGAATGAAAGTGCTACCTGTCACTCTATCACTTGGTTAAAAGACCTACAACAGAAGAGGCTTTGTATTCACCTGTCCCATCCCCCTTTCCATTGATCTCTCTTGCAGAGCAATGGTCCTTTTTATATCGGACACACTTCTCTGAACACAGCTATATGATAGCCATAGTGCCCACGCACATTCTGGAATTTACATCTCTATTTGAGAGCTGCATTCAAGGGCGTTAAAAAAGCACGAAACTCATGGAGCAACATATCAGTGTTTTTTTTCCCATATGCTATCTAAATGCTTGTTCTAACACTTACATGCATACAAATGTTCCATGTTGAAAAAAAAAAAAACTGCCTGCATATTAGCAAGAGGATGCTAGGCTGCAATATCTGCCTGCATCGTAAGAACAGAGCCCGCTACGTGGCAATAGCTGCCTGCATCCTAGCAACAGAAGTCACTAGGCAGCTTTCTTGCAGTGAAGAACACTAGGCAGTGGGAGCTAGGAGGCAGATTGAGCTGCCTAGTGTCCTTCATTGCTAGGATGCCCGTGGCTCCAGCAAACTGGTATCCTTTGTTGCTAGGATGCAGGTGGTTTTAACCAACTGGCATCCTTTGTTGCTAGGATGCAGCTTGCTCTAACCAACTAGTATTCTTTGTTGCTAGGATGCAGGTGGCTCTCACCAACTGGCATCCTTTGTTGCTTTGATGCTGGCGGCTTCAACCAACTAGCATCCTTGGTTGCTAGGATGCAGGTGGCTCTCACCAACTGGCATCCTTTGTTGCTTTGATGCAGGCGGCTTCAACCAACTAGCATCCTTGGTTGCTAGCTTTAACCAACTAGCATTCTTTGTTGCTAGGATGCAGATGGCTCTAACCAACTAGCATCCTTGGTTGCATAGATTTACATGGCTCTAACCAACTAGCATCTTTCGTTGCTAGGATGCAGACGGCTCTCACCAACTAACATCTTTCATTGCCAGGATACAGACGGCTCAAACCACCTACTGTCCTGCAACCAAGAGTGCACAGTTGCGCTGTACATTTGTATGCATGAAAACATAACAGAAATGCTGACATGCATACTGCCAACATTTCCATACGCCTGTGTGCATGAGACCTAAACCACCCCATTAGGCGAGAGCTAAAAAAGGGACAAATAGCAGCTTGACTAATGCTACTGAAATAAGCAATGAACCATTATCAGTGGCAGATAATCAATAAACAGATGGATCAAAGGGCTTCCTATGGAGTCAACTATACAAATAGCGTGCAGTAACATCTAGATTTATTTCACAGGACCGCACTAGGGTTCAGTGGTCAAAGATGCTATTGCATGCTACTCGTTTAGCTTTTTTTTCACAGGCAGCCAATTGTTGCATTTGTTTTAGCAGTCAATTAGTACTTCTAGAAATGATCTAGCGATCTGAGCATCTAAATATCTTCTGAGTAGCTCTAGCCTATTGAAGAACTTCCTGCAAACAGTTGAAGTGTATGTCTTGGCAATATATGCTCATTGCCCCATGTTTTGGCTCTTTAAATTGCTGCCTGTATAGAAAAAAAAAAACATGCGGCGGACCCTGTCAGAAATCCAGTGAGCTCTGAAAATTCAGCCTCAGCTGAGCACTCAATCATCCCAATCAGCCCTGGCTAGTTGTTCCCACGCTGGACTACAGAACACCTCCCTCGTATGGTATAGAGATTAGGAGGGGAGGGGGGGGGGGGTTATGTAGACCAGCGGTGGCAATCTCTGTGGTAAGACTGCCTGCATAGCTCTGGCCTTACTTCTAACATGCATGCAGTTCCCAGGCAGCTTTGCTTTATACCTCCCAAGCAAAATGTGTGCACTTTAAATGGCAACTGTATCTCCCATATCTCCAACTTGACAGATTATTTATTTAAAAAAAATGAATGGGCGGAGCCACTTTACTATAGGCCTGCCATGTGTTTAAAAAAAAAAAAAAAACTTTCCAAAAATGTATGCTACAGCTTCTTTTTTCACAACTTTTGTCAAATGGAGAGGTATTTCAAAAGGAACAGGTCCTCTTTAAACCGGTGAGCACGTTTTTTTTTTTGTGGGGGGGGGGGTTGTGGCCACGTTCCAGAATGGACATGCAGCTAGAGGTTTCATATTGCATGTAACACTGAAGCAGATTACCGTACGTTGTGTGAAAGTTGGACTGTGTATAACACAATGTTCCTTGTAGCACTGAATCTTGAATTTACCAATGCACTGCAGCGTGTGTCAATGTATGTTTCTTCTTTTTTGTTTTTTTTTGTTTTGTTTTTTTGTTATGTGCTATGAAGCATCCAGATCCCTGCTGAATCTATGAACAATGAACATTCAAAATGATGGGTTGCTCATAAGAAAAGGAAAATGGTGTATGGTTCTCAAAAAAAAGGAGCTTTCACCGCGGGGGCGGTGCTTGTACCATGCCCATGAACCCAAACATAGCAGCTGTGACACTGCCCCATTTGGGGGAAGCCAAAGAAGTGAGAGCCTCTAAAGCCATTATTTGTACATTTTATTTTAGCAAAAGCAATAAATGTGTATATATGTACAAGTTTTTGATTTATAGGCTTTGCTGGTCTAGAAAAAAACAAAAAAAAAAAACCCCACCCCCGAGGTTCCCTGAATTGTTATTACCCTGCTGCCCTTCCTAGAAACCCATGCTGATTATTCCGTTCTGAAATTTCCTAATTTATGTTTAAATTAAAACTGAACCTGATGCACGTTGTGTTCCTTTAAAATTTTTATTGCTCGTTATTTTTTTTTTAACTTCAGTAATGCAGTCAGAGAGTTCTATTTACTGACATCAAGTAAACTGCAGTAACCCATATCGACCAATCAGAAATGTTCTTTCTTTGACTGTGGTTCTTTAATAAATTAGTACAACCCAGTTGATATGGGTGAATAACTTTCTTGGCGCCAGCATGGAAGCCTATCGCCACATGGATGCCACCATGGATTGGTGCCAAGAAAGGAAAATGATGGTAAGTAGTTGATGCAATTTTCTGTTTTCCTGGTAGCAGTGTTTGTGGTAGTTCAGTATGCTGCCATGAATTGGCACCTGCAAAGGAAATTTACGATAAGGATAACATTTTCTGTTTATAACTAGTTGCAGTTAAAGGGTTAGTTCACCCATTCACACACCCCCCCTATCCCACCCTCGGGTCCCTGCTATACTTACCTCGGTGGGTGATGAGCTGTCAGTGCCCGCCGTAGCTGGTGCAATGCCGTAGCGGTTCCACGTAGTTGGTGTAATGGTCCAGAAATTTTAAATCCCTGCTCTTCTTCCCCACCTTTCTTTAGGGCATGGGTGCTTAACCTGTGCCCCCACCCCCCCAGCTGTTGTGGAACTACAAGTCCCATGAGGCATTTGAAGGCTGACAAGTACAAGCTAGACTCACAAAGGCAGAGGCATGATGGGAGTTGTAAATGCAAAACAGCTGGGGAGGGGGGTAGGGGGCTACAAGTTGAGCACCCATGCCTTAGGGCTTCCAGGACAGATAAGATTCTGATTGGTCAGTGCTGGCACAGAGCATCTCTCTGATCTGTTCTGGAAGTGCTGCAGAAAGAAAAGGGAGAAGAGCAGATACAGTATATGAAATCCTCAGACCACTGCATGGGCACTGCACGGGTTTGGGGAAGTTTGGTGGGGGGGGGGTTAGTGTTGGGTTGGTTGGTGAGCTGGGTGATTAAGGTTGGGTGGGTAGTGTTGGGTTGGTTGATGAGCTGGGTGATTAAGGTTGGGGGTAGAGTTGGGTTAGTTGGTGAGATGGGTGATTAAGGTTGGGTTGGGGGGGTTAGTTGGTGAGGTGGGTGATTAAGGTTGGGTTGGGTGTAGATGGGGGTAGGGTTGGGGGGGTTAGTGGTAGATGGAGGGGTAGGGTTGGGTTGGTTGCAGTGGGCAATTAAGGTTTGGTTGGGGGTAGAGGTTAGTGTTGGGGATGTTGAGGGGGGTTGGTTGGTGAGGTGGGTGATTAAGGTTGGGGATGTTGGGGGGGCGCTAGTGTTGGGTTGGTTGGTGAGCTGGGTGATTAAGGTTGGGTTGGGGTTGATAAGGTTGAGTTGGGGTTGATGGGGTAGTGAGCTGGGTGATTAAGGTTGGGGATGTTGGGGGGGGGGGGGGGTGTTAGCGTTGGGTTGGTTGGTGAGGTGGGTGATTAAGGTTGGGGATGTTGGGGGGTGGGGGGTGGGGGGTTAGTGTTTGGTTGGTTGGTGAGGTGGGCGATTAAGATTGAGTTTAGATGGGGGGTAGGGTTAACAAGGGTGGGTGGGGTGAGGAGGGGGTCAAACGGCATAGACACACTCTTAAACCTTGTGGACAGCCTTCCCAGAAGAGTTGAAGCTGCAAAGGGTGGGCCAACTCAATATTGAACCCTACGGACTAAGGCGCCATTAAAGTTCATGTGTGTGTAATGGCAAGCGTCCCAATACTTTTGGTAATATAGTGTATGAGGCCTATGTGTTTGCTGGAGTCTGGCCACAAGTAGTAGTAGCATTATATGCCATTTATTCTCAATTTTTTAACAGTAAGCATGAAATGTTATAAGGAATTTAAGAAATGTTACTTTAAACACAGTGATTTTCAGGATCCCCAGTGGCCTACTGGATAATTAGATTGAGCCACACCAGGACAATGCAATAGAATTCCCGCAGCTTGGTTTAAGTTGCCTAGATTAATGAAATGTCAACATTAGCAAATTATGTCCTGGTATTATGTGCCTCAATATTATAACATAAAAACCATAGTACATATATGTTCAGATCATCCTTGTGGCATAAACCAGTTCGGCAGTTACCATCCTTATTGGCCTATAAGGTTATTGCTGTAGAGTTTGCCTCTCTCTGTAGGCCCGGATGGCCAACACAGCGCTGACACCATATAATATAACCAGCAAGATGGCAAACGTTGCTGCGCCTCCATCAGTGCCCGCCAGATCGCAGTTCATCCAGGTCAGGCCGTTTCTGGCGTACAGTCTCTCTCGCTTCTTGCACACGTCCGTGGCGTTGATCTGGAGGGCGAAGTGTAAAAACACCCCCACCGCAGCAACGTAACCAAGAGAGGCCACCACACTGAAAACAGTCTCGATCACGAGCCACCTGCCAGAGAGGCGAAGCAGATGTTTGGATCCTGCAGCCAGGATGGCAAGTGTCAGAGTCCCCATCAGAAGTGCCACCGTCAGGCCACCGTAGAGCAAGGGGGCACGCCGCAGCGAGAATTCCTGGTCCAGTTGACGCACCTGGTGGAGCTCCTGGCCCTCAAATGGGTAATACCCTCCTCCAAAGCCACCACTTGCCATGCTGGAGCTGAACCCAGAAAGGACGAAATAGGAGGAGATTATGCAAATCAGTACCAGAGCGTTGAGGACCACCTCCAACATCTGCAGAACACCTGAGAGGACAGAAAGAAAAAGGCTAAGAACCCGCTTTCCAAGTCCTGCAGCATGACACATATTAATCTAGGATATGCGCAAAACTGCTTGCTGGACACTCGCTATGAAGAGACCAAGAAAGTATACAGAAGGAAAAAAATATTATGTTGGTTTTTCAGCTAAATTTTACAACAAAGCATTACCAGAGGCCATACAGCCAAAAATTCACATCCTATCCTACTGTAACCTTCCAAAGAACCTCACCATGTATTTTTTGCAGACTGGGTCACTTCAGCCAAAGATAGCCAATTGGTTGCTTTGCCAACCTACTCAACTTCTTTGGTCATGTGGTCTTTGCCAAAGTGGTCCAAAGAAGTTGAGTATGTAGGCAAAGCAGCCAGTTGGCCATCTTTGGCTGAAGGTCATACGCCTTTTACTCTGGTCTCCCTCTAGTTTGACATTGGTCATGTGGGCTTTTTCAAAGGAGTCCAATGTCAAACTAGAGGGAGACCAGAGTAAAAGGTGTATGACCTTCAGCCAAAGATGGCCAATTGGTTGCTTTGCCTACATACTCAACTTCTTTGGACCCCTTTGACAAAGACCACATGACCCAAGAAGTTGAGTATGTAGGCAAAGCAACCAATTGGCCATCTTTGGCCGACGGTCATACGCCTTTTTATCTGGTCTCCCTCTAGTTTGACATTGGACCCCTTTGGCAAAGACCACATGACCAATGTCAAGACTAGAGGGAGGCCAGAGTAAAAGGTGTATGACCTTCAGCCAAAAGATGGCCAATTGGTTGCTTTGCCTACATACTCAACTTCTTTGGACCTCTTTGGCGAAGACCACATGACCAATTTCAAATTAGAGTGAGACCAGAGTAAAATGTTGCCCGTTATCTAAACCTATAGGGCAACAGGAGAAGCAGGACAGTTTGGACATGAGTTTAATCAAGGGTTTCTCAACTGGGGTTCTGCTGCGATCTACACATCAGTCATAGGCTGCGGACGGGGAGAATGCATCCCCTCTCCTGACACATGCAGAGCCAGGCAGGGAAGCGGCTGTGCTAGCTGTGGCAAACGGTTTCCCGCTGGCCCCTCCTTAAGGCGGGAGAGGTGACTATTTACAAACCCCACAATTCACAAAGGGAAGCTCTCGCTCATCCCTGCCAATCTTGTGAGCTAACCTGGGAAACTAGGAGATGACTTGGCTGTTGAGGGCCCCATCAGTACAGTACTAATGAAATATGTTGGGTTGGTGGCTGGATACTTTACCTTTAAAAGAAGAATTACAGGTATATGTTTTACAGTTACCCTGGTCCGGGTTGGACTAATGTAAGTATGTATGTATGTGACATACCTGTGGGATCCTTATAGAAGCTGGAAAGCGCTGTATTAGGCACCGCTGCTCCAATGATCTCCACTAACGTTCGGGTCCTGTGCTTTGCATTTTCTCAATGAAAGCAAAGCATTCTCTGATTGGATGAGGTGGAAAGTGTTACATTACTGCCCCGCCTCATTCAATCGGAGAACACTTTGCCTTCATTGAGAAAATGCAGTGTGATCTCCGCATGGGGCCCACCGCCAAGCAGCTGTGATCAGCACAGGACCCGAAGCTAGTGGAGATCGCTGGAGTAGTGGTGTCTACTAGAGCGATTTTCAGCTTTGTGGGGCAAGGGTTCCTCAACCTTTCATTATCTTGGAGGAACCCTTGGCAAAAAGTTTGAAATCTCATGGAAACCCCGGAAATGTTCACATTTAGAAACAGCCTTACATAATAAAATATTAAATTATATGTACTTACTGCTAAACGTTGCTGCCATTTTTTGCATAGATGCTCAATTCTGGATTGAACTTAAGAGGTTGTAAACCTCTGCAGCAAAAAAAAAAAAAAAAAAAAAAGACCCTGCAAGGACAAAAGGCATAATGTGCTAGTATGCATCACATACTAGCTCATTATTAAATACTTACCTTAGAACGAAGCTGTTGCAGCAGTCCCGACACACCGATGTCACGGCTGACACTTTCTGGGAGCTTCTTCCGGGTTCTGGCACTGCGATTGGCCAGACCCAAGATGACGTCACTCCCCCCACATGCGCCGCCGTTCACAGCACCAGCGACTGGCTGCATGCACTGGAAATATCTCCTAAACTGTACAGGTTTAGGAAATATTTTCCCTACCTATAAGTAAGCCTATAATAAGGCTTACCTATAAGTAAAATTCTGAAGATGAACTTACATCCTCTTTAAGATAAGCAGTATACAGATGGGGGGGGGGGGGGCACATTATGGTAGCGGTTTTGTCAATATGCAGAGCAACGCAGGGAAGCGGCTGTGAGAAAACCTCTTGTGGTATGCTGTTCCCTGCAGGCCCCTCCTTTCTTGTCCATCCCATGTCACATACCAGCCACTTGGGATGAGGAGGAGGGGCCGGCGGGGAACAGTGTGCCACAAACAGCACTATCACAGCTGCTTTCCTGCATCGCTCCATATGTGTCAGCAGTGGGGAATGCGATGTACCCTCAGCGACCTGAGACTGACAAGTAGACTGCAGCAGAACCCTTGGTTGACAAGCCCTGATCTAGAGGTATCCCACAGATAAGGCACATACTTCCTCATTGGCCCAAGCTGAAATTATATATATATATATATATATATCTCCATACCTGGAATTCAGATTTAAGACACTGATCAGGGCGGGAGCTGGAGTCAGTGAGACATACAGGACATTTAGGACCTCCCCCCCATTTCCCCTTCTTAGAGCATCCGGCAGAGGAAAGGCTTCCACTACAGATTCCCTTTAATGCCCACCAATCACCACAGCACCCTTGTACACTTTCTTTAGCCCTACGATGAAAGGGGTTAGCGGGTCGTGTTTGCCCCTTGCCCCCTCCCCCCAGACCAAATGCTGCCAAGTTCAGTTCTTCCCTGCTGGGAAGCATTGTACATCGAAATGGATCTGTTGTTAATTTCATTGTAACAAACTTATCAATAAACAGAATTAAATTCGGTCTAGTAAGACTTCCGATGAGCCAAGTACAGTTTTCAAAGGGACAGCAAGAGCAAGGAAATAAAGTGAGAGATTATATTTGCAAATTTGCTTGATTTTCCTACTTACAGAATCAAAACTAGGTGTTGCACCAATATTCAGTGGGGGGAAAAAAAATTACATTGCAACTACAGGTTCATCTAAAATAATTGAATATCATCAAAAAGTTAATTTATCTTAGTAATTCAATTCAAAAAGTGAAACACATTTTATAGATTCATTAGCACAGTGATAATTTCAAGCATTTCTTTCTTTAAATTTTGATGATTATGGCTTACAGCTAGGGGCAACCCAAAATTCAGTATCTAAGAAAATTAGATTATTATTACATAACCAAAAAATACAAAATGTTGGCTTAGTGAAAGTCTGTCCATGTAGAGTATAGTATACACTCAATACTTGGTCGGGGCTCCTTTTGCAGGAATTACGACATCAATATGGCATGGCATGGAGGTGATCAGCCTGAGGCACTGCTGAGGCGTTATGGAAGCCCAGGTGCTTTGATAGCGGCCTTCTGTATTAAAATCCGTATATATATATATATATATATTTTTTTTTTTTTTTAATACAGAAGGCCGCTTTTTTTTTTAATGAGATACTGACTTTTGAGGAGTCACTCGCTGCAAGCCATAATCATCAACATTAAAAAGAAAGAAATGCTTGAAACATATCACTCTGTGTAATGATATCTATATCACTTTTTGAGTTGAATTACTGAAATAAATTTACTTTTGATGATATTCTAAATTTTATGAGATACACATGCCACATACACATATATTCGAATGGAACCTGCTCCTCATTAATGAATAAACCATTATACTTTCTATGATGAATAAAGTAGTGAACAAGTTTTCCATTTTGTATACAATATCTTTATTGCTTTAATACAAAATGCTAAAAAACAAACAGGGCTGTGATCTCCAGCATATCATTTACATTTATTTACAATGGGGCTGGACAAATCTCAGGAACCAAAATATCCAATATTCACAAATTGATTCTGGTAGCAAGCTGGACTTTTAGACTTTTTTGATGTTGCGGTCAGCGAAAGCGTGCAGCTCTTTAAAGCACACCAGTAAACAACGACCCCAATTATACGAAAGAAAAGGTCAAGGGAGATACAAGTT